>NC_053390.1:547190402-547508735 GCF_905171765.1 Bufo bufo | reverse complement strand
GGAGTTAAGCGGCCGGCTACAGGTCATAAGCCCATACAAGCCAGAGGGCAGTGTCTTTCCTGAAGGGTGTCACATCGTGCCAATGTGTTTGGAGAGACCAGGAACCAGCTGACCTCACTGCCCCCACGTGACTGCAGCCAAGGGCTATTCCACCCTTATGACCCAAAGGAACTTCCATTTACCCGGTAACTGACTTTTACTCTGCTTAACCCTGTTGTACCCAAATAATCTGTATCTGTCACCTCAGACCACTGTATACCGTATTTTTCGCCCTATAAGACGCACCGGCCCATAAGACGCACCTAGGTTTTTGGGGAGGAAAATAAGAAAAAAAATATTTTGAACCGAAAGGTGTGCTTTTTGGTGGGTTTGGAACTAATGGTGGTCTGTGAATGGCACTATTACTGGGGATCTGTGGATGACGGACACTGTTATGGGGGGATCTGTGGATGACGGACACTGTTATGGGGGGGATCTGTGGATGACGGACACTGTTATGGGGGGGATCTGTGGATGACGGACACTGTTATGGGGGGATCTGTGGATGACGGACACTGTTATGGGGGGGATCTGTGGATGACGGACACTGTTATGGGGGGATCTGTGGATGACGGACACTGTTATGGGGGGATCTGTGGATGACGGACACTGTTATGGGGGGATCTGTGGATGACAGACACTGTTATGGGGGGATCTGTGGATGACAGACACTGTTATGGGGGGATCTGTGGATGACGGACACTGTTATGGGGGGATCTGTGGATGACGGACACTGTTATGGGGGGATCTGTGGATGACGGACACTGTTATGGGGGGATCTGTGGATGACGGACACTGTTATGGGGGGATCTGTGGATGACGGACACTGTTATGGGGGGATCTGTGGATGACGGACACTGTTACAGGGGGATCTGTGGCTGGCACTGTTACAGGGGGATCTGTGGCTGGCACTGTTACAGGGGGGATCTGTGGCTGGCACTGTTATATATGTGCCATCCACAGACCCCCCCCAACCCATAACTGTGCCATTCACAGATGTCCCCCATAAAAATGTCATCCACAGATCCCCCCCCGCCGCTCCAGTATACAAATATAAAATGTCTCATTCAATTAAGTTATTACACATGCCCCCCAACTCCTAATATTACCGTACATCCTAACCGCTTCAGTACAACGCAGGCAGGCGGGCGGGCGGCCGGCGCGTCACTCACTGACGTCACTTGCCTGCGCCGCCTGCTTCATTCATAAAGTAGGCGGCGCAGGCACGTGACATCAGGGATTTACGCTGCCGCCCGGCCTGGCTGCCTGCGTTGTACTGAAGCGGTTAGGATGTAAGGTACTGTTAGGAGTGAGGGGGCATGTTTAATAACTATTAATTGAATAAGACATTTTATATTAGTATACCGGAGCGGCGGGGCTATAGTACACTGACTGCACCGCCCCCGCCGCTATTGCCGGACCCAAGCTCCTCCTCCCAGTCCCTCCCCCCGCTCTCGCATACATCGCAGCCAGCGATGTAAAACTGCCAGCATTCGCCCCATAAGACGCAGGGGCATTTTTCCCCCATTTTGGGGGGAGAAAAAGTGCATCTTATGGGGCGAAAAATACGGTATATTCTCTGTGTATATTGTGTTATATCTATTGTGCCCTTACGGCGATTAAATATATAATTGAATCTTGTATCTCGATCACGAATCCCCACGTTCGTGTTTTGGCCTAGTTATAAGCTACTGTGGGTTGGTTTCTTACCCTATATAATCCCTTTAGTGGACCGGGCTTATATCAAACGAGAAGCTGGTGGCAGATTATCCGAGCTGAGACAGCGCTGTTTTCACTGCGGCCGTGAAAAGGCTCTCTCAGCTTGTTGCCTCTCTGTGCCAGCATGGACAGGAGCTGTAGGTGTAAACTGTACCAAGCTGACCTTAGCTGCTCCTCTGGAGGGCGTAACATCACGTTTTTGGTAAATCGTGGCCATACCGCATCTCGTGAGCTCGACGTAGGCTACGTCAAGAGGGCACGAGGTGTGGTATTCGTCACAGGTGGTATCAATGAGAAGAGGAAACTACCCTTAAAATATAACTTTTAATAATTATAAACTAAAATATTCATCTAAAAACAAACAAACAAATCATAATCTCACATATCAAATCAGTATTGGACATATATTTATGGGGTGTACTGAATTGTTGCCACACTTGTGGTCACTCATGTTTTTTTGGACCTTGAAGATGAGGGCATTCAGTGGATCCGATTACGCCTGAGCGTCAGCTGGATATCAAATGCTGCAGCGCTGATTGTTTTCAAATGTAAATAATATCATCCAGGAGAAAAAAGAAGAAAAATCTGCTTCTAGGCAATTTGGATACTTTCCCTAAATCTCTATCATGTCGCTGCCTAAAAGCAGAGTAATCGCCCCGATACAGGATTTTATCAGTGGCTAACCCTCGACTAGGAGTCCCTTCCTGTTAAAAAGGAATCCCATATATTGTGCTGCCTTTATGTAGCAAAAATCCCCTGTCACAGACTTCCCAGCGACAGTGAGTTGCAGGAGATCTGTGAAACTGGCAACACGTGGTTTGATCTGACATGTTTCCTTGTGGATCAATAGGCGTCTGTGTTGTTTCTGGTAATGGCCACACCCTTAACCTCCAGGTGTTGCTATTGTGGTTATTTTACCTTCCTTATTTATTGTTGCGTCTCCCACAATGCTGTGCAGTCTATAGCTTTTGTTGGACCTGTGGATAGTTGGTGGTTGGATCTCGGCTAAGTTCCTGGTTCTTCCATAGCCCATTTTAAGTTAAGTCTTTCCTTTCCCTTTTGTATTTTGTTTTGGTTATCTGTGTGTTGCATTTCCCTATTGTTTGAATTAGGCCTGAGGGAGACTCCTGTTCGTCCTTCCTTTTTGGAGGAACAGGTAGTCTCGTCCCTGCCATTAGTTCCAGGGTCTTGTAGGGCTAGGTATTTCTGCGCATGAACTCACCTACCTTTGGGGTCTGTTCATACTGTTAGTCAGTCAGGATTTTGGTTAGGGTTTTCATTAGGAGGTGTCCATCTTCCTTCTCTAGTTCTTAGGCCTTATTCCCTGCTCCCCCCCCCCCTTCCCTTCTATGCTCGGTGTGGTGTTTCCCTCCCACACCGAAGCGTGACATCCCCATGCACTGTACTGCCTGTCTATTGCAATAAGTCCCAATGCGTTTTCCCTTTGTGGTAGGTTCACTGGGGGACCATTTCTATAATGTGCACAATGATACATAGATGAAGGGAGCCAGTGAATGTACTGACCTGCAGCCAGAGATCAGAAGTTCACCGCAGGTCTAAATATCCCACCCTGCCTCACTCAGAGGTTGGCGTGCATGTACAGTATGTTTATTGCGCATGCGCCCGCACAGGAGGTAAGGGTACGTACTCCTGGCATGATGTATCTGATCATGATGCTGCGCATGCGTGGATGGAGAAACCCTTCGTCTATTAACGTCAATGCCAGAGTGCCGATATCCTTCTCCCGTGCGCCTAATCAGTGCGCATGCGCCTGTTGTAGGGGCACGTAAGTCAGCCTAAAATGTAAAGTGCATGTGCGCTAACGGATTAGAAAGGAGGTAAAGCAGGGATCATGTCACGGTATGAGGTTAGTGCCTCCTCACAATAGCACTGCCTCCTTAGTGCTTCCCTCACAGTAGTACTGCCCCCTTAGTCCCCCCCCCCCTTAAATAAATAAAAAAAAGTAATTCTGATCTAGTCCTGTTCCCCTGATGAACAGAGCATTATGCCCCAGCTCGTGCTCTCTACTGCTGAACAGACACGGTGACCTCCCGTTTTGCGTCTGCCTGCTGGGGACAGCACAGACCGACAAATGATGGAGCAGGGAGCTGATGGTTTTTTGTCCCACCATTGAATTCAACTGTGTCTGTGTCCTCACAATGTAGATACAGTAAAAATCAAGGTATGCCACACACCACTGGAGGTCACAGGACAGCCAACGGAATCTGGGACTGGCCCACTGGAACTGGGTTGGTTTTAGGTGTAAACCATGGGGGAGATTTATCAAGCTGGTGTAAAGTAGAACTGGCTTAGTTGCCCATAGCAACTGGTTGCTGCGGGCAACTAAGCCAGTTCTACCTTACACCAGCTTGATAAATCTCCCCCTATGGCTGCATATCCTAAATCCAGCAAGCAGGTTTTTTTTTCCACCAGTGCAGTATGGGAGCCTATAGGAAGCAGGCTGGCAGTATAAACATTTTAATAATGCCAAAGGGTCATTTACAAGAATTTTAAAAACTTGTTTTTTTTATATATTGATGACCTATCTTTGGCACCCTCGGCAATTAGCTGTTTGAAGAGGACACGTACGAGCGCTGATTTCTCTTCAAATAGCTGATTGGCAGGGGTGCCAGGAGTCAGCCCCTCGCCAATGTGATATTGATGACTTATCCTGAGATTAGGTGATCAAGAAAAAAAAAAACAAGACAACCCCTTTAGGCTAAATGCACACGATCAGGATTGCGCGCGGAAAATCTGCACCGTAGGTCATGTACATTGTATTCTATGAGAATTTGAAATTCTCAATGCACACGATGCGGATTTTGACCTGCGGTACGGATTTTAAAATCCGCAGCATGTCAATTTATTTTCTTTTTCCTGACTGGATTTTCTTCATTCACTTAGTAAAATCCGCATGCGGAAAATCCGCATCCAATTGATGCGGATTGACCGCACAGATTTGCCTGCGAACACCTGCAGATTTCAGTGCGAATTCTCCGCACATGAGTCCTGAACGTGCGGATGTACCCTAAAGTATTTTGATATTAGTTTGGCGACAGTCTGGCACTTTGCATCCCTGCCATCACCTGTTTGTGTAGCTCCAGCACTGGCACTACACAGCTCCATCCATTGTGTAGTAGTTGGAGTTGGTAACTGCAGTGCTGCTCCAAATGAAGTGAATGGGAGCGGTGCTGCAGTTACCAGCTCCATCCACTACACAATGGACAATCCAGTGTAGTTCCTGCACCAACATCCAGCACCAAAGCCGCGAGGTAGTGAGCGTTGTCCTGAGGAGTGTCCATCAATATTAAATCCTGGACAACACCTTTAAATATCAATGTTATCATCATATACAGGAATTCAGAATGAAACTATCAGTTCTTGGAGCTACTGGGCAAACAGGTGCAACCCTTGTAACACAAGCTCTGCAGGACGGGCATGAAGTCACAGCTCTTGTGCGAAATGTCAGCAAAATCACCATTCAGCACGAGAAACTTAAGGTACGTTACATGTTCACCTCACAAATACTTACAGTAGGCATTTATTATTGCTGGCGTACTATACAGAGTGTATAGGTCAGTCTCTTTCCAGGGGGCACCAGAACTCAACTCAACTCTGAAGTATGTATTTCTGTATGTGTAGGTGGCACAGGAACGTCACAAATATTTTTGTCTGCAAGACCATATTTTCAATGCAAAAAAAACAACGAATACAACCATATCAACAGAAAAATTAAGTGTGTCGACATAATGTTTTATCCATTAAACGTAAAATATAAATAAAAACTATACATATTTGGTATCAAGTTACCACTTTATTGATGCTGCACAACGAAAGCTGTAAATATAAAATGCAAAAAACGAAATGGTAGAAGTACATTTTTCCCATATATCTCCCCCCAAAAAGTTAATAAATGTTAATCAATATATTATATGTATAAATACAAATACAAATCTGATCCCACAAAAAAGAATCCCTCTTAGGCCTCTTTCACACGGGCGTCACGTTTTGGCTCCGGATGCGTCCCAGGTGCATTGCGGCAAACCCGCGCGAGTAGGTACGCAATTGCAGTCAGTTTTGACTGCCATTGCATTCCGTTGTTCAGTTTTTATCGCGCGGGTACAATGTGTTTTGCATGTGGATGATAAAAAACTGAATATGGTACCCAGACCCGAACTTCTTCACAGAAGTTCAGGTTTGGGTTCAAGGTTGTGTAGATTGTATTATTTTCCCTTATAACATGGTTATAAGGGGAAAAAATTGCATTTTATATTTGTGGTCAAGGCTCCGGGGAGAGTGTTGAGAAGAGGGTGTGGAACTGGACACGGTAGGACCTAACTTGGCTAGTGGTGTGCCTTTAGCCACGTGACGCGGGTAGCCAAAAAAGGGGGCTAACCCAGGGAGTCTGAGCTGCAGTGAGGCTGGAAAAGAGGGAGGGTCGGGTGGGGCACTGCGCGATGCCGACACCAGAGGGAGGGCGTGCGCCAGCTAAATACCCTATGCCCCTCCCACAAATGCAGGCTGGGAATCCAGCCTGCTATACTTGTGGTCAAGGCTCCGGGGAGAGTGTTGAGAAGAGGGTGTGGAACTGGACACGGTAGGACCTAACTTGGCTAGTGGTGTGCCTTTAGCCACGTGACGCGGGTAGCCAAAAAAGGGGGCAAAACATGAATTTTAGGCAGTTTATTATTTGGAAATTACAAAACTGGAAAAAGCTTTGGCAATCTCGACCCGTGGATGAGGGATGTAGCGGGAAAAACAGGAAGATTGTGATCGTCCCATCTTCCGTATGACGTGAGCGGGGACGCCATGTTTGGAGGCTGCCGATGCGGCCCCGATTCGGAAGGAGTGTCCGGAAATGGAAGCAGCGTGGAACCCCAGACCCGAAACTATGGAACGAATGTGCCTGATGAACTGCGCGGATGTCAGTGACAGTACTGGAAATGGCAGTAGGGGGCTATCGGGAGTTCTGTCATGGAGAGTGGAGAGCAGCTGATTGAACACGGACACGGGGCACCAAGGATTGAACGAATTAAAGTATTCGATCTGTACCGGTGGACCGACTTGGGAGGTTTTGGAGGAAGGTAGAGAGAAGGTGAAGTGGTCTAAACTACGGAGGAGCTGACTGATAGCTGGCCCTGGATTCCGGGCTGAGGTGCAGCAGAATTCCCCTGGCCTGAGAAACCCATAGAAGCTGAGGTAGAGAGCGGCTTTGAGGATCAAACTTCTGAAAGGGCCAAAGGGATTACCATCTAGGGCGGCAGAAATTTTTTGGAATAAATCCCCTGTGACTGGTTGTCTGGTGGGAATGGAAGGAGAAGAGAGCTTCTGAATGCCTCTCAAAACCGCCTTGACCACCTGGGAGGAAAAGAAAGAGGTATGACTGGGATGACTGATCATGTGGTGGTGCTGGATGCCCGCTAAATAAAGTCTGATGGTGTTGTGGGACAACCGGAGCTCCTTGTGGCAGTACGCCAGGAAGGCCAGGACGAAGGAGACTCTGTCCCTGTCCCCCCTGGGGTGCAGGAGGGCAAACCGCCTGAAGGTGTTCCACCCTGTTAAATAGTTCCGGGCAGAATTAGCCGAGAGAGACTTGCGGATGAGACCGTGGGCTGCGGAAATGTACTCCTCTAGTCCATGATCAGGGCTTCGAACCCCGGAGGGTTGATCCCGACTCTCCGTGCTCCCGGCATGACCTGGAAAAACGAATTAAAGTTTAAACGGGACAGAGCATCGGCTGCGGTATTTTTCTTGCCCTCTATGTGCCTGCAAATGATGCGGAAGTTGTTTTGAAGGGACAGCCAGGTGAGCCTGCGAACCAGACGCATGACCTTGGGGGAGCTGGACCTAGCCCTAGCGAGGATGTCAACAACAGCCTGGTTGTCAGTCATGAAGCACACTGGCCTGTTACTCCATGACTGCCCCCAGACAAGAGCGGCTGCGACAATGGGGTAGACCTCGAGCAGGGGGGAGGACCTGGCAGCCTCCTGGTCTGAGGAGACCTGCGCGGGCCAAGGACCCGCAAACCATTGATCCCCGCAGATGGACCCGAAACCGAGGGAAGCAGCAGCATCGGAGAACACCAAGGGAGAGGCCTCGTTCCACTGAGGAACGAAGAGGGAGATGCCATTCCAGCTGGACAAAAACAATGACCACATGGCCAGATCCGCCAGCGCGTCGCGTCCGAGGTGGATGAGGGCATGCTGATCTGAGGCTGCTGGGAGGAGTCTGAGCAGGCTGGCGGTGAAAGACCTGCCCTGGGGCATGATCCTGGCGGCAAAGTTGAAGGACCCCAATAATGACTGGAGTTCCAACTTTGACACCGTGCGGGTGCCCACGAGCCTGGCCACAGAGTCCTTTAACCTGTTTAATTTGTCCAGGGGGAGGCTGGCCTCCATTCTGATTGTGTCCAGGGTGATGCCCAGAAAGGTGATTACCCTGGAGGGGCCCTCGACCTTAGCTGAAGCCACCGGAACGTTCAGACGGCTGAACAGGCTGAGGAGGCTGTCCAACCTGTCCGGGGCGTGTTCGGCCTGCTCGATGAGCAAGAAGTCGTCCAGATAATGGATGACCCTCGGACAGTAGGCATGATTGACCAAGAGCCAATGAAGCGCTTGGGCGAACTGGTCAAAGAGCCAGGGACTGCTCTTTGACCCGAACGTCAAGCGGGTGGCAAAGTAATATTTTGCCCTCCATTTGATGCCGTAGAACTTCCACAGGTGAGGCAGGATAGGCAGCAACTTGAAGGCATCAGCAATGTCCGCTTTTGACAACCAAGCTCCTGCCCCGACCTGTAAAATGAGCTCCACGGCCTCGTCCAGGGACGAGTACTGCATGGAGAACTCGTCCGACGGGACCAGGGAATTTAGGCTGGGGGTGCTGGATGCATGAGGAGCAGACAGGTCATAAATTAATCTTTTTTTATTAGAATATTTTTTGGACACCAGACCTATGGGGCTGACCCGGTACAGAGGGAAAGGGGATTCCGCAAAAGGACCGATCATGAAGCCCTTCTGCAATTCCGCCTCCAACAGAGCGTCCACCGCCCCGGGATCCGCCAGAGAAGAGAGGAGGTTGGGGCACTCATGAGTGACCTGCGGAAGGGTGACTAGCCCGGTATGGAAACCCTCCGAGAAACCCTGTGTGAGAAACTGGACAAAACTGGGGTCATGATGTTGTTGGAGGAGGGAGAGTAACAGGTCAACGTTGACCCCGCCTAGTCAGGAGTGTTTTGCCGTGCGTTGAGAACAGGAGGACTGAGGATGGGCCCTGAAACAGATGGCGCAGATGTGCAAAGCCTTGCATTTATCATAACTGCAAAAACCCAGGTTGAAGTTGTTACAGATCTGATTCTTTCCTAAGAAGGTGATGGGACGACCGAGTTTGTCCGTGGCGGGGTTGGGTTTCTGCGCCCCTGAGCTGAACGTTGGCCTGGCAGGAGATGGGTTGGTGACATGGGGGCACCAATCAGATGAATGGAGGACTGATTGGCAACCGGCACAGGCTGGGGATTTTTGCCCGGCGAAGTGCCTGCAAAAAATCTCCATGTCCAACACTGCCCAGTTGGTAACATGCTGGTGCTGGAGGAAAGCCGCTGCAGCTTTGGCAGAGAAGGACCGGTGGCACTCATAAAAGGCGGTACCGCCATATCTGTAACCCAGCTCGGTGACCTTGTACATGTATGTGTCCAATTCCACCCTGCGGTGGGGATGAATGGAGCACACCATGTCCCGGTACAGGCTGAAGGTCAGCATAAATTCGGGGATGGACAGCTTCTTGTTGAGGCGGACGTCTTTAGACCTCAGCACCACCGACACATCACCGCAGGCGATTGTCCGGTTTTCGACCGTATCATGGGTAGAGATTAGGATGGCGGCCAAATAGATATCCTTTCCCGCCAGGATATCCCGCCTGATGTTCTCTGATACGAAGAACGCGGGGGCGATGTCGGGAGAGGCCAGACTTGTACCTGGGACGTTGGCCTGGGAAGTAGAAGGCACAGCTTCGGGCTCTGGCGGAGGAGGAGGCGTAGCAATCTTGCTCTCGACGGCCTGGAGCCTGGAGTCGATGTGTGACATCGAAGACGCTAGGTTGTTGATGGTCGCATGGAGTTGGGTCAGGGAGAGCTGAATGGTCGACATGGAGACCAGATCTTCGGAGGCTCCGGGTGGTTCGGGAGTCCTGGGAGATTCAGGGAAGAGCAGATGATATAGTTCTGCCTTTCGTGCAGATGCCGAGTGGCGGATCCCTTTCTTCTTCAGTTCAGCGATCATCCTGGGGATGGTCCAATGCCTGTAAGACGCGCGGCTGGCTGCCTCGGAGACCGCTGACTCAGGGATGGACATTGAGTCCTCAATGTCCGAGACGTGAGACATGTTGCACGAAGAAGACCGGACCCTGTGGGAGGATCTGACGTGAATTGACAACCCCTCGTGCAACCCCAAAAAAAACGAAACTTACGTGATGATGAACAGGAAGAAAACGAACCCTGGAGGTGGCAGGCCGAAAACGCAAGAAATCCTGAACGATATCAGGCGTTGGAAGGACGACCTGAAAGAAAACACGAAAACCGAGCGGCCTGAGCGTATCAGGTAGTGATGAAACATGACCTGGCGTGAACAAGTGAACAAAAACGCCGGGCCCTGAACAAGACCGAGAGCCGAGACGCGTCTGGAAACGAGGCCCCAACTGGCTGCCAGCGTGGAATTGACCAGTGTGGCAGGCAGTGAGGAGACATGACCCGTGCGTGATGGCAATGGCGAGCAACAGGCCCCAAGCGTGACAGATAAAGAAGCCTGAACTGACCGTGATAGGTACACCTATGGGGAAGGAGAACGATGCAACAGGACAGTAAGAGAGGAAAGTGACGTGGAGTGAGATGGCGACCCCAAGAATGATTCTGAAAAAGATGAAAAGTCACAAACAGGACTGACCAGACGGGACATGAACCAAACGTAACAGGAGGGAGGACATGATGAAGGCTTGACCAGCAAGAGGACATGACGAGGACCTGAACGTATCAGGCAGAAAAACCAGAAGCAGAAAACCTGAACGTATCAGGCAGACAGACACGAAGACGGAAACCTGAACGTATCAGGCAGACAGACACGAAGACGGAAACCTGAACGTATCAGGCAGACAGACATGAAGACGGAAACCTGGACGTATCAGGCAAACAGACACGAAGATAGAAACCTGAACGTATCAGGCCGAAGGCACAAAGAACATCCTGAACGTATCAGGCAGGAGGACGTGGAGCCAATCCTGGACATATCGGAAAAGAACTTGAATGGATCAGGTGGGAGGACATAATGAAACAAAACCCCGGACGTATCAGGCAACCGGACCTGAACGTATCAGGTGATTGGGCAGGCAGTGAGCCTGGACGTATCGGGCGATAGACCCCGAAAGGGAACCTGAACGAATCAGGCGACAGGACACGGAGAGAACCATATTAATGCAAGACAGGAAAAGAAGACCACCTGGACGTCCCTGGAAGGAGAAAACATGGCGGCCAGGTAAATAGAAAACAGGTAAATGAAAACAGAACATATCTGAGCGCACAGTTTTTTTTTTTTTTTTTTTTAACAGGGGCGGAACCGCAGCGTGCCTAGCAACCGGCACACGCGGCTGCTCCCGGAACGCCCGGCCGCACAACAAGACCGCGCCGCCCGGCAACGGCATCCCCGCAACGTGCCTGCCCAAAGCTTATTCTGGACTTTTCATGTAACACTACATTGAATACATGTGAGGAATAAATGCAGTCAAGGAACCGGGAGTGGGCGTGGTATGCCTTCCATATTGGAGCACAGGGTATATAGTATATGGGGTTCCCCCTGTGTGCCCCCACGGTGGAGCGCAGGGAAGGTTGGTGATATGGGAGGCTTCCTCATGATTAAAGCGATTTGTGAACGCCGATGCGTTCCACCGTGGAACGCATCGGGGAAGTAGTGGAGCTCCGGGAGGTGGGCGGAATTGTACATGCCGATGCGTTCCACCGTGGAACGCATCGGGGAAGTCGTGGAGTAGTGTCCCCGCGTCCCCGTCTGCCGCTCCCCCAAGGGCTGAACAATGGAGAAGCAATCAACCCAAGGGGGGGGAGGGGGAGACGTGCGGCACCCCCCGCGATGCGACGCTGGTAGAAATGGCGTGCTGCGGAGGAGACTGTACGCGGGGAACGTGATGCAAGGCAGTTTCGGTGTGCACCTGCGAAAATCTTGCCCCAGTGCTGCCTGAACAAACCGCACCAAACGTCCCGTCTCCTGCTGCACCGCTCCCCCGCTGGCCACGCCAGGAATGCGTGCTCCCCCAGACCGGGCGCAAAGGCCGCGGCCGGACGGAGTCAGATGGCGCGGCCAGGGCGCGCGGACAAGCGCAGCAGAGGAGACGCGTTGGTGGGGGAAGCGGAGCCGGAGGTGGGCGGCCGGAGATGTAGTGGGGCGGCGAAGCAGCACGGAGTAACTTACCACGAAGGACTGCCGCACGGGAGAAGCGCACCGCCGCGGCCTCTGCTTCGTCAATCTAGCCGGAACCGGAAGTCGCACTCGGATGACGTCGCCGTAATACGAGATGCACTGCGCGATGCCGACACCAGAGGGAGGGCGTGCGCCGGCTAAATACCCTATGCCCCTCCCACAAATGCAGGCTGGGAATCCAGCCTGCTATACATATATATAGATATATATAGATATATATATATATAATATATAAATTATATTTTAACCCCTCCAGCCTTATTTTACTTAGCATTTTGTTTTAAGAATGCTATTATTTTCCCTTATAACCATGTTATAAGGGAAAATAATAATGATCGGGTCCCCATCCTGATCGTCTCCTTGCAACCGTGCGTGAAAATCGCACCGCATCCGCACTTGCTTGCGGATGCTTGCGATTTTCACGCAGCCCCGTTCATTTCTATGGGGCCTGCATTGCGTGAAAAACGCACAAAGTAGAGCATGCTGCGATTTTCACGCAACGCACAAGTGATGCGTGAAAATCACCGCTCATGTGCACAGCTCCATAGAAATGAATGGGTCCAGATTCAGTGCGGGTGCAATGCGTTCACCTCACGCATTGCGCGGAAATCTTGCCGTCTGAAAGAGGCCTTACGGCTATGTCACGGTTACAAATTATAGTAAATGCAGAATCTGGTAAACCTTTAGATACTGAAGTGATTAAAGGGGTTATTTGAGTTTTTTTTATTTTACTAAGGCCTCTTTCACACAGGCGTTACGGATTGGGGCCGGATAGGATGCGGGTGCGTGGCGGGGAAATAGTGCGAATGAGCACACAATTTCAGTCAGTTTTGACTGCGATTGCGTTGCTTTGTTCAGTTTTTTGTCGTGCGAGTGCAATGCGTTTGGCACGCGCGTGAGAACAAACTGAATGTGGTACCCAGACCCGAACTTCCTCAATGAAGTTCAGGTTTGGGTTAGTTGTAGTGTAGAATTTATTATTTTCCCTTATAACATGGTTATAAGGGAAAATAATAGCATTCTTTAATACAGAATGCTTAGTAGAAGGTCAATTGAGGGTTAAAATAAATAAAATTAACTCACCTCCTCCAATTGATTGCGTAGCTGCCGGTCTCCTGTTCTTTCTTCAGGACCTGTGGCGACGTCACTGAGCTCATCACATGGTCCAATCACCATGGTGATGGACCATGTGATTGGACCATGTGATGTGACGTCACCACAGGTCCTTTAGCCGGCAGCTCATGATTAAAGAAGTAAGAAGAGATCGGCAACTACGCGATCAAGAGGAGGAGGTGAGTTAATTTTTTATTTATTTTTTTAATCCCTTAATCCACATTTTTCTAAGCATTCTGTATTTAGAATGCTATTATTTTCTCCTATAACCATGTTATAAGGGAAAATAATAAAGATCGGGTCCCCATCCTGATCGTCTCCTAGCAACCATGCATGAAAATCGCACCACATCTGCACTTGCTTGCGGATGCTTGCGATTTTCACGCAGCCCTATTCATTACTATGGGGCCTGCGTTGCGTGAAAAACGCAGAATATAGAACATGCTGCAATTTTCACGCAACGCACAAGTGATGCGTGAAAATCACCGCTCATGTGCACAGCCCCATAGAAGTGAATGGGTCCGGATTCAGTGAAGGTGCAATGCGTTCACCTGACGCTTTGTACCCGCGCGGAATTCTCACCCGTGTGAAAGGGGCCTTAGAATGCAGCATTCAAAAAGGATACATTTTGCTCTGGGCATTGAAGGGTCACTGAGTTTTGAAAAAAACTTTTAATATGTCATAGAGACATATTAAAAGTTTTGATCTGTGAGGGTCTGAGTGCTGAGATCCCTACTGATGGCTAGAACAAGGGGAGAGAAGTACTTATATCACCCTCTAGCCTCGCTGCAGAAGACGAAGCAAGACGGACTCAATAGAAAGACTATGGACCGGTCTCTATTCCATCCTCTGCAATGAAGATTTATGAGTTCTCATTCTCTGCACTCAGACCCCAGGCGATCAAAACTTGTGATATGTCTCTATGACTTATCAAAACTTTTCTCAAAACACAAAGGGGGAAATAAATCAAGACCGGCGTGTTGATCTTCTGTGCGCTGGAATGAGATGCACTTAATTTATTAAGAGGCAGATGTCTCCTAATAAGGCTACTTTCACACTAGCGTTTTTACTGGATCCGGCAGGGTTCAGTAAAAACGCTTCTGTTACTGATAATACAACCGTCTGCATCCGTTATGAACAGATCCGGTTGTATTATCTGCAACATACCCAAGATGGATCCATCATGAACTGCATTGAAAGTCAATCAGGGACGGATCTGTTTTCTATTGTGTCAGAGTTAAACGGATCCGTCTCCATTGACTTGCATTGGGGTCATGACGGATCTGTCTTGCTCCACATCCCAGGACGGAAAGCAAACTACAACATGTTGCGGTCTGCACTCCGGTCTGGGAACGCAACTAAACGGAACGGAAAGCATTTTGGAGCCTTCCGTTCTGTTCAGTTTTGTCCCCATTGACAATGAATGGGGACAAAGCTGAAGCTATTTTTTCAGATATTGAGCCCCTATGACGGAACTCAATACCGGAAAACTTAAACGCTAGTGTGAAAGTAGCCCAAGTTAGGTGCATCTCTGGCACTCCGTGCTAGGTCCTGGTGTTGATGAGACCCATAAAACGGTTTTCCAGGGGGGACTTTTTTTTTTTTTTAAAGGCCAGAATCTGTTAACATAAAAAAAATATATAAACCATTACACACCCTCACTCATCCCGTGCATGAAGTGGAGAACAACATCCGGACAGCAGTATTGTGGTCGAGTCCAATTAATTAGGACTGCATTATCTGTAAAACCATGTAGCCATTAACAATGAAGACTGACTAAACAATATGGCCCTAATTAGTTAATTGGACTCATGTGGTATGGCCATGTCATGTAGTCATATCCTTATGCCAATGGAAGGCCACGATTGCCCGTTTCCCACAACGCAGGAGTAGTCAGCTGAAGTGATCCCAGGAGCATAGTAGCTTTCATATCTGACAGTTATTAACCTTCTCTTGTCCAGGGGCTGTTTTAAGGATCCAAAACAATCAGGTTCCAGTGACAGCAATTGGACAAGTAGCTGTTAATATATAAGTAACAGTATAATTAAAAAAATAATTAATACAAATGAATAGAAAACATAATAAAATTTGAAAAAAATAAAAGGATGAAAAAGTATAAAAATAATTTAAAAAGCCCCCCCCCCCCCCTTCCTTCCCTTAGAAGCCACATGCATAATACATATCCTGCATCACACGAACACCTGAACATAATTCGCATGGCCATCAGGTAAAACAGAACATTAACAATTGTATTTCCCCATACTTCCCTAACTAAGACCTACACAATTAAATGATATTAGCTTCCATGTTAAATAATTAGAAAGCTGTATGTGTCCTGTAAAAAAAAGACTAAGACTAAATAACACGACCCTGGTCCTGAAAGGGTTAAGGCTCAAACCATGATCAGTCATGAAAAGCTTGAAGTGTGGATACCCTTTAAGTTCCAGACCTTGCATGCACATTTGTGAGGGATATCTGCAGGTGCATAGGCTATGTTCACATCCTGAGCATTTGTTGCCTTAAAGGGAACCTGCCACCGGGATTTTGTGTATAGAGCTGAGGTCATGGGTTGCTAGATGGCCGCTAGCACATCCGCAATATCCCGCCCTCATAGCTCTGTGTGCTTTTATTGTGTAAAAAAAACTATTTTATACATATGCAAATTAACCTGAGATGAGTCCTGTCCCTGACTCATCTCACATACAGGACTCATCTCAGGTTAATTTGCATATGTATCTAATCGTTTTTTTTACATAATAAAAGCACCCAGAGCTATGGGGACTGGGTATTGCGGATGTGCTAGCGGCCATCTAGCAACCCATGACCTCAGCTCTATACACAAAATCCCGGTGGCAGGTTCCCTGTAACACGATATGTTTTATGTTGTAGTATACTAGTAACTAGCCTATTAACATGTTTGCACTTTTTCCAGGTAGTAGAAGCTAATATATTTTCCGCAGACTCATTAGCTGAACATTTCAAAGGACAGGATGCTGTTGTCTCTTGCCTGGGATTCCAATATAAAATGTTCTCATCAATAAGTGGTTATACAGACTCCATTGCCTCCATCGTGGGTGCCATGCGACAGACTGGAGTGAATCGAATGGTGACAATGACTTCCTGGTACACAGACAGTATGTATCTACAACACTATAACTTTCAGATTTTCTCTGTGGTTGCTCTACAAGCAAAGGAAAAGTTACAAAGGAAAGTTTTGTATCTTTTTTTTATTTCTGCACTGAAAAAATGCAACACTGGGGCAGATATACTAATCCTATAGATGGAGCAAACTTTAGATAGGCTGACTAGACCTGTTCCAGTTTTATCACAGGCTCAGGCTGGATGACAAATGTGGTGCAGAATTTAGACAGGATTTTAGGTGCAATTTTGGTGCTAAATGTCGCCTATTAGGCCACATCCCCTTTCAAGTAAAGCCATGCCCCTTTTCTGGTAAACCACACCTCCTCGTTGAGCTAGGTGCAGAGGATTTATAAAAATCTAGATACATCAATTTGACAAGTTTTGGCGCAGTTTACGACAGTGTCTTGATACAGTGGCATAAGTAAGGGCTCATGCACACGACTATGTATTTTGTGGTCCGCAAAACACGGATCTGCAAAAAATTATTGCAGAACTTTTGCGGGAAAGAACAGCTGGTCCTTAATAGAACAGTCCTATACTTGTCCGTTAGGATACATTCACATGACTGTAGTGACAGATCTGCAAAACACGAATACCGGCCCGTGTGCGTTCCGCAACTTGCGGGCCGCACATAGCCACCACTACCATAGAAAATGCCTATTCTTGTCCACAATTGCGGACAAGAATAGGACATGCTCTATCTTTTTTGCGGGGCCGCGGAACTGAACTACTGATGCGGACAACACACGGTGTGCTGTCCGCATCATTTGACAAAATTGCCGAATGGATGCAGACTTACTCATACAGTTGTGTGAGTGTAGACCTATGCGGGCAATAATAGGACATGTTCTATTTTTTTGCAGAACTGACATGCAGACATATGGAAACGGAATGCACACAGAGTAACTTCCATTTTTTTTGCATTGAAATGAATGGTTTCGCTTACGGTCTTCAAAATGGTACGGACACAGAAAGAAAATACGTTTGTGTGCATGAGCCCTAATTGTCAGCCACTTACTGAAGATATAAATCACTCCTGGTTTTGGCTTCAAAAACTGCATTAAAAAAATCTGAACGTGTGGCAGCAGTCTAAGGTGTCTATGATTAGCAGTTCCTTAGTATGAGGGCTCGTGCACACGACCGCTGTTTTAGTCCACATCCAATCTGCATTTTTTGTGGGTCGGACCCATTCTTTTCAATGGGGCGTCAAAAGATGTGGACAGCGCACCGTGTCTGCCGCACCCACAAAAAAAAACCGAACACGTCCTATTCTTGTCTGTATTATGGACAAGGATAGGACAGTTCTATAGAGGGCTGGTGCGGAACGCACACGGACGGTATATGTATTTAGCGAATCCGTAATTTTCAGTCCGCAAAAAAGGCTACGGTTGTGTGCATGAGCCCTGACTCTGTAAATAATCATTTTCTCTATGGATGTCTAAAAAACCTTCTCACCTAGAAAATTTTATACTGCAGGGAGCACATAGTCCGTATGTCTCCGTGCAGCATCTGCTACATGGTTCTGCCATGTGTATGAAACCTTGCCTTCAGACTAACTATATATATATATATATATATATATATATTATATATATATATATAGAAAGAAAAATGGCGGCACTGGCTCCAGAGGGAAAGGCGGGTGCACGTCCCAAAGGGAATGGACTGGTTTCCCTGATGGATAAATTCAGAAAAATGAGCGGCACTCCAAAGGATAAAAGCAGTGAACCCTTTATTCACACCGGTGGTGCAACGTTTCGGCTCTAGTCACGAGCCTTCCTCAAGCTTGAGGAAGGCTCGTGACTCGAGCCGAAACGTTGCACCACCGGTGTGAATAAAGGGTTCACTGCTTTTATCCTTTGGAGTGCCGCTCATTTTTCTGAATTTATATATATATATATATATATATAAATATATATATATAGCCGATGGATGATCCAGAAATGGGTAGAAATGTAGGACAATTATAAGCTGTATTTAATTGCCTGCAGATTTAGGTCAATAATCATATTTTCATTAACAGCTAGCTCCGCACAAAATGCATCATTCTTCGTGAGGAATCTATTGATACCGCTAATTAAAAGTGTTCTCACAAACATGTTTGAGATGGAAAAATATCTAGAAAAAGAATGTTCTGATATTAACTGGACTGTTGTAAGACCACCTGGACTTCAGAATACACCGGTGACAGGTAGACATTTCACTTTATACATATATTTGTAAAAATGATTAGAAATATCTGGCCATAGGGGCAAATCCACAATGTGTGTATCTTTCCCTAGTTTATGGGAGGTAATCTGAGTTAGTACATGATATCAGTAGAGAATGCCATGTCACATAATCGATCATGCATCTGCTAATTTTGCATTCTAAGGCCTCTTTCACACAGGCGTCGCGTGTGAGGGCCGGACAAGATGCGGGTGTGGGAAAATGCGTGATTTTTCAGCTCGAGTGCAAAGTGTTTTAATGCATTTTGCACGCACTTGAGAATAATCGTCATGTTTGGTACCCAGACCCGAACTTCTTCACAGAAGAAGATTTTAGTAGTAGATTTTATTATTTTCACTTATAACATGGTTATAAGAGAAAATAATAGCATTCTTAATACAGAATGCCTAGTAAAATGTCCATTGAGGGGTTAAAAATAATGAACAAATTTTCCTCACCCCATCCACTTGATCGTGTAGCGGATCGCCTCTTCTTTCTACTTTCTTCAGGACCTGGCTAAAGGACCTTTGATTACAGCACTGCGCTCATCACATGGTCCATCACCATGGTGATGGACCATGTGATGAGCGCAGTGACGTCACCACAGGTCCTTTTCATCACAAAAGGAAGAAGACCTGCCAGGCTGAGCGTTCAAGTGGGTTAAGATGAGTTTATTAATTGTTTTTTATTTTTTAACCCCTCCATCACTATTTTACTAAGCATTCTGCATTAAGAATGCTATTATTTTCCCTTATAATCATGCTATAAGGAAAAATAATAAAGATCGGGTCCCCATCCCGATCGTCTCCTACCAACCATGAGTGAAAATCGCACCGCATCCGCACTTGCTTGTGGATGCTTGCGATTTTCACGCAGCCCCATTCATTTCTATGGGGCCTGTGTTGCGTGACATACACACAATATAGAGCATGCTGCGATTTTCACGCAACTCATCAGTGATGCGTGAAAATCACAGATCATGTACACAGCCCCATTGAAGTGAATGGGTCCGGATGAAATGCGTTCACCTCACGCATTGCACCCACACGTAATTCTCGCCCGTGTGAAAGGGGCCTAAGAGTGGCTGGACAAGGCCAGGACACAAGGAACATTCATGAGCAGTCATACATAGAAAAAATCGGAACTCCTCCCAGAAGAGGAGACACTTCTAACTTAGGCTACTTTCACACTCGCTTTTGGTGCGGATCCGTCATGTATCTGCACAAAGGGATCCGTACTGATAATACAACCGCATGCATCTGTTCAGAACGGATCCGTTTGTATTATCTTTAACATTGGCCAAATAGTTCCGTCTTGAACACCATTGAAAGTCATTGGGGGCGGATCCGTTTTGCATTGCGTCAGTCAGTCAAAACGGATCCTTCCCCATTGACTTAAATTGTGTGTCAGGACGGATCCATTTGCCTCCACATCATCAGGCGGACACCAAAACGCTGCAAGCAGCGTTTGGTGTCTGTCTCCAGAGCGCAATGGAGGCAGAACGGAGGCAAACTGATGCATTCTGAACGGATCCTTATCCACTCAGAATGCATTAGGGCAAAACTGATCCGTTTTGGACTGCTTGTGAGAGCCCTGAAACGGATCTCACAAACGGAAACCAAAACGCCAGTGTGAAAGTAGCCTTATCGCTATCTCTCTGTAGCACACCCTCATAAGTAACAGCATCATGGAGGACATTATATTATAACTAAATTCAGTACCAGGGTGGGATCCAGATGAAAATAAAATCAATTGTACCATACCCCCTCAAATGTCGTGTACGGAGGTATTCTTAATAAATGTTGTGTATTAAATATTGGCCAATTAAGGGTCTGTCTGCCAAAGTTACATTTTTATAAATGGGGCAGAATGGTTTAAAAAGGACCAATCTCCTCACTGATTTTCGACCAACACTGTTCCAATACTTACCAAGTCTCCCTGGTCTCCATTTTTTTTGTCCTGGCTCAACATGTAAGAAATGCCTACTCAGCCAATCAATTGCTGAGTGTTGGAAGGTGAGTAATGCTTTTTATGCCATTCTGTCCATATATAAAAATGTAACCCCAGGATATGCACACCTATGGAGGAAATTTTTGTTTAAGATTGTATTTTACTCATTTTGGCTAAAAATTATATTTTAAATTGGCCTTTATTAATAATATTGAGCTATTCTGTCACAAAGGGTAAACTGTTTTACTTAGGCCTCATGCACACGACCGTATTGCGGTCCGCAAAAACGGGTTTTCCGTGATCCGTGACCGTTTTTTCGTCCGTGGGTCTTCCTTGATTTTTGGAGGATCCACGGACATGAAAAAAAAGTCGTTTTGGTGTCCGCCTGGCCGTGCGGAGCCAAACGGATCCGTCCTGAATTACAATGCAAGTCAATGGGGACGGATCCGTTTGACGTTGACACAATATGGTGCAATTTCAAACGGATCCGTCCCCCATTGACTTTCAATGTAAAGTCAGGAGTTAATATACCATCGGATCTGAGTTTTCTCCAATCCGATGGTATATTTTAACTTGAAGCGTCCCCATCACCATGGGAACGCCTCTACGTTAGAATATACTGTCGGATATGAGTTAGATCTGAAACTCAAATCCGACAGTATAGGTGCTGCCGGGCAGCAGGGGGCAGCCCCCCCCCTGTAGTTAACACATTGGTGGCCAGTGCGGCCGCCCCCCCCCTCCCCTGTAGTTAACTCGTTGGTGGCCAGTGGCCCCCCCCCTCCCTCCCCTGTAGTTAACTCGTTGGTGGCCAGTGGGTCCTCTCCCCTCCCTCCCCCTCCTAATTAAAATCTCCCCCCCTATCATTGGTGGCAGCGGAGAATACCGATCGGAGTCCCAGTTTAATCGCTGGGGCTCCGATCGGTAACCATGGCAACCAGGACGCTACTGCCGTCCCGGTTGCCATGGTTACTTAGCAATTTGTAGAAGCATTATACTTACCTGTGAGCTGAGATGTCTGCGTCCGGCCGGGAGCTCCTCCTACTGGTAAGTGACAGGTCTGTGCGGCACATTGCTTAATGACCTGTCACTTACCAGTAGGAGGAGCTCCCGGCTGGACGCAGACATCGCAGCTCGCAGGTAAGTATAATGCTTCTACAAATTGCTAAGTAACCATGGCAACCGGGACTGCAGTAGCGTCCTGGTTGCCATGGTTACCGATCGGAGCCCCAGCGATTAAACTGGGACTCCGATCGGTACACTCCGCTGCCACCAATGATAGGGGGGGAGATTTTAATTAGGAAGGGGAGGGAGGGGAGAGGGCCCACTGGCCACCAACGAGTTAACTACAGGGGAGGGAGGGGGGGGCCCACTGGCCACCAACGAGTTAACTACAGGGGAGGGAGGGGGGCCGGCTGCACTGGCCACCAATGAGTTAACTACAGGGGAGGGAGGGGGGCCCACTGGCCACCAATGAGTTAACTACAGGGGAGGGAGAGGGGGGCCCACTGGCCACCAACGAGTTAACTACAGGGGAGGGAGGGGGGGCCCACTGGCCACCAACGAGTTAACTACAGGGGAGGGAGGGGGGCCCACTGGCCACCAACGAGTTAACTCGTTGGTGGCCAGTGGGCCCCCCCTCCCTCCACTGTAGTTAACTCGTTGGTGGCCAGTGGGCCCCCCTCTCCCTCCCCTGTAGTTAACTCATTGGTGGCCAGTGGGCCCCCCTCCCTCCCCTGTAGTTAACTCGTTGGTGGCCAGTGCAGCCGGCCCCCCTCCCTCCCCTGTAGTTAACTCGTTGGTGGCCAGTGGGCCCCCCCCTCCCTCCCCTGTAGTTAACTCGTTGGTGGCCAGTGGGCCCCCCTCTCCCTCCCCTGTAGTTAACTCATTGGTGGCCAGTGGGCCCCCCTCCCTCCCCTGTAGTTAACTCGTTGGTGGCCAGTGCGGCCGGCCCCCCTCCCTCCCCTGTAGTTAACTCGTTGGTGGCCACTGGGCCCCCCCCCACCCCTGTAGTTAACTCGTTGGAGGCCAGTGGGCCCTCTCCCCTCCTCCCCCTCCTAATTAAAATCTTCCCCCCTATCATTGGTGGCAGCGGAGAGTGCCGATCGGAGTCCCAGTTTCATCGCTGGGGCTCCGATCGGTAACCATGGCAACCAGGACGCTTCTGTATTCTCCGCTGCCACCAATGATAGGGGGGGAGATTTTAATTAGGAGGGGGAGGGAGGGGAGAGGGCCCACTGGCCACCAACGAGTTAACTACAGGGGAGGGAGGGGGGGCCCACTGGCCACCAACGAGTTAACTACAGGGGAGGGAGGGGGGCCCACTGGCCACCAACGAGTTAACTACAGGGGAGGGAGGAGGGCCCACTGGCCACCAACGAGTTAACCACAGGGGAGGGAGAGGGGGGGCCCACTGGCCACCAACGAGTTAACTACAGGGGAGGGAGAGGGGGGCCCACTGGCCACCAACGAGTTAACTACAGGGGAGGGAGGGGGAGCCCACTGGCCACCAACGAGTTAACTACAGGGGATGGAGGGGGGCCCACTGGCCACCAACGAGTTAACCACAGGGGAGGGAGAGGGGGGGCCCACTGGCCACCAACGAGTTAACTACAGGGGAGGGAGGGGGAGCCCACTGGCCACCAACGAGTTAACTACAGGGGAGGGAGGGGGGCCCACTGGCCACCAATGAGTTAACTACAGGGGAGGGAGGGGGGGGCTGGCCGCACTGGCCACCAATGTGTTAACTACAGGGGGGGGCTTCCCCCTGCTGCCTGGCAGCACCTGCCAGGCAGCAGGGGGCAGTCATGTACACAGTTCTTTTAGTATATTCTAACCTGAAGCGTCCCCATCACCATGGGAACGCCTCTGTGTTAGAATATACTGTCGGTTCGGAGTTTTCACGAAGTGAAAACTCAGCTATGAAAAAGCTTTTATGCAGACGGATCTTCGGATCCGTCTGTATAAAAACTAACCTACGGACACGGATGCCAATCTTGTGTGCATCCGTGTTCTTTCACGGACCCATTGACTTGAATGGGTCCGTGAACCGTTGTCCGCCAAAAAAATAGGACAGGTCATATTTTTTTGCCGGACAGGATACACGGATCACGGTCTCGGCTGCAAAACGGTGCATTTTTCGATTTTTCCACGGACCCATTGAAAGTCAATGGGTCCGCGAAAAAAAAACGGAAAACGGCACAACGGCCACGGATGCACACAACGGTCGTGTGCATGAGGCCTAACTGTGTGACTGGTACTTTTACTTTGTGCTAGTCATCTAATAAACCTTATTTCTAAACTACTAAGAGGTCATAAACACTTATTTAAGCCACATTCTTATCAGTAAGATAAGAACTGAGCTATAATGAGTGTTTATAATATCAGAGAGCAGAGATAAGGAGTCTGTAAGCTCCCCAACTGACGGAAAAGACAGAAAATTCTCAGGCTGCTACTAGAGCATCTCAGCTATGTACAGAAACAAGGGCTCCATAATTTTGAAAGACCAATTGAGAAAATGATTTTAGCTCAAAATGAGTACAATGCAATCATTTAAAAAAAATTGCCCCCAAAGGTGTACATAGCCTTTAATTCTGACAGTGAGAGCTATAAGAAAACATTATCTATCTATCATTTTTAATCTCTTTCAGACAAAGAAATATTGACCCATGAAGGATATTTTGTCCCAGATGATAAAGGTTACCCGATAACCAATACAGTATCACGTGCTGATGTGTCACGCTTTATGCTGTCCACTCTTAATGACAACAGATGGACAAGGAAGATAGTCGCAATGTGTTGTAAATAACACATTTGTAGTCACGGTGCATTCTCCACTTCGTTTAACAGGTGAAACAGGTTTTTGTCAGAACAATACACTACTAGCACATAGGTGCAATTACAGACAAACTATTTCAACTATGATTATTTCTCCATGGAAATTGCCAAATCTATAATTTTGTAAAAAGTGAATTACATTTATGTATAATGAATAAAACATTCTAATTATAAATCCAAATATTACATTTCTTTCTTGTACCAAGATTTTTTCAAGTTTTTCAAGTTTTTTTCAAGTCATTTTCAAGTCATCTGTCATGACACCAGTATTTGTCAGAGCTTCACCCAAGATGTTCTACTAGGTTTGTGTTTCTAACTTTAAGGGGTTGTCTAGCCTAGAGTTGAGCGAACCTGCCTTTTGGCAGGTTTGAGTTCAGGGTTTAAGTGAATTACGTAATGGATTCCGTTCTCACGGAATCCATAACGTAATTCAATGCTGGCATGCCGCATAATACAAGTGTATGACCAGCAGAACGGAACCCTCGGAGCTGGCCATACAATTGTATTATGCGGCATGAATTACAAGATGGATTCTGTGAGAACGGAATCCATCACATAATTCACTTAAACCCCAAACTGAACCTGCCAAACTCTAGTGGCAACCTGTGTATAAACGTAACTACAGACATCACTGGCTGGAACAACAGCTAACAAACTCAAAACAGCTACCCATTGTCATACACCACTCCGATTAGCAGAGTCTAGGCTACCCCTATGTACTCACCAAAGCCTGCCACAAGGCAGGATGGTCTTGGCTGCTAGGGACTCAGGTTGCATCCCTAGGTAACAGAAAACAGGTGCAAGTTTGCCTATCGAAAACTAAGGGCTCATGCACACGAACGTATTTTCTTTCCGTGTCCATTCCGTTTTTTTTGTGGCCTGTATGCAGTATGCAGAACCATCCACTTCAATGGGTCCACAGAAAAACGGAAATGACTCAGTGTGCATTCCGTTTCCGTATGCCCTTTCTGCAAAAAAGATAGAACATGTCCGATTTATGTCCATTTTGCGGAGAAGGATAGGCATTGTTACAATGGATCTGCAGAAAATTGTACGCAATACGGATGTCACACAGACGTCATACGTATTGTTTGCGGATCCGTGTTTTGCGGACTGCAAAATACATACGGTCATGTGCATGAGCCCTTAACCAGATGATCAAAGTAAAGTAGAAAGGATAATCTAACAAGCCAAAGTCAGAACCAGGAGGGTACAGATATAGCCAAATCAGCAGATGAAAGGTTAACCAGTAAAACAAACCAAAGTCCAAATCTGTACAGATATAGCCAAATTCGTAAATGAGAAGTAAACCAGTGGAACTAGCCAAGGTTGGTACACAGAGGGTTAAATGAGTTGTCTCACTTCAGCAAATGTCCTTTATCACATAGAGAAAGTTAATACAAGCCACTTTCTAATGTCTTGTGATTGTCCATATTGCTTCCTTCATCACATCATACAATGCTTGTATCCATGGTTGCGACCACCCTGCAATCCAGCAGTGGTGGTCATGCTTGCACACTATAGAATAAATTGTCAGCCTATGCGCACTCCCATTGTACCAGCCACCAGAGAGGCTGGTGCCTTTTCCTATAGTGTGCAAATAAGGCCACCACTGCTGAATTGCTTGGTGATCAATGGAAACAATAAGCAATGTATATGTTGGCAGCTGATTAATCAGGTCTCCACCAGGCACAGCATGATGAAAAAGAGGGTTTTTATTCAGAAATAACAGCAAAACATATCAATATAACTTTTAGTAAGATCAGAATCTTAGCACATCTGCTTCTGTCTCTGTCTCTCATGCAGCAAGTCTCCGCCCCTTCCTACCTTTCTTTTTTAGCAGTACTTTATTAACAACTTAAAGGGACACTGACAGGCCCAAAAAGCATATTTAGGTATATATATGACAGTACAGGTCTTATAAAGTGTATTAGAATCATCTACGTATCCCCCCTGTCCACCTTATAAATACAGTAAACTGAAGTTTTATAACCTGCTTGAATCGTGTTCAATCTGCCCAAGGGGCGGCGTTTCATCTCAACTTGCGCCCAGCCAGCCTTGCCACAATGTGTCTGGAAACAGAAAATCACATAATGTAGTTGTTGCAATACATAACATAATTGGCATTATTCCAACAGTATAATATGATGGAAAAATGAATCCAGCCAGCAAAGGAAGTGATATGGACAATTACAATACATTAGTGTCTTGTATTAACTTTCTCTACATGATAAATGTCATTTGCTGAAGTGAGGCAACCCCTTTAATTGTCTGGTATAGAGATCAAGGCACAGGAACACATGCAGTACGCAGCCCTGCAGGGTATTGCGATAGTGAGGTCACGGTTATTAGGCAAACGAGGGTTGCTCTTGTTTACCTACAGTTTATAGGGAGACCCTGGGCAGGCGTACAGCAGTGAAGGAGAGGCTGGCACAGAAGTCCTCTGGGGCACTCTCTATGTATAGGGACCAGGCTGGTGGTAGGTGAGGTGCCCTGGATGTTGCAGGTTTAATGTGCCGGTGGCAAGGTCCCTTTAAGTTTGTGACGACAATGTCGGTAACGGTGGCACACCGATTTATAATAGTAAAAAGTGAGGTACACAGTTTGTAGTGAACCAAAACTTTCTTTACTGGAACGGTTTACTATTTACAGTTCTGTTAGGTTCAGTTCCATATGACAGAAGCAGTCTTAAAGGGTTTCTACCACTTCGTTTTCACATAAATGCTTTCAGACACTAGCGATCCGCTAGTGTCTGCTCTACCAAACAATCCTACTATATAATAGCTTTTGGGGCAGCCGTTTCGCTAAAAAAAGAACTTATTTTGATATGCTAATGAGCCTCTAGGTGCTATGGGGGCATCATTAGCACCTAGAGGCTCGGTCTACCTTCACAAAATGCCGCCGCCCAGAGCGTCCCTCCAGCCCGCCCATCTCCTCCGGAATGCGATCCTCCCCGTGCGCGTCTGTATTCGGCGCATGCGCAGTGAATGTCTGTCCGCTTCCCTGCTCAGACATCTCCACTGCGCCTGCGCCGATGACGTCATAGTGCTCCGAGGAACAGGCGCAGTGGAGATGTCTGTGCAGAAAGCGGTCAGACATTCACTGCGCATGCGCCGAATACATACGCGCACGGCGCATGCGCGAGAATTCGTCCGCTGGCTCACAGGGAGGATCGCATGCTGGAGGGACGCACTGGGCGGCGGCAGTTTGTGAAGGTAGACCGAGCCTCTAGGTGCTAATGACGCCCCCATAGCACCTAGAGGCTCATTAGCATATCAATATAAGTTCTTTTTTTAGCGAAACGGCTGCCCCAAAAGCTATTATATTAGGATTGTTTGGTAGAGCAGACACTAGCGGATCGCTAGTGTCTGAAAGCTAATTATGTGAAAACGAAGTGGTAGAAACCCTTTAAGCAGGCTTATACAATGATGGCAGGCAACAATGTTCTTGCAAGTTACTCAGAGGGTTAAATACACTCACAGATCAGGCTGCACCTTTTCCTCAGAATTCCTGTGCACTATTCCTCAGAACTCCTGTCTGTCTTAATCCCAAGGCCCATATGTGCTATTGGTGGCTTTATCCTTGGTAAAGAAACTTCCTCAGGTATATACACTGCTCAAAAAATAAATAAAGGGAACACAAAAATAACACATCCTAGATCTGAATTAATTAAATATTCTTCTGAAATACTTTGTTATTTACATAGTTGAATGTGCTGACAACAAAATCACACAAAAATTAAAAAATGGAAATCAAATTTTTCAACCCATGGAGGTCTGGATTTGGAGTCACACTCAAAATTAAAGTGGAAAAACACACTACAGGCTGATCCAACTTTGATGTAATGTCCTTAAAACAAGTCAAAATGAGGCTCAGTAGTGTGTGTGGCCTCCACGTGCCTGTATGACCTCCCTACAACGCCTGTGCATGCGGACGGTCTCCTGAGGGATCTCCTCCCAGACCTGGACTAAAGCATCTGCCAACTCCTGGACAGTCTGTGGTGCAACGTGACGTTGGTGGATAGAGTGAGACATGATGTCCCAGATGTGCTCAATTGGATTCAGGTCTGGGGAACGGGTGGGCCAGTCCATAGCATCAATGCCTTCGTCTTGCAGGAACTGCTGACACACTCCAGCCACATGAGGTCTAGCATTGTCTTGCATTAGGAGGAACCCAGAGCCAACCGCACCAGCATATGGTCTCACAAGGGGTCTGAGGATCTCATCTCGGTACCTAATGGCAGTCAGGCTACCTCTGGCGAGCACATGGAGGGCTGTGCGGCCCTCCAAAGAAATGCCACCCCACACCATTACTGACCCAATGCCAAACTGGTCATGCTGGAGGATGTTGCAGGCAGCAGAACGTTCTCCACGGCGTCTCCAGACTCTGTCACATGTGCTCAGTGTGAACCTGCTTTCATCTGTGAAGAGCACAGGGCACCAGTGGCGAATTTGCCAATCTTGGTGTTCTCTGGCAAATGCCAAACGTCCTGCACGGTGTTGGGCTGTAAGCACAACCCCCACCTGTGGACGTCGGGCCCTCATATCACCCTCATGGAGTCTGTTTCTGACCGTTTGAGCAGACACATGCACATTTGTGGCCTGCTGGAGGTCATTTTGCAGGGCTCTGGCAGTACTCCTCCTGTTCCTCCTTGCACAAAGGCGGAGGTAGCGGTCCTGCTGCTGGGTTGTTGCCCTCCTACGGCCTCCTCCACGTCTCCCGATGTACTGGCCTGTCTCCTGGTAGCGCCTCCATGCTCTGGACACTACGCTGACAGACACAGCAAACCTTCTTGCCACAGCTCGCATTGATGTGCCATCCTGGATAAGCTGCACTACCTGAGCCACTTGTGTGGGTTGTAGACTCCGTCTCATGCTACCACTAGAGTGAAAGCACCGCCAGCATTCAAAAGTGACCATAACATCAGCCAGGAAGCATAGGAACTGAGAAGTGGTCACCACCTGCAGAACCACTCCTTTATTGGGGGTGTTTTGCTATTTGCCTATAATTTCCACCTGTTGTCTATCCCATTTGCACAACAGCATGTGAAATTGATTGTCACTCAGTGTTGCTTCCTAAGTGGACAGTTTGATTTCACAGAAGTGTGATTGACTTGGAGTTACATTGTCTTGTTTAAGTGTTCCCTTTATTTTTTTGAGCAGTATATATGCTGCAGATTTCAAAATCCGCATGGCAAGCTACGGTACTTCGCTGGTACTGTGATAAGGTGCATTTCCCCCCCCATAAAACTCTGCACAGAAACGTGTAATCTGCCAAATGTGCAGGTAGTCCAACACTCCATGAGCGGAAGAAAAGGGTATGTTCAAATGACGGATTAAGAAAACACACTATAAGGCCTCCTGCACACGGCCGTTTTTTGCGTTCCGTATACAAAACCATTCATTTCAATGGTTCCGCAAAAAAAAACTGAATGTACTCCGTATGCATTCCGTTTCCGTATTTCCGTTCCGTTGAAAGATAGAACATGTCCTATTATTGCCCGCAAATCACGTTCTGTGGCTCCATTAAAGTCAATAGGTCCCCAAAAAAAAAACGGAACACATACGGAAATGCATCCGTATGTCTTCCGTATCCGTTCTGTTTTTGCAGAACCATCTATTGAAAATGTTATGCCCAGCCCAATTTTTTCTATGTAGTTACTGTATATGCCATACAGAAAAACGTAACTGAAACAAAAAACTGAACACATCCTTGAAAAACGGACCGCGAAACACTGAAAAAGCCATACGATCATGTGCAGGAGGCCTAAGGCTACTTTCACACTCGTGTTTGGTGCGGATCAGTCATGGATCTGCACAGACGGATCCGCACCGATAATACATGCATGCATCCGTTCAGAACGGATCCGGATTGTATTATCTTTAACATTGCCAAAATGGATCCGTCTTGAACACCATTGAAAGTCAGTGGGGGGGCGGATCCGTTTTCTATTATGCCATATAGTGTCAGAGAAAATGGATCCTTCCCCATTGACTTACATTGTGTGTCAGGATGGATCCATTTGCCTCCGCATCGTCAGGCAGACACCAAAACACTGCAAGCAGTGTTTGGTGTCCGCCTCCAGAGCGGAATGGAGACAGAACGGAGGCAAACTGATGTATTCTGAGCGGATCCTTTTCCATTCAGAACGCATTAGGGCAAAACTGATCCATTTTGGACCGCTTGTGAGAGCCCTGAACGGATCTCACAAACGGAAACCAAAACGCCAGTGTGAAAGTAGCCTAAAAAAAAAAAAAATATTAAAAACTAAAATCAGCGCAGAATCCCCGCTGATTTTCTGCACTGTTTTTGGTATGGTTTTTCAGCTTCCCATTCATTTCAATGGGAGAATAAGCACAGATTCCACGCAGTTTTTTTTTTTGTGTAAAAAAGGTTCTGCATCCCATGGGAAGCTTTTTACAGGCTTTTTTTGTATTGGAAAACATGTGAAAACAGCACCAAAAACCTTGCGTGAATGGGCTTTAGGGTACCTGCACATGGTACAGATTTGTGTGCAGAAAATCTGTACAAAAATCAAACTATTGCAGTTTTGATGGGTTTTTTTGGTGCGGATTTTTTGTTTAGGTTAATAACCCTTTGAAGTCTATGGGTAAATCACTCTACAGAAAGTGCAGAATAGCACAAACAATTCACATGCTGCCAATTTTAAAATCTGGTCTGCAAAGTGTACATACGATTTTGTCAAATCTCATACACGTTACTGGTACAGTGTTGGGCCTCATGCACACGACTGTTGTTTTGGTCCGCGTCCGAGCCGCACATTCAATTCACTTCAATGGGGCCGCAAAAGATGCGGACAGCACTCCGTGTGCAGTCTGCATCCGTTTCTCCGTTCCGTGTTCCGCATAAAAAATAGAACATGTCCTATTCTTGGCCGCAAAATACGGTTTACGGAACCATTGAAGTCGATGGGTCCGCAGAAACTGCGGATGCACATCGAAAGGCATCCGTATGCCATCCGCATCCGCTGTTTCTGCGGATCCGTTGGCCAGCAACCTGTGTCCAAGGAGTTTAAGTTTTGATGTTAAAAAAAAAAAACAGGAAGTTGGCACTAGTTCTGTGCAGATTTGAGTTCCCAGGACACAGTTATTTTTGCTGAGAAGAAATTATCTATAATGGCCCGTTGGGACGTCGATAAATTAATCAGCTTGGTCCAGGAACGCCCAGAGATGTGGGACACCAGGACAAATCTATACCATGACCGGCTGAAAAAAGATGGGTCGTGGGAAGAAGTGGCCAGGCACATGAGGCCTTCGGAATGGGCACGTTCCAACAGCAGAGGTCGTGTGGATTTAGGTTAGTTCAAGTGAGGTCGTTTTGTGTCTTGTCCCTAATGAATTTGGTAGTAGTTATATGAGGTCAGATTTGTGTCCCTTTTGTGGACACGTTTAATTGTTGGCTGGCCCATGCATGTGTGGTAACAGATTTTGTATTCCAATTTCCCCATCACCACCATGTTTATAAAGGCATGTTACCTACTTTGCTCCCGCACACAGTACAGTATAATGTATACATAGCTTACGCCCTTTAGTTACCTTGCGGATGAGCGTTCCTCCCGTAGGGACTCCGCATTGCAGCACCCGGCCTGACCTCCCAGCACTGTTGGGATTCAGATAGCATTATAGAATTTTTGTTTTCCTTGCAAAGTTAACACTTAAGTTTCTTGAATGTATTGGATAACATTGGCTGCATTATGGTACTGTTATCCACTACATTCCCGAACTGTATGGGTTTCCTCGCATCATCAAAATCAATTTAAAATGCTTTGTGATTACCATCATTTGCTGTTAAGTCAGGTTGGGTGCTGCAATGGTGATTCCTTGCGGGAGGATCGCTCGGCTGCAAGGGGCCTTACAGTTTTGGTCACATGTGGGCCCTTACTAAAAAAAAATTCAAAAAAATTTTGAAAGAAAGGGCGAGTGCTAACCTTTTTGCCAAATTAATGCAATTCTCTTACATTAGTATCCAGTGCTCCACATCAGTAACACAATGTACAGTTCAACATTGGGCTGGTGTGTATTTAGTGGTGCGCTTGCTGATCATGTACTTTTACAAACGCTGCTGCTGCCCACACCTGCCACGGCATGTTGGACAGGACATGATATTTCTGTGGTGGAGTTTGGCTTGGGGAGGTGACAGTGTAAGGCTACTTTCACACTAGCGTTCGGGTGTCCGCTCGTGCGCACCGTTTGAAGGGGCTCACGAGCGGCCCCGAACGCATCCGTCTGGCCCCAATGCATTCTCAGTGGAGGTGGATCCACTGAGAATGCATCCGCCTGCCAGCGTTCAGCCTCCGCTCCGCTCAGTGAGCGGACACCTGAACGCTGCTTGCAGCGTTCGGGTGTCCGCCTGGCCGTGCGGAGGCGAGCGGATCCGTCCAGACTTACAATGTAAGTCAATGGGGACGGATCCGCTTGAAGATGACACCATATGGCTCAATTTTCAAGCGGATCCGTTCCCCATTGACTTTCAATGTAAAGTCTGAACGGATCCGCTCAGACAACTTTCACACTTAGAAAATTTTCTAAGTTTTAATGCAGACGCATCCGTTCTGAACGGATGCGAACGTCTGCATTATCGGAGCGGATCCGTCTGATGAAACATCAGACGGATCCGCTCCGAACGCAAGTGTGAAAGTAGCCTAAGCGACACCAAGAGTAATCCCTGCTAAATAATGTATAAACGCATTGTAGCTGAAAATACTGAGCTAACTCCCACTGGGCCATGCCTCTACCGTTTACTTAATGTGGGCGGCCCATGGACCTATGTGACTGATCTGTAGGCTCAGGGCTGTTTTCAGGATCCATGTCCTACTGTGCAATGTGATGGCCATTTTTCCCGTTAGGCATTTTTAATATACATTTTGTTGTTGCCATCTTTTGCTGTTACTTTTACTGTATTATTGCAGTTAATGGATATGATAGTTATATTGTAATTTTTTCTGTTTTCCCAGTGAAAAAAACAAAAACCAAATAGTTTTGTAGGGATCAGTTCCGTCAGGAAGTCACAGAGATGGTGCTCCAAGGAAAATACCGTATATATACACGGAGCAATTACGCTTTCTTCGGCCCGTGATGGATCTTAGGCCGTAAGTTATTATTTCAAAGAAATTCATGTTGAGAAATCTTTGTCATTGGCCAGTATGACAATATTGCAGACCTTTCCTTTGGCCTGCAATATATGATGGGGTTTCTCTATCCACAGGATTGTCCCATTATATAAAATGTGATTTGCCCTCTCCCTTTATATACATGGGCGTAATTTCAGAACTTGGTTAGCTCCAGAATGTGTTCATGTTGGACAGCTCCAAACACCCTGCAATGTGCAGAGTTTATGGTTGCAGTTTGAAGACTATACACAGCAATAGTCCGACAATTGTTTTCATTATATTGTGTGGTTCCCAAGGTTTTAATCCAAAACATTGATATTGCAAGCCCTTGTGTGATCTGTGTAGGCTCCCCTTTATTGGGGACAGACAGCACTATATTTGCCATGATTGAATTTGTTATTTAAACTTAGTTTGGGTTAATTATTTTTTTTTCCTCTTTTCCCAAACAGTACTGTGGACAGTCTGGAGGACCCAGAACCACAGCCATCTCCACAATCCGATCCAGGAGGTGCAGAGACCCCTGCCGTGTTTTCAGCAGAATTGAGTCCCACAAATCAGGCTGAAGGTGTGCAAAGGGGACTTTCTCAGCCTGGCGAAGTCAACCCGGATAAGACCCAAAGGCCACAGAGTAGGCGAAGGAGGGGTGCCCCTCAGGCTTCTTCTGGGCTACCTACTAAAGAACTGATTGACTCCTAAGTCATTCAGTACCTAGCCCAGAAGAGGACTGAAGGGGGGTGAGGAGGTGTTAATGAGGGGGCTGGCACCTTTACTCCAACAAGTGCTGCAGGATAAACAAGCAACATGTGTGGCTTCACTCACTTTAGTCCTTGAAATGTATGGACACCCATATCAGGGGGACATACATTCCCTCATTGATCGCGTGAGGCGGCAAGTGGTCTTGGGCCAAATTCCACTCCAAGGCAGCTTACCACCTAGGGCACCAACCCATCATGCGCCATATTACACCCAGCCAAATATCCCTTCATCACAGGATTCAAACCCCCTTTTTGGTCAACAAAATTATCCAGCAAAATATCCCACAGGGGCCCAGGATCCTGCCCAGGTTCGGCCAGGATCCTCATATGGTGCTGGATCTGTCTCAAGGGATCTGTTGAACTTAAATAAACTTTTATATGTTATTTTATAAATGTTATTGACATATGTTTTTTAAAAATTGTTGGGCTAGGTTTCAAGTAAATTTTTTGCAGAAAAAACAGATGCCTTATGTTCTTGCTTTTTCCATCCCAAAATTAACATTTCAACACATGTATTTGTAAAAAAAAAAACAAAAAAAAAACAAAAAAAAAAAAAAACGCACAATTGTATCTTTTTTCTTTATTCAATTTTGCAGTAGACATGTCAATGAGGTATTAGAAGGTTTATGGGACCGTATAGCAAATAGCTATTTTTTAATTATAGTAATCAAAACTTTTTAAAACCAAAAAGCCATCTTCACATTTTTTTTGTAGTATGGTACTTAAACCTCAGCCCACGTCAAGGGTCCTCATTCTCTTGTGAGTCCCTACACTCAACTATAACATAAAATGTATGTAATCTGAGAAAAATAAACTAAAAAGCTCAGAAGAAATCAAAACCTGCCACGAATAGCGTCCATCTGCCATGGCACGGACCCCTCTGGGCTGGAAAAGAAGTCTGCATAGAGTTCCCGAACTGCAATACCTGCAGTCCCAGGTAGTCTATGCAGGGTCAGATCCAAACCTGATGACGTAGGAAATTCTTCCATGTCAACAGAAGAGGAAGCCTCGTGAATCCTGGTGAAGTTGTGTAGAACACCACAAGCTTTAGTCACCAGGGTAGCATTCTCCGGATCCATCTGTATGGATGGACGACAAAAACACCCTCCACTTGCTAGAGAGTATTCCAAAGGCGCACTCAACATACCGACGGGCACGAGTCAACCGGTAGTTGAAAATGTGCCTCCTGTCATCCAAACCGCGTCTGGGGAAGGGCTGCATAACATGGGGAGTCAATGCAAACCCTTCATCAGCAACAATGACAAATGGAGCAGGCGGACTTGCATATCCGGGCAGTCTTCTGGGCTCGGGAAGGGCAAGCTGGTTGGTACAAAGCCGCTCACCCATTCTGGAAGCACTAAAGATGCGAGCATCAGCAGTGCTTCCATAGGACCCGATATCAACCATTATAAACCGGTAGTTACTGTCAGCAACAGCCATAAACACTACCGAAAAATAATGTTTATAATTGAAGAATCGGGTCCCTGAGTTGACCGGCTTCTTCACACGGATGTGCTTGCCATCCATTGCCCCTATGCAGTTTGGAAACTGCTCAGAAATTTGGAAGCCCTCAGCGATCCGTACCCAATCGTCCGCCTTGGGCTGTGGCATCACAGTCTCTTGGAGTAGATGCCAGATGACGTGGCAAGTGTGACGCACAATCTGAGAAATTGTTGAGGTTCCTAAAAGAAACTCAAAATGCAGGGATGCAAATGAGTTCCCAGGAATCTGTGGAAAGAAATATAAAAAAATTAATCATAACTCCTTCAAAAATTAACACATTATGAACATACTTCCTATAATGGTTGTTCGAAAGCATATGTTACAAACATTATAATTCCATTTTTACAGACAATAATTTGAACATGAAACGTCTATAAGTACTTCATACCCAAAAAAATAAAAAAAAATAAAAGGGGGCCCTACTCCAACAAGCTCTGTTACACATACTGCATTCATGCGATTTCCATGCAGAAAGTCAGAGCAACGCAGGATTATGTGACTACTCTATTATGCATGATTATGGCAAACACAAAAGTACATTTCATCTTTGCATGTTATTTGGAAAATGATCAGTTAAAAAAAGAAAAAAAAAAAAGAAAGTTCTTCATACATTAGCACGTCTAACATGTTACTCATGACAGAAGCACTAGACATTACTGTTAAATAACACATTGCTTACCTCAGCGTGACGATTAGCCTTTCCTCTGAGAAATGCAGCGCCTCATGGTCGTGTCCTGAAAGGTGAGGACACTACGGAGAGACGACAGCAGGATATCAAACGTCGACACTGACATCCGACAGTAGGCAAAGAACTTTTCTGGATGCAGACGAAGATCATTGTACAGGGTATGAAATTGTCCTTTCCAACACCGTTAGGAAACAATGGGATGGACCCAAAATCTCCGTCTTCTCTTTGACTCCTCGTGCAACGGAATGGACTGCTGTCCCCATCGCCGAGCAATAAGCCAGTGCAGAAGGACCTCAGAGTCTTCTTCCATGGTGAAACCGCAAAATATGCTGCGAGCAAAGCCAATCAATCCAACCACAACCAATATACTGGAAAGACTGGAGAAAATGGCCACCGAACACACAGATGACCAGCATATATACCTGTATCCTGGGTGGAGATCGTAAAAAAGACAATTTCCTCCTTTCCAACGGAAGACACAAGGACACACAACGGACATGATTTGCGGCAAGATGGAACGGATGCATAAGCACTACGGAAACTAACTAGGAAACAATGGATCCGCGTTCTGCGGACCACAAAAAACATATGTTCGTGTGCATGTAGCCTTACACTGCGTTTTTTCTGCATGAAATCCACACAGAAAAACTATGCGTAATCCGCATCGTGTGCAGCCGCCCTAAGGGCCCCTGTACACACATTAGGGCACATCTACTAATGGACACGTAAAAAGTGTTGCAAGTCCCCTTTTCTATCCGGCTGCGTGACAATTTTGGCGCATGGCCCATTTTGTGCTTTGTACACCGGGAAGGCCACACCATGTGCGTACAGTAAGATAGGAACTCACTGCATCGTAACTCTCCATGATACAGAAGCTGCCATTGGTCCTGGAGATGTAGCTTACACATGGGCCTGGTTTCCCGGACTGCACATGGCTGTATGGATGTGGCCTGATCCACATAGAAAGGAGTCTCAATTGTGGCATGTTCTAACACAGGGATGCTCAACCTGCGGCCCTCCTGCTGTTGTAGAACTACAACTACCATCATGCCCGGCTGTAGGCTGATAGCTGTCTGTCCGGGCATACTGGGAGTTGTAGTTTTGCAACATCTGGAGGTCCGCAGGTTGGGCATCCCTGTTATAACACTTCATCCTGGCGGAATTACTTTTCAGCAGTTGTAGGTGGTAGGTGGGGGATGGAGGACATAGTATACTACAGACGAGTATATTCGCACAACACTTTATCACAGTTATTCCCACCCCCCCAAAAAAACAAAAAACAAAAAAAACACCTATATGAACATATCCAAAGGCTGTATAGATGAAATGCAGTATACATTTTTTTTATGATTTTATGCATTTGCAGATGAAACACCTGTAAAAACTGCAACTGCATTTTAAAAGGATATCAAAACTGCACACCTCAATGTGTAAATGCACCTTAAAGCCTCCTGCACACGAACTTAAGTGCTCTGTGCTGCGGACCACAATGCACGGGCACCGACCGTAGGCCAGCCGCATGTGGATCGCGACCCCATTCACTTGAATGGGGTCCGCGATTCTTCCGTTCCGCAAAAAGCTAGAGCAAGTTCTATCTTTTTGTGGTGCAGAGGCACGGAACACCACAGAAGCACTCCGTAGGGTTCCGTTCCGCATCTCCGGACCCATTCAAGTCAATGGGTCCGCATCCATGATGCTGAACGCACTCGGAACGGCGCCCGTGTATTGCAGATCCGCATATGTGGTCCGCAACACGGCAACGGGACAATACGGTTGTGTGCAGGAGGTCTGTTGTCTTCACATACTGCGCGTTATTGCAGAATTTTCTGCACCTGAAAATCCGTTCCATTCTTCTGAATGGGGAAACAAACACATGGATTTCTGCAAGCCCCCCCGTTCAGGTGAATGGAGCAGATTTCCAGTCGTCGAAAACTTGCGCTCAAGCTCAGCACAAACAGCTTTGCCATGTGCATGGGCCTAGCACAATGATAGACCTTCACTAACACCGCTCATTTGCCATATTGGATTACTAAAGCATTAAAAAAAAAAAAAAAAAAAAAGCCTGATAACCCCATAGTCAATACATTTCCACAGCGTGGCGATTGCCCAGGTGTTTAAGGGTCAACACCTTTAACATGTTTCACCTGTAAAAGCCACAATTGTGCTTAAAATGCAGGTGGCTTTTACAATGATTTTTACTGAATTAGCCTTAAAGGGGTTGTGTCACTTCAGCAAGTGGCATTTATCATGTAGAGAAAGTTAATACAAGGCACTTACTAATGTATTGTGATTATCCATATTGCTTTATTTGCTGGCTGGATTCGTTTTTCCATCACATTATACACTGCTAGTTTCCATGGTTACAACCACCCTGTAATCCAGCAGCAGTGGTCGTGCTTGCTAGGGATGAGCGAATCACATAAAACGCAATTCTAATGTTGTACTGAGCAGGAGCTCAGTACAGTATTAGAATGTATTGGCCCTGATGAGCTGAAGTTATTTCTTAGTGAAGTCCCGCAAGACTTCATGTAATAACTTCATAAAATAAATTTGTACTGTAAAAAAAAAAAAAATTATAATAATTTCCCGAACTCTGGCATGGCTCCAAGATACCTCTTAGAACTGAACCAGAGTTCAGGAAATAGTTTTTTTACAGTACAAATTAATTTATGAAGTTATATAGAATGTATTCTATATGGAAAAAGGATCCGCTCAGAATGCATCAGTTTGCCTCCGTTCAGTCTCCATTCCGCTTTGGAGACAGACACCAAAACACTGCCTTCAGCGTTTGGCTGTCCGCTTGACGAAACTGAGCCAAACGGATCCGTCCTGGCACACAATGTAAGTCAATCGGGACGGATCCGTTTTCTCTGATACAATCTGGCACAATGGAGTTCATGACGGATCCGTCTTGGCCACGTTACAGATAATACAACCGCTCCGTTTGTATTATTGTAACAAATCCGGGTTTTTTTTGCAGATCCATGACGGATCCGCCTAAAATGCAAGTGTGAAAGTATCCTTGGAACAAAGTTTCATGCGAATCGACTTCAGATGTTTCATCCGAAGTCGATTCGCTCATCCCTAGTGCTTGCACTAGAAAAAAAGTGCCACCCTTTCTGGTGGCCGGTACCATAGGAACTCACATAGGCTGATGCTTTCTTCTATAGTGTGCAAGCACGACCATCGCTGATGGATTGAAGGGTGGTCGTAACCATGGATACAAGCAGTGTATGATGTGATGGAAAAATGAGTCCAGCCAGCAAAGGAGGCAATATGGACAATCACAATACATTAGTAAGTGCCTCATGTTAGCTTTCTCTACATGAAAAACACTATTTGCTGAAGTGACGACCCCTTTAATGTTTTCAGATTTTTTTTTATGCCGTTTTTGAGGTGGACCATAAAAGGAGACAAAGCATAAAGAGCAGATACGACTTCTCTATTTAATTCATACCTGGTTTTAGCTTCAAAAACTGCATAAAAAAATATATAAAAAACACACACACACACACGAACATGAGGCCATACCCCAAGGACGCCATTACACATGCAGCTTCAGCTGTAGGCACTCCATAAAGTCACCGCTAATTGCCAGGCCTCACCTGTACTCAGCAATTGGAAAGCAAAGCAAGTCCAGCTGGGGCACAGCATTGAGCGGTAACCGCGGCTTAATCACAAGTACTAGCGCCCTAAGAGCAGATTTTTTTGCAGAATATTCCACAACTGAAAATCAGTTTCATTAATTTAAATGGGGCAGCAAGAACATGAATTTCTGCAAGCCCCATTAGGCTAGGTCTACACAATGACATGCGTCGCTCGACAGATAAGGCACAACTACACTGCAACATTTGTCGCACAACAATTTTTAGAATGATAGTCTATGCTGTCACACGGCGACATTTCAAATAGATTTTTTGCGTCTATCGCTGTCTCAGCGCGACACCATAGACCATCATAAAAATTGTCGTGCGACAAAATGTCGTGTAGACCTAGCCATAAGATGACTAGAACTGGTTTTTTAAAAGCCAAGTAACTGCCACAAAATCTGCCCCATGTGAAGACACCCTAAGATGCCTTTTAAGACTGGGTTTCCACCTTCAGGTTTTAAAGTCAAAGCAAGGAATGGTTCATAAAACAGAATATAGGAGAAAATGTATCAAACTGGTATAAAGTAGAACTGGCTTAGTTGCCCATAGCAACCAGATTCCACCTTTTTTTGCTAAGGGCTCCTCTGGATAATAAAAAGGTGGAATCGGATTGGTTGCTATGGGCAACTAAGACAATTTCTTTACCCCAGTTACCCCGTTTTTCCCTTTTTGAAACCAATTAACTTTGGCTTCACAATTTGCATGAAAAACGCTGTATGTGGAAACCCTGCTGAATAGTTCTGCTTGAAACCAGTGACCATGTATTTAGAAAAACTTAGAAAATTTATTAATGTAGCGGTTAGGAACAAATACGCAAAAGCACACGCAACAACTGTACAATAAACAGCAATTGGTCAAATACACAGATTTACTTAAAAGTTAATTCTTGGAATTTCTAAATAAAAATCTGAATGGAGCAACAAAACTTAAAAAAAATATAAATAAAAAGTCCTTAAAGTCAATAGTTAGTCTAGAAGTAACTTTGTCCAAACTTATCCAGAATAAAATGACCCCCCCCCCCGCCCTTGTTTAGCGAAGCATTGTCAAACAAGCAGTGTCTTAATTCAAAAGTACTTGCATCTTAAATGTGATTGAGAGATGAGTTTCCATTTACCCCAGGCCCCATATTTTGGTAAGGTTGATAGATGCTGTGTAATCTGCTGGCGTGGGGAGAAGATTGGTCACTTTCGTCTCCACCTAGAGACATGTACATGCTGATCATATCTCGCACATCTCCAGAGTAGACTCTTTGAATGTGTGGGGTGACTGGAGGAGGTGGAGAACTGGATTCAGTTTTGACCCCAGACACCATGTTTCCCATGGCTATAGCATTTGAGCTTTGCTGGTTGTAAGGTGAAGTTAGATTATAGGCGGAGGAAGAATTCAAGTAGGCCTGACCAGAAGGCATATGATTATAATGAAAGCTGCTGCCAATGTCATACATATGCATTGGTTGGATCTGGGAACTGTTTAACCCAGGATGCTGCATGTAGCCAAGCTGCTCCTGAAGCAGAGCATAAGGGACATTTGGCCAACCGGTAAAGTTTGCATAAGGGTCTGTCCTTTGTGCCACCTCAATATTGCTAGATAAGGGGTTTGCATCTGAAGACGTAAGATTCCCAGGCAAAGAATACCGATCCTTTTTCTGGAGGGTCTTTTGCTTCCTCCTTGGTTTGTATTTGTAATCTGGATGCTCAATCAGATGTTGAGCTCTCAGCCTTTTTGATTCTTCTATAAAAGGCTTCTTCTCTGAATCGCCAAGGATCTTCCACTCTGCCCCCAACTTTTTGCTAATTTCAGAGTTGTGCATTTTAGGATATTCTGTAATCATCTTCCTCCTCTGTACTCTGGACCATACCATAAAAGCATTCATGGGCCTCTTAACTCGGTCTTTGTCTGGTGTAGAAATATTGCCTTTAAATGCTGAAGCCGCAGCTCCCTCAGCCTGAGATGTGACTTCCCGCAGAGGGCTTTTGATGTTGGTATGCAGCATGTTATATTTTTTAGCAGCAGCTTAGTAAGAAATTGTAAACCAACCTTCCCAACAGCTTCAACTACCTGAACAGCCCATTTGCAGCAATTTATAATTGTTTAGATGCTAATTAGTTTAAGGTGGGGTTTCCATGCTCAGGTTTCATGATGCAGTTTTTGAAGGCAAAGCAAGGGGTGGACTCAAAAAGAGTAGAACACTCAGGGGGACATTTAGTTTTTTAAGCCAAAGCCAGGAGTGGACTTCAGAAGGAGAACACTCTGGGGGACATTTATCAAAGCTGCTACACCAGATTTGTGGCATAAAAATGTTGCAAGTGCTGTCGTGTGCGACATTTTGTGGCTGAAGTCACACATTTTAGAAGTGGAGTGAGAAGTTGGTCTGGTTTTGCCAGAAGATCACATTTAAGTCATATTTATGATGCACAACTTTTTAAAATGTTACAAAACGGTCACAGCCAGTTGCAGCTTTCTGCCAGATAACCCCCAGCCAGGCGTAATTTCATTGAAATGGGCGCAACATTAGATCTGCGCTGAATTTATAAAAAACATGCACCACATTCACAAATATGTGTCCACCACTTATATTCCACTACTAGCTTTGGCTTTAAAACTAAAAAAAAAAAAACTGAATGTGGAAATCCAGACTAAGGCCCCATTCACACATCCCCATTCACACATGGCCAGTACTATAGAAATGACTTTTTTTGTCCGTGGATGTGGACAAGAATAAGACATGTTAATTTTTTTTCCGGGGCCGCAGAACGGAAGTGCGGATGCGAAACGGATGCGGACCTATTTTGTGGACGTGTGATTGGACCCTTAGGCTAAGTTCACATGTGTGATCCGTGGCCGTATTGCGGCCCGCAAATCGCGGTCCGCAATACACGGCCACAGTTCCGCGTGCATTCCGAATCACGGATGCGGACCCATTCGCTTCAATGGGTCCGCAAATCCGGAATCGCGGAACGGCCGGACGGGACGGGACCCCTCGCAAGCACTACGGAGTGCTTCCGTGGGGTTACGTCCCGTACTTCCATTCCGCAAAAAGATAGAACATGTCCTATCTTTTAGCGGAACGGGCGGATGGCGGACCCATTAAAGTGAATGGGTCCGCGATCCGATGCGGCTGACCTACGGCCGGCGATCGTGCATTGCGGCCCGCAGCACAGGCACGGGTCACACACGTTCGTGTGAACTCGGCCTTAAGGCTCATGCACATGAACGTGTGTGGCCAGTGCCCGTATTGCGTTCCGCAATATACGGGCACCATCCGAGTGAGCTCCGCAAGATGTTCTATTTTTTTTGCGGTGCCGACTGAATGTTGCGGATCACGGACCCATTCATTTGCGGTCCACATGGGTGCACATGTTCGTGTGCATGAGCCCTAAGGCCTAGTTCACACTTCAATTATTTGGTCAGTGATTTCCATCACTGATTGTGAGCCAAAACCAGGTGTGGGTCAAAAACACAGAACTGGAGCAAATCTTTCCATTATACCTCATCTCTGTGTAGGCTCCTCTCCTGGTTTTGGATCACGATCACTGATCAAAACACTGATGTGCGAACCAGGCATAAAAAAGCAGGAAACAGCAAAACGTCATGGTTCAGCCCACCATCTCAAAACGTGATTAGCCAGATTCACACGATTGGGAAACTCGGTCTATGTGTTGCCCGCATCTCCTGGACCGACCCTGGTTCCCTCGCCTGAACTGAATGCATCATAGAGACACATTTATTAAAACAACTTTTTACGCCTGGCTTAGTCCCCCCCCCTTGTACTGCCACCAGATCCGTCCAATTTATGACGAGTTGTGTGCCTTGTCCCAAGTTAGGCACATCTATGGCAGCCCTTGCGCCTGTTGAGAAAACCACACCAACTCCTGGATGTCATAGTTTTTTGCCATTTACGCCTGTTTCCGCCCCAGTCCCGCCCAGCTGACGAACATGGTCTGTAACCGGCCATGCGACTAAATATTGTCGCACAGCTGGTTAAAAGTGGGACTTGCAACTATATTTTCTACTAAAATAGTCACAAGTCCCTTAATAAATGACTCTCACTGTGTTTTATGATACAGTTAGTTCCTATCTGATCATGGGTCTGTTCTTCTGTAACAGACATCATAGTGAGTACAGTACAATAGGCCCGAGATCAAATAGGAATTGACTGTGCCATAAATCACTATAGTGCAGTCAGTTCGGGTCAGGGGAGCCACGGTTGGTCAGGTAGATGTGACACACGGTCTGTGTTTTCCAGGGCGATCCAGAACATGTGATTCCATCAGTGATTTTCAGCCCAAAAAAAGGTGCAGATCCAAATGGAGGCTCCATTCCTGGTTTTGGTTTAAAAATCACTGAAGTGTGGACTAGACCTTAGGGCTCATGCACACGAACGTGGTTTGCTTCTGCATCCAAGCCGCATTTTTTGAAGCTCGGATGCAGACCCATTCACTTCACTGGGGCTGCAAAAGATGCAGATAGCTAGGGTGGCCACTGGCTTCACCCCATAAAGCCGGACCTCCCTGGCCATGCCCCACTTCATTAAGCTACACCCCCCATTGTCGGCAAAAGAAGGGGGAGAAAACTTTCAGACGGGAAGGTGAGCTGGGGGTAGCCCGGGGTGCTTCTCTCCCCCCCATGTCAGTCAGTTAATATGTTGCTGCAGTTCAGGCTCAGACAGTGCAATGCTGCTGTCTGAGCCTGAGCTACTGAAAAGGAGGACATCCCTGCGTCCGTCTAGGCCCTGTGCCAGACAGAGTACAGGGAGACAGAAAACTGGACTGTCCAGCCTAAAACCGGACGTCTGGCCACCCTACGGACAGCACTCCGTGTGCAAAGTATTTAAAAATATATTAAAAGTTGTGCATTCCGTATTTTGCGGAACGGAACAGCTGGCCCCTAATAGAACAGTACTATCCTTGTCCGTAATGCGGACAATAATAGGACATGTTCTATTTTATTTGCAGAACGGACATACGGAAATGGAATGCACACAGAGTAACTTCTGTTTTTTTGCAGACCCATTGAAATGAATGGTTCTGCATACAGTCTGCAAAAAAAACACGGAATGGACACGGAAAGAAAATACGTTTGTGTGCATGAGGTCTTAAACTGAGATGTGACCCTAGCCTAAATGCACCATTAGGCCTCATGCACATGACCATGGTTGGCCGGTGCCCGTATTGCGGGTCCACAATATACGGGCACTGGCCATTTGTGCACTGCAATCCGGAAGGTGCGGTGCGGAACAGAGGCACAGAACATCAGGGAAGCACTATGGAGTGCTTCCATGGGTTTTCTGTCCGTGCCTCCGCATGCAAAAAAGTAGTGCAGTGTGGACCATCGGATGCACAGACACTATTCAAGTGAATGGGTCCTGGGTCCTGGCGGCACTACAGTCAGTGCAATTTGCGGTCCACAGCACAGGCACCGGCCAATAACTGCCTTGTGCAGTAGGCCTTAGAACACTTTAAGGCCTCATGCACACGGCTGTGGAACACAGACGAGAGCGGTCCGTGGTATCCCGGCCTGGCATCCTGCTGACAGGCACCCTGCTAATTTAGGGTCCATTCACACATCCGCAAATAGGTCCACATCCGTTCCGCATCCCATTCATTCTCTATGGGGACAGAAAAGATGCAGACCGCACACAGTTTGCTGTCCGCATCCGCATTTCCGTGCCGCGGCCCCGAATTCACGGGCTTCGGCCCCGAACGTCCGGACCGCGGCTCCGCAAAAAATAGAACATGTCCTATTCTTGTCCGCAATTGCGGACAAGAATAGGCAGTTCTATGGGGGTTGCCGGCCGTGTGAATGGACCCTTATGACGAGGCATGCACCTTGTCAGAAATTAGGTGCATCTGTGGCAGTCCTTTCGCTAACATTTATGCATGGCGTATTTATTTCCAGGTGTAAATGTTAGTAAATTTTCTGGGGCTGGAGTCCCGGCTCCCATGTGACTAAATATTGTCGCATAGTGGGTTAAAAATGGGGACTTGGGACCATTTTATAACTAAAATAGTCATAAGTCCCTTATTAAATGTGCCTCCCTGAGGTTTTTTTTAACATGGTGCGGATAACATGCCCAAAAACCACAGTGAAAATTCCATAGCAAATCTTCAGCATTGATTTCGGTTGGAAAACCGCTTTTTTACATGGTGCTGTTTTTTTCCACTTGCAGTTTTAAAAATTACGGTCTTGAGAAAAAAAGTGACTTTCATTCTTGGTGTGGATTTCATGTTGAATCCACATCGAAACTTCCCAATGAAATGGGCAGGATCAAAAAACGCATAAAAAAAAAGTCAAAAACGGTGTTGGGGAAAAAATACATCCCAAAAAACTTGAGGAAGAATGGGTGCTATGCCTGTTTTAGGCTTAAAAAAAAGTCTCAAACTCCCTTTTTGCGACTTTTTAATTAGCTGTGTGACAATATTTTGCTACATGGGCGTTTTAGCACCACGTTCGACACTTGGGAGTGGCTGGAGTTGACACTTTGGCCCTGACAAACCTACCCTCTTTTGTGCCTGGAGACGGGCGTAAAAGAGGGGTGGAAGCTTCTCCAGTCAGGGATTGGAGTAGTCTTCACTTCAGATGCACAGACTTCAGGAGGTGCGTCTAATCGCCTCGTCATAAATTAGCCAAATCCTCCAGCTCCACAGGGAGGAAACAAAGACACCGACGTAACCAGCCGGTCTTTGTAAATGAGCCTCTGTGTGAACATAGCCTTAGTTTTTATTAGCCAAAACCAAGAGAGGAACCTGCAGAAAAGGTATAAAGCTTCATTCACATGTCAGTGTTTGGATCCTCCACAGACATAAGGTATACGGGTTCATGTCATAAAAATTGTCGCAAGTCCCCTTTTTGACCAGCCCTGTGACAATATTACGTCGCACAGCCTGTGTCCAAGTTTTTTTGACAGTTGGCAGACAGAGCGGGGGTATTGTGGCAAATTTACTAACATGTACTCCTGAAAACAGGCATAGATGTTGGCAAAAAACGACGTCAGATCTACCGCAAAACCGCAACAAAGTCTGCAATTAGATATTGCGAATTCTGGTGTGGATATGCTGCAGAAACGCAGGTGGCCTTAAAGTATATTTACACCGGATCTGATTTGACTGCACGGTCAAACCCACCTGAAAAATGCAGTTACACTGCAAGCACATCGAAATCATCAGCTTTAGGCCTCATGCACACAACCGTTGTTGTGTTCCGTTCTGCAAAATGGGGTTCCGTTGTTCCGTGATCCGTTTCCGTTTTTGTTTCCGCGTGTCTTCCTTTATTTTTGGAGGATCACCAGATATGAAGGAAAGTTAAAAAAAAAAGTCTAAGTCAAGTTTGTCATGCAAATGATAGGAAAAAAACGGACGCGGATGACAATCTTGTGTGCCTCCGCGTTTTTTCACAGTCCCATTGACTTGAATAGGTCCGCAAACCGTTTTCCGTGAAAAAAATAGGACAGGTTATATATTTTTTACGGAATGGAACCACAGATCACGGACGCGGATGACAAACGGTGCATTAGCCGAGTTTTCAACGGACCCATTGAAAGTCAACGGGTCCGCAGAAAATCACAAAAAACGGAACAACGGACACGGAATAAAACAACGGTCGTGTGCATGAGGCCTTATCAGTACAAATCTTGCATATAAAAAAAAAAAACACATTGCAAAATTGCACAACTTGCGGTAAAGGGACTCTCCTGCATAACGGAAACGGAAATCCGTTTTGCAGCCCATAGACTTCTATTATGACGGAATGAATAACTGAATGCCTCTAAAGGCATTCCTTTATGCATTCCGTCATAGATTTGCATTATGGTCTGTGGTACCGGAATCCATAACGCAATTAACCATTTAACCACCAAACGAAGTGTGAACGAATTTCAAAATATGAAATTCGCTCATCTCTAATCACCGGTCACTTATCCGTTGTGACAAGCCTCTGTTAAAAATAAGATAATTTTTAAAAAACCGTACAACCAACCAAAGCATTTTTGTGTTTATTAACGGATTTATTCACGTGATTCATGAAAATAGATTGAAGTGACCATCTTGTCATTTATATCCATTGTATTTTTTTTACCCCATCCCATACATATATACGCAGCCTTTGCTTTGGGAGTCTGATTCTTTTTTGGGTACATATTCTGACTGAAACCATGTTGCCCGTTCATCTGGTTTTTGATGTTGACTTTGCCTTAGGCCTCTTGCACATGACCGTATGTATTTTGCGGTCTGCAAAAAACGGATCTGCAAAAAATACGGATGACATCCATGTGCATTCCGTATTTTGTGGAACGGAACAGCTGGCCCCTAATAGAACAGTACTATCCTTGTCTGTAATGCGGACAATAATAGGACATGTTCTATTTTTTTGCGGAACGGAAATGCGGACATACGGAAACGGAATGCACATGGAGAAACTTCCGTTTTTTTTTTTGCAGACCCATTGAAGTGAATGGTTCCGCATACGGTCCGTAAAAAAAAAACTTCTAAACAACACTGGAGAATGTCGCGCTCGTCCACAGGAAGCCAGGAGCCCGGACCTCGCCCTGAACCTTAGGCGCACAACAAATCCCAAAATGAAAAGAAAGACGGTCCAGCTTCACTGAAAAATACTTGAGGCTTTATTTAATCCCGTGCAGATAAAAACCAACGTACAGCAATGCAAGAAACCGACCGGTTTCGGATCACTATAGGTGCGGATCCTTAGTCATGATGTGTAAAAAAAAAAACGGAACGGACATGGAAAGAAAATACGTTAGTGTGCAAGAGCCCTTAAGGATGCAATGGCGAAGAAGGCATCCATAGCCTTTTCACAAGGGGTATTAAGTGCATCCAATACCAACCACCCGCATGACACGTGTGGTGTTTGCTACCTTGTACCAGGAACTCCAACTTCATCCAGACAAGTTAGCTCTGTATCTACAGATGACCATTGCCAGCTTTGGTAACCTGGTCCAAAGACTATACCGTCACCTTCGGCAAAAGGACACCAAGTTTCTAAGAAGTCTTTCTCTAGATGAGCATTTAAAGGTGACTCATTTAGAGCATTTAATGTCTTTGTTTTTTCACTATGCTGAATCTATATCTCAATACTTTTAGGCAGGGCCGATGCAAGGATTTTTGCCAACACAAGCGAAGCTACATTTTGGCGCCCCCCCCCCCCCAATGTAAGTCAATGGGGACAAATCTGTTTTCACTGACACAATATGGTGCAAGTGAAAACGGATCCGCCTCCCATTGACTTTCAGTGTGGGTCAAAACTGATCCGTTTGCATTATCATGAACAAAACGTAATGCAAACGGATCCGTTCTAAACGGATACAATTGCATTATAGGTGCAGATCTGTCTGTGCAGATACCAGACGGATCCGCACCTAACAGAGGTGTGAAAGTAGCCTTAGCCATCGTGCCCCCCCATGTCAGCCATCCTGCCCCCCCATGTCAGCCACCCTGCCCCCATGTCAGCCATCATGCCCCCCCATGTCAGCCATCATGCCCCCCCATGTCAGCCATCATGCCCCCCATGTCAGCCATCATGCCCCCCCATGTCAGCCATCATGCCCCCCCATGTCAACCATCATGCCCCCCCCATGTCAACCATCATGCACAGTAAGGTCACATGGTGCGCAGTCCTTTACAGCAGACAACCGAGCGGAGGACCAGGAAGCAGCGAGTACAGATCCTTCCAAAATGGAAGCGCTTCATTAGTATTCTCCCCATAAGGCCCAGGGGCAAAAAATACAGAGTATTTAAAAAAAAATAAGTTTAATTTTTCTGCCCCCCCCATCTCTGCGCCCTAAGGCAGCCGCTTGGTCTGCCTTATTATAATAGCACTGACCCTGCTTTTAGGCCTCCTGCAAACGAACGTGTGCGGCCCGCAAATTGCGGGCTGCAATGCACAAACACCGTCCGTGGGGCAGCCGCAGCGGATCCTGGACCCATTCACTTTAATGGGTCCACGATCCGCCCGCTCCGCAAAAAGATAGGACATGTTCTATCTTTTTGCGGAACGGAAGTACGGGATGAAACCCACAGAAGCACTCCGTAGTGCTTTCGTTCCGCCCCATTCTGCATCTCCGGATTTGCGGACCCATGGAAGTAAATGGGTCCGCATCCGTGATGCGGAAGGCACACGGAACGGTGCCCGTGTATTGCGGATTCGCAAATGCGGTCCGCAATACGGCAACGGGACACCTACGGTCGTGTGCAGGAGGCCTTAAGCTAACTTCACATATGATCCATAAATGTGAAGTATTTACCCTTAACAACCCTCCTATGAAACAGACCCATGGCCTTCACTTTTTTATGGCTGTGTGTATGTAGATGACTTTAAACGCAGTGAATTGTACTCATCCCGGCAATACAAATCCCATAGCCCAGGGATACACCATGTAATAAGTAAGCCCTGGCTTTGTATCACCGGGGCACAGTTCAGTACGGTAAATACGTGCAACATACAGAGGTCACTTGATGAAATTATTATGTTGTGAATTTACACTTTGAACTGTGTTTTGTCCTTTCTGGTGTTTGTTCTCGTTAGGCTTCTCACAACAGGTGAGGGTTCTCCACTTGACATTACCAATACTGTTTGGGGAAATCCACTACTTCTTACATTGTTCGGGATACTTGCTGGTCACTTTGGGATCTACTACATGAGAATTTATTCCCCACCCACCCAAAAATTTTGGGAGGTGACTCAATTTTCTAATTCTCTAAGATCCCTAAGGATAGGGCTACATGACGACATTTGTCGCGCAACAATTTTTATAATGGTAGTCTATAGTGTCTCACTGCAACATACTGTGACACGACAGTTGCAAAAAACCCATTCAAGATGGATTTTTATGCGACTGTCGCAGTCGCAGCATGTCGCAGTGCGACACCATAGACTACAATTACTACTCTGCGTAGTAGTTTTTTAATAAAAAAATAATAATTACGGTTATTCTTATGGCAATAGCAGATGCACAACATCGTTTTGTATTTGTGGACATAAATCAAATTATTCCAAAGTGTTCAAGAACTCTGCAATGGGGTACAGAGTGTATGGCAACAACTTTGGTTTTCCAGAACCCATACTTTTACCTGGTACTTCAGAACCAAATATGTCTTTTGTAATAGTTGCCGATAAAGCATTACTGATGTGTAGAAACCTAATCAAACCATATGCCCGCCGTGGTTTAACTTTACAAAAAATACATTTTAATTTCAGATGAGCGAGTTCCACACTCTGGCCTCGCAGTGTGAGTATGCAGCAGCTCCCGTCCTGACCTCCCAGCACTGACTGGGTCGCATAGCATTATATTGATTTACGATGCTATGTAACCCTTAGGCCTCTTTCACACGGGCGAGATTTCCGTGCGGGTGCAATGCTTGAGGTGAACGCATTGCACCCACACTGAATCCGGACCCATTCATTTCTATGGGGCTGGGCACGAGCAGTGATTTTCATGCATCACTTGTGCGTTGCGTGAAAATCGCAGCATGCTCCATTTTGTGCGTTTTTCACGAATGGGGCTGGGTGAAACTTGCAAGCATCCGCAAGCAAGTGCGGATGTGGTGCGATTTTCACGCATGGTTGCTAGGAGATGACCGGGATGGGGACCCGATCATTATTATTTTCTATATTTCTTTATACAGAATGCTTAGTAAAATAGGGATGGAGGGGTTAAAAAATAAAAATAAAATTTAACTCACCTTAATCCACTTGTTTCTTCTGTTCTGTCTTCTTCTTTGATGATCAGGAGGAAAAGGACCTGTGGTGATATCACTGCGCTCATCACATGATCCATCACCATGGTGATGGATCATGTGACGGACCATGTGATGAGCGTAGTGACGTCACCACAGGTCCTTTTCCTCAAAGAAGAAGAAAGATGAGAAGCCGGGCTGCGTGAACAAGTGGTTTTAAGGTGAGTTAAATTTTAAATTTTATTCTTTTAACCCCTCCATCACTATTTTACTTATCATTCTTGAGGTGAACGCATTGCACCCACACTGAATCCGGACCCATTCATTTCTATGGGGCTGTGCACGAGCAGTGCACATCACAGATTTGAAATTATTAATCAATATAATGCTATGCAACCTCGTCAGTGCTGGGAGGTCAGGACAGGAGCTGCCGCATACTCACAATGTGTATCCGGAGTGTGGAACTTGTTGTCTGAAAGGGGCCTTGGGCATACTAAAATCCAAGTGGTGGCTTTTCATGAAGCTCATTCAAATGTTGCCAGATGTTGTTGACCAAGGCCTGTGTGGTATTACACAACTATTTGCTCGCTAATGAGCCACCTCCTTTCAATTTCCATCCATCTGTTAGGACCCTTTCAGATGAGCGAGTGTCTCGCAGCACAGCACCCGGCCTGAACTTCCAGCACTGATGGGGTCACATAGCATTATATTGATTTATGATGCCATGTAAGGCTACTTTCACACTTGCGTTCAGAGCGGATCCGTCTGGTGTCTGCACAGACGGATCCGCTCCTATAATGCAAACGTTGGGATCCGTTCAGAACGGATCCGTCTGCATTATAGTTCAGAAAAAATTCTAAGTGTGAAAGTTAGTCATACGGATCCGTCCAGACTTAACATTGAAAGTCAATGGGGGACGGATCCGTTTGAAATTGCACCATATTGTGTCAACTTCAAACGGATCCGTCCCCATTGACTTACATTGTAAGTCTGGATGGATCCGTTTGGCTCCGCACAGGCCAGGCGGACACCCGAACGCTGCAAGCTGCGTTCGGATGTCCGCCTGCTGAGCGGAACGGAGGCCAAGCGGAGCCATCCTGATGCATTCTGAGCGGATCCGCATCCACTCAGAATGCATTGGGACTCTACGGATCCGTTCGGGGCCGCTTGTGAGATCCTTCAAACGGAGCTCACAAGCGGAACCCCGAACGCAAGTGTGAAAGTAGCCTAACCCTTACAGTTCTGAAATGTATTACTGTAGATGACACTGACATAATGCAGTGTCATCTAATACATTCCAGAACTGTAAGCGTTACATAGCATCATAAATCAATATAATGCTATGTGACTCCGGCAGTGCTGGGAGGTCAGGCCAGGTGTCTTGCTGCGAGTCCACAGCGAGACACTCGCTTGTCTTAAAGGGGCCTCCAGTGCCTACCCAGATCAGCCCACAGGACCATGGTCCTCTACTGCGGTCAACAGAATGAGGGACAATTTTGCTCAGTATTTTACTTCAAATGCTGTTTCTGTTCCCTGGCAGGAGGTCATGATTTGAATATTTATGTGTGTATGTATATGTGTAACATTCTTATGTTTTTTCCTAGTGTGCCTTTTTACTCTTGTGCTTGGAAACTCTAGTCAGAGTTTCACACATGGCCAGATAAGGCAATAGCACACATCAGCAAATCACTGTCCACAGATACAGTCATTTTGTACAGTGCATGTCTATTGCAGTCTTTAAAGGAAATGTGTCACCAAAAATGTTATCTGCCAGTTAAAACCAGACAGTAACACATCTCCTTTTTTTTTATAATGTTTTTATTTTCTGATTGCAGATTTATTTATTCTATTTCCTGAACATGATTATGTGGGCTGCCATCTTGCCGGAGCTGTTCTTTACAGCATTTAGAAAGCATTAAAGTAAATGAGTTACGTTTTTATGTTTAGCACATTTTTAAAGAATTTTTGATTTTCCATGTCAATATATATATTTAACCTGTTGGGGACACATGACGTACCGGTACGTCATGATTTCCTGGTACTTAAGGACACATGACGTACCGGTACGTCATGTGTATTTACGATCACCGCCCCACGGCACGCTGTGATCGGAACAGACTGCCTGCTGAAATCATTTGGCAGGCACTCTGTGACAATGCTGAGGAGGGTCCTGTGACCACCCGTATCGGCGATCGCAGCAAACCGCAGGTCAATTCAGACCTGCGGTTTGCTGCGTTTCCAGGTTATTCGGGTCTCTGGTGACCCGATAACCCGGAATAGGATGACAATCGGTGGTGTGATAATACACTACCAATCACCATCCTTAGATCCTGTGAGGGGATGGTGACACCACCTCACAGGATCACTTCCTATTGGCTGCACACGCAGGCGGGGGTTAACTCCCCCCAGCTCTCCTCTCCATTCTGCGTCCGGGAGCGAGGAGAGAGAGCAGCCTGTGTCGGATCTCCTGACCCAGCACCCCTATCTGTGCCCAGCATCCCTTTTCTGACCCTCCACAGTGCCATCTGGCACTAAAAGGTACTTTAGGGACAGGTTAGGGAAAGGTTAGGTTAGGCAGGGATATTCAGGGAAAGTTTAACTGTTGCATCACCCTGATCGGGTGTCTGGGGTCCACAGCACAGCTGTGTGACCCTAGACCCCCCAGGGGTGCTGCAGCTTGCCCCCCACACACATTTTTTGGGGCGCGTTTTTTTTGCATACGCTGACTGTGGCCGGCACTCTTAGCGTCCGGCCACTGTTAGGGCATCGCCCACCCCACCGCTGATCAGCTTCGGGTGGCTGATCATCAAGTTTGAATCTTTATTTAAATTTTTTTCCTTTTTTGGGGGTTTTCACTTTTTTTTATTTACCGTATTTTTCGCTTTATAAGATGCCCCCGATGATAAGACGCACCCCAGATTTTAGAGTAGAAAAATAAGAAAAAATATTTTTCATCAGACCTCATATCAGCCCACTCAGAGCCTTATAAAACCTCAGATTAGCCCATCATTACCCCCAATCAGACCTGAGATTAGCCCATCAGTACCCCCAGACCTGAGATTAGCCCATTAGTACCCCCAGACCTCAGATTAGCCCATCAGTACCCCCAGACCGCAGATTAGCCCATCAGTACCCCCAGACCGCAGATTAGCCCATCAGTACCCCAGACCTCAGATTAGCCCATCAGTACCCCAGACCTCAGATTAGCCCATTAGTACCCCCAGACCTCAGATTAGCTCATTAGTACCCCCAGACCTCAGATTAGCCCATTAGTACCCCCAGACCTCAGATTAGCCCATCATTACCCCCAATCAGACCTGAGATTAGCCCATCAGTACCCCCAGACCTGAGATTAGCCCATTAGTACCCCCAGACCTCAGATTAGCCCATCAGTACCCCCAGACCGCAGATTAGCCCATCAGTACCCCCAGACCTCAGATTAGCCTATTAGTACCCCCAGACCTCAGATTAGCCCATTAGTACCCCCAGACCTCAGATTAGCCCATTAGTACCCCCAGATCTCAGATTAGCCCATCAGTACCCCCAGACCTCAGAATAGCCCATCAGTACCCCCAGACCTCAGAATAGCCCATCAGACCTCAGATCAGACTAAAATCAAAAAATCATCTTACCTGTCCTGCTCCGCGGCTCCTCTTCAGCTGTCGCGCTCCCATCTTCCCGGCCTGCGCTGCACTGTCACATGACTGCGTGCAGCGTTAGGTCATAGTGCGCGCACTACGTCCTGATGCTGTACGGGGTCAGGACAGTGCAGCGCAGGCCAGAAAGATGGGAGCGCGACAGCTGAAGAGGAGCCGTGGTGCAGACCAGGGAGGGTAAATATTACCTGCGCTTGCGGCGCTTTGCTCCCCACTTCTAATACATACTAGTGAGCGCCTCCATAATAGAAACGCTCACTAGTATTCATTTTATAAGACGCATGGACATTTCCCCCCCACTTTTGGGGGGGGAAAAGTGCGTCTTATAAAGCAAAAAATACGGTATATATTTTTTTCTGTTAGGTTTAGGGCAAAGTCCGCAAACACCCGTGCCCCCACACACACTAAATAAAGTTTTCCACGCACGCGCACACACACACACACGCACGCACACAAACACTCCCCTATGGCCGCCAAGGGGATGTTCTCGGCCGTGGAGGCATACGCCCAGCTTGCCTCCGACTCCGAGAGCCCCAGTGAGGACGAGGATGACCCAACTTTCCTCTTGTCATCCTGTCATGTCATCTTGTTATGATGATGAGCCCCCAAGGTGGCGCAGACACCGCCAGGCTGAGCAAGGGGACCGCCATGCCAGGGACCCTGTGGCCCACACTAGTACGAGCAGCTCTGGGGCTCGTACTAGTTTTCCGCCACCCTACCGGTGAACTTGCATGGTGTACCCCAGAGGATTTTGAGCCTGTGATTCCTGATTTTGTTGGCCAAAGTGAGCTTCACTGAATATGACTATTTTAGTCTTTTTTTTCAGTGACCACTTTGTGAATCTAATGGTGGAGCAACCTAACTTGTACGCCCAACAGTTTATTGCTCAACACCCGGGCTCCTTTTTGGCTAGGGCCGGTGGCTGGACTCCGGTCAGTACAGCCGAGATGAGGACGTTTTGGGGCCTCGTGCTGCAAATGGGCCTAGTCAAAAAACCCAGCGTCAGGCTGTACTGGAGTGGGGACGTCCTCTACCAGACCCCACTTTACAGTACGGCCATGACACGGTCCCGTTTTGAGGCCATTCGTAAATGCCTGCATTATGCAGATAATGCAGCATGGCCCCCCCAAGGTGATCCTGCCTATGACCTCCTGTACAAAATCAGGCCGGTCATCGATCACTTTGGGGCCAAATTTTTGGAGGCCTATGTACCTGGAAGGGAGGTCGCGGTTGATGAGTCTCTCATTGCTTTCAAAGGGGGACTCATTTTCCGCCAGTCTGTTCACTCTATTCAACCCCCATAATGTCCCCCCACTCTGGGTGTTAGCGGGAAACTTGTGTGGGACCTTATGCACCCACTGCTAGATAAGGGTTACCACCTGTACGTAGATAACTTTTATACTAGTATCACCTTGTTCCAGTCCCTCGCCGCCAGATCCACGTACACTTGTGGGACAGTGCGGAGAAATCTGTGCGGCCTCCCTACCCTCCCCCTCCAGGTTCCCCAGGGGTGAGACCCGTGCCCTTACCAGTGGAAACCTGTTGCTGGTCAGATATAAGGACAAGAGGGATGTCCTTGTACTGTCCACAATTCACAGTAACGGCATCACCCCTGTCCCTGTGCGAGGTACCGCGGCAATGGTCCTCAAGTCCGATTGTATCGTCGACTACAATCGGTATATGGGAGGAGTTGATCTCTCTGATCAAGTCCTCAAGCCATATAACGCCATGCGCAAAACCCGGGCATGGTACAAAAAAGTTGCGGTCTACTTGGTACAGGTTGCTTTGTACAACTCTTTTGTGCTGTCCCGGAGCGCTGGCAACACAGGGAAATTCCTTCAGTTCTATGAGACAGTCCTCAAGGACCTGATCTTTTTTGACTGGGAAAGAGCAGGCCGGAGTACCTCGGGAACTGGAGGCGCCCGGATCGTCCCTGGCCAACACTTTCCAGGTGTGGTCCCCCATACTGGAAAGAAGGGACGGTCCCAAAAAAGGTGCAGAGTGTGTCACAGGAGGGGGATACAGAAGGACACCACCACTCAGTGTGACACGTGCCCTGATCATCCTGGCCTCTGCATTATTGGTTGCTTCAGGGAGTACCATATTTCCATGGAGTACTAAATTTATAATCCCCTTCCCCAATTTTAATTCCATTTAGCCACTGACAATCGAAAAAAAACGATGGTTCTCAAACTAAAAGGAATAAATAAGTAGACATATTAGGTATCGCCGCGTAAGAATCTGCTCTATAAAAATACCCCATGACCTAACCCCTCAGATGAACACGGTCAAAAAAATAAAATATAAACGGTGCGAAAACAGCTATTTTTGGGCAAATTTTCAATTTTAATCCATTTTTTCCAGTAACAAAGCAAGGGTTAACAGCCAAACAAAACTTATTTATTACCCTGATTCTGCAGTTTACAGAAGCACCCCATATGTGGTCGTAAACTGCTGTATGACCAAACGGCAGGGCGCAGAGAGAAAGGAACGCCGTATGGTTTCTGGAAGGCAGATTTTGATGGCCTTTTTTTTGGCACCATGTCCCATTTGAAGAACCCCTGATGCACGCCTAGAGTAGAAACTCCATAAAAGTGACCCCATCTAAGGCTACTTTCACACCTGCGTTAGGTACGGATCCGCACCTATAATGCAAACGATTGTATCCGTTCAGAACGGATCCGTTTGAATTACCATGAACAAAAAAAAAATATATAAAAAAACCCTTTTTTTTTTTGTTCATGATAATGCTAACGTTTTGACTTACACTAAAAGTCAATGGGAGGCGGATCCGTTTTCAATTGCACCATATTGTGTCAGTGAAAACGGATCCTTCCCTATTGACTTACATTGTAAGTCAGGATGGATACGTTTGGCTCCGCATCGTAAGGCGGACATCAAAATGCTGCAAGCGGAATGGAGGCTGAACGGAGGCAAACTGATGCATTCTGAACGGATCCTTATCCATTCAGAATGCATTGGGGCTAAACTGATCCGTTTTGGGCCGCTTGTGAGAGCCCTGAAACGGATCTCACAAGCAGACCCAGAAACGCTAGTGTGAAAGTAGCCTAAGAAACTACACCCCTCAAGGTATTCAAAACTGATTTTACAAACTTTATTAACCCTTTAGGTGTTCCTCACAGTTTATGGCAAATGGAGATGAAATTTCAGAATTTATATTTTTGGTAACCTTGCCTCACAAAAATGTAATATAGAGCAACCAAAAATCATATGTACCCTAAAAAGTCCCAACAAAACTGCCACCTTATCTCGTAGTTTCCAAAATGGGGTCACTTTTATGGAGTTTCTACTCTAGGAGTGCATCAGGGGGGCTTCAATGGGACATGCAAAATCTGCCTTCCAAAAACCACACAGCGCTCCTTTCCCTCTACGCCTTGCTGTGTGCCTGTACAGTATTTTACGACCACATATGGGGTGTTTCTAAAAACTACAGTATCAGGGCAATAAATATTGCGTTTTGTTTGGCTGTTAACCCTTGCTTTGTTACTGGAAAAAATGGATTAAAATTGAAAATTTGCCAAAAAAGAAAATCGAAATTCTGAAATGTTATCTCTGTTTGCCATTAACTCTTGTGGAACACCTAAAAGGTTAACGACGTTTGTAAAATCAGCTTTGAATACCTTGAGGGGTGTCATTTCTAGAATGGGGTCATTTTTGGGTGGTTTCTATTATGTTTGAAATCTCTTTTTATTATGCATAAGCAATAAGCAATACAAATATCAACAAGAAGCTTGTGTCGCAGCACAGCGTTTATCACATCATATTACAGAGTAATGCATATCCACCACCTGTCGAGGATCCGGAGATCCGACCAGTAATAGATACTAACATTAATATTGTGAGAAACGATAAGTATCAGTCAACAATGTGGGAAAAAGGGGGGGGGGGGTTGAAGAAGGGAGAAGGAAGGGGGAGGGAAATAACAGCCCCAACAGCATGTCGGTCTATGATATAGTTATCAGTCTTCTCAGTAAGCAGCGAATTAAGTAACGCTTTAGGTAGTATTTAAGACGCGAAATGAGCAAATCATGAGTATGTGGCAATGGTAAGAACATATAATACAGAGTGACTGGGAATTATGGCAAAGGAGGGAGTCCTGGAGCCTTGGCGGTGTCTTCCTATATAGTTGACGTAGGGGCTAGAATAAGAAACATTTCCTTACTCATCAGTCCACTGATGGGAGTCTAGAAGGCCTGCCCTGTATGTCAGCCAAGGCTGCCAGGTTTGTAGGAATCTATCACGGCAATTGTGTGTCCAGCCCACTAACTCTTCCATCTGACACATCTGGTGTACCCTAGTACGCCACATCTTAATTGTTGGAGGGTCAATTGATCTCCACTTCACTGGAATCAAAAGTTTAGCGGCCATAAGCATATGAGTGGCCAGGTCATTTTTGCTTGGACGAAAATCAGATGTAGGTAACCAGAGCAGGACCAGCTGGGCCGTGAGTTTCAGAGATTTTCCACATATCTTATTAAGAATACCCTCTATTTCTGTCCAAAAGGGTTTGATAATTGGACAGAACCACCAGATGTGGGATAGGGAACCAGTAGTCGTTCCACATCTCCAGCAAAGGTCATTAGGTGTTAGGTTGATCCTGTATAGATATTCAGGCGTTCTGTACCAGCGTAAAGCAATCTTAACTGAGTTCTCCTGTATTTTTATACACTTGGAGAAGCCATGCAAAGATTTCTGGATCCATTTGCTGTCAGTTTCATTAAAATCTAGGTGCAATTCCTTCCCCCACTCAGCTATCCAGGGCGGAGTGACAGAGTCCCTAGCACTTAGAATCTGTTTGTAAATGAGTGCGGTGGATTTTTGGGGTAGGCGTGGTAATAAGACATAATTCTCTAGCCATGTCGGGTCAGGTAAGGGGAAGAAGCTAGACACCAAAAATTTTCGACATGTGTTTTTAAAGTCATTCTTTTGAATGAAGTCTCTATCAGTGTCAGGGCCTTCGGAGAGAGCAGTAAAGAAGTCGGAGGAGATCCCTAATCTTTTCAGGTCCCCTAATCTGTGATGCGACAAGGATAACCATATGCTGGATGGCCTAGTAATGCGGGGGAACAATAATGAAGGAATAACGGATATAGGAGCAAGGGGAGAAACTTTGCCTTGGGTAGATGACAGTGCCATAGATTTTTGGCAAGCCTGTAACACTCCCTTAGTAAGTTCACTGTCGATTCTAGTCCCCTCTCCTGCTCTCCCCGGAGACCACAATCTGTGAAATAGTTCCCTTCCCAACAAAGCCAACTCCAGGTCTATATGCATGTATTGTGTTTCTTGCCCAACTAGTGAAAGCCATCTCTCTAGACTAATGGCCTGTAAATATGTTGAAAGGTCAGGTAGGGAAACGCCCCCCTCTCTTTTTCTTCTGGAAAGGAGCCGAAGGGACATTCTAGGACGTCCTTTATCCCACAGATACCTTCTCATACTGGAGTTGAGTTTATCAAGGTAGCTAATTGGCACCTTAATGGGTAAAGCTCTAAAAGTGTACATTAACACTGGCAAGATGTAGGTTGTAAGGACATTTTTCCTGCCTAGCCATGTGAGAAAGGGAGAACTACTTCCAGAGATAACCGAATTAACTTTGGTGAGCAATGGTGGGAAATTAAGGCTAAACAGTACCTTGGGGTCCTTCGGAATCATTACTCCCAGGTATTTTATAGCCTGTGTAGGCCATTTGAAGGGTGTGAGGGTTTTAACTCTGTTGAATAAAGCAGCTGGTAGAGAAACGCCAAGGGCCTCCGACTTATCAAAATTTATCTTGAAATTTGAGATAGTCCCAAAAGACAAGAAGATCCGCATAACCTCTGGCAAGGCTTCCAGGGGATTCGTCAGCAAAAGCAGTAGATCGTCCGCAAAAGCAGCCATCTTGTGTTCATATCTACCTAATCTCACTCCTTTAATCATGGTTGACTGACGGAGCTTAAGAAGGAGTGTTTCCAATGTGAGAACAAATAAGGTGGGGGATAACGGACAGCCCTGACGAGTGCCGTTTCTAATATGGAAGGCGTCCGACAGGGTGCCATTGACCATCACTCTCGCAGAGGGAGCAGAGTACAGAGTGAAGATAGCCCTGACAAAGTCTGCCGGGAAACCAAAAGCAGATAAGACTCTGCTCATATAGGCCCAACTCACCCTGTCGAACGCCTTCTCCGCATCCGTCCCTAAAAGCACAAGAGGAGACTTAATTTTATTAGCATATGTTACCGCATGTATCACTCTACTTATATTATGTCTACCCTCTCTTCCTGCGACAAATCCTACTTGTTCTTCGCCCACAAGCCCAGGAAGCAGTTTTGTCATCCTGTTGTTCAGGATCTTAGCCCACCATTTCAAATCAGTGTTGAGGAGCGAGATAGGTCTGTAACTACCAAAGCCTCTTTGTCCTTACCCTCCTTGTGGATGATCGTAATATGTGCCTCCTGGGCTTGCGGGGTCAGAGAGCCACCTGCGAGGAGGAGGTTGCATGCTGTAACAAAATGAGGCAACAAAATATCCTTAAACTTCTTATAGTAAGAAATTGGGAAGCCGTCTGGTCCAGGGCACTTACCAGAGGGGATAGACATTAAAACTTTCTCCACTTCCTCTTCTGAGAATGGCTGTACTAACATGTGCATGTCATCCTCTGAAAGTTTCGGGATCACAATGGAATTAAGAAATTCTGAGATGTGTGGCTCAATCTGGGAACTATTAAGGGGAGAAGGGAGATTATATAATCTCGAGTAGAAGGAGCAGAATTCCTGAGCTATCGCCGGGGTATTGATAAGTCGAAGGCCCGAGGGTGATTTGATGGCTTGGATAAAAGACTTATTCCTTTGGTTCTTGATTAGGCTGGAGACTAACTTAGAACCTCTGTTCCCATGTAGGTATTGTTTGAAGCGCAGAGTCTTCAGGGCTCTAGCGGTACGCACATTCAAAAGGTCAATGACCCTGTGTCTCAAGCATTTAAGGGACGTCAGGACGTCTTCCGTTTTAGTTTTTTTGTGGAGAGTTTCTAGCGTGGATATCTGTTGAAGTATGGAATCTAATTGTTTCTGCCTACTTTTCTTGGCCCCAGAGCCCAGACTTATGAGTTCTCCCCTAACAACTACCTTGTGAGCCTCCCAAAGCGTTGTCCCACTGATGAGGTCACTAGCATTCTCCAGGAAATAGTTTTTAAGGCACAGTTCAACAGATTTTCTATGAGATTCATCTTCCAAAAGTGCTTCATTCAGTCTCCAGACCCATGATCTCGGAGGTAGGGCGTGAAGACTCACATTTACACTCACTGGCGCATGATCAGAAATTATTATACTACTTATATTAGCCTCAGTGACCGAGGGTAGTATATGATTTGCAAGGAATATGTAGTCCAGTCGTTGGTACGAGTTACGCGTCTGTGAGTGAAAGGTATAGTCTCTTCCCTCAGGATGAAGGAGGCGCCAGACATCCGAGACACCAAGGTCCCTAAAGGCTATAAGTAATCTCCTCAACTGTTTCCCCGAGATAGCACTAATTTTGGAGGACGAGTCAACTGACGGGTCGAGTGTTAGGTTAAGATCGCCTCCCATTATAAGAAATCCTTCTTTAAACGTTTTTAATATCTCCAGGGTACGCAATATCCAATTGGTCTGCCCACTGTTCGGAGCATATAAATTGACTATAGTGTACAACGTATTCGCCACTCTACCCTTTAAGAATAAATATCTACCCTCAGAGTCAGACAATTTTGCTTCCAAGGAAAAGGGAAAATTCTGACCCAAGGCTATGGAAACTCCTCTGGCAGCTGAAGAGTAGGAGGCGTGGTGCCATTCTGGGAAGCTCTTATTAATCGTTTTGGGTATATGCAAGTGCCTAAAATGTGTCTCCTGCAGCAGGACCAGATCAGCCCTTTCCTTACGGAGTAGGTGGTATATTTGGCTCCTTTTCTGAGGAGTGTTCATGCCATTGACATTAAAGGATAATATCTTTAGGTCAGACATAATGAACAGGTATGGACCTTAGTAGAGAAGACGCGTGACTAATAGAAGGCGACATGGGGCAACATAAAAGAAAACAGAAAACATGAACATAACTAATGAACATTAGATGTACCACACCAAACAGTGTGGAAGCGTGGACGTAGACTGCCACCTAGAGGACCTAGGGGGGTGAACAGGCAGCTTATGTCACATGGGCTTTACATCAGATTAAATAGCAGAGTAAGGCACATATAGTAGATAAATATACATGAATGCAATATGTACTCAGACTTTCTCAAACGTCGGACTGCAGGAGCGATGTTTCTCCAGCCTTTTCTTTTGCTTTTGAGAGCGTCCTTGATCCACCGGAGTCCAGGGAGCAATCAGCGGTAGCATAGGAAGCTGGGTAAGTTCTTGGACCGGATTCCAATCTTCAATCCTAAGGTCATCTATGTCCAGCTTGTCATAAATTCTTCTAAGGTCAGCGGGTGACCTAACCGTAATCTTCCTATCCGGGAAATTCACTAGTAGGCCAAAAGGATATAGCCAGCGGTATATTAACTTACGCTCTCTCAGAATGTCCAGCAGGGGTTTGAGCGCTCTCCTCTTCTTCAAGGTTACTGGTGAAAGATCTTGATAAATTGAAATGGCAGAGCCTTCAAAAGAAATGTGGGGCATAGCTCTGGCGGCTTTAAGCACACTTTCCTTTGTTTGAAAACTAAGCAGCTTGCATATAATGTCCCTCGGGGGGTCAGCCGGACCTGGCTGGGGTCTCAGGGCCCTGTGCGCTCTCTCTATAGTAAAGTCCATGCTGCTTCCTTCCTGCATTAGGCCTTTAAAGAATTCTACTAACGTGTGTATGATGGCTTCAGACTGTATGGATTCCGGGAAACCTCTGAGCCTCAGGTTGTTGCGTCTGCCCCGGTTATCTTGGTCCTCCATCTGGCTGTAAAGCGAGTTCAGGTGAGCCTGAGCGTGGTCCATAGAATGTGAGACCGCTGTGTTAAAGTCCACTATGGTGGCTTGGGCATTTTCTATTGCTTCCACCCTGTCACTCTGCTGCTTAAGATCCTGTTTAAATTCTTTGAGCTCCGTGACCAGGGGGTTCAAAGCCTCTGACAGCAGCTGTCTCATAAAGGCTCTTGAGACCGGCATATCTTCCGTCACCTCAGGCGCTGCAGTAACACTGTCTGCATCGTCCTCTGATCCAGAGGTTTCTAGCGGCTCCGCTCTCGGCGCCATTTTGCTGAAGCGCTTCTGACTCTGGGAGCCCGTTTTTTTAACAAATCGGTCCAGATCTCCCTGGCCTGGTAACGACCTACCGGTGCCAGGGGTCTCCTTCGCTTTATCCTTGGAGGTTTTACCCATGCTGGTGCTTTGTAAGTAAGCTTAATAGGCCTGTTCACCGTCGATCCTCAGCAGAGCTCACACTCGCGCGTGCATCCGGCTCTGCGGCTAGGCTCCGCCCCCCGTGGTTTCTATTATGTAAGCCTCACAAAGTGACTTCAGACCTGAACTGGTCCTTAAAAAGTGGGTTTTTGATTTGCTTCTAAACTTTTAAGCCTTGTAACATCCCCCAAAAATATAATGGCATTCCCAAAATGATCCAAACATGAATAGACATATGGGGAATGTAAAGTAATAACTATTTTTGGAGGTATTACTATGTATTATAGAAGTAGAGAAATTGAAACTTGGAAATTCTCAAATTTTTCCAAATTGTGGGTAAATTTTGTATTTTTTTTATAAATAAAAAAGATTTTTTTTTTTACTCCATTTTACCAGTGTCATGAAGTACAATATGTGATGAAAAAAAACAATCTCAGAATGGCCTGGATAAGTAAAAGCGTTTTAAAGTTATTCACACATAAAGTGACACTGGTCAGATTTTCAAAAAATGGCCTAGTCCTTAAGGTGAAAGGGGTTAAACAAAAAATATAAAATTCAGCAGTTTTCGTACTGGCCACCAAGCCTATTAATAGGCAACACTTCTTGATCAGTAGAGATCACTTTACTGTAGTTACCGGCTTGTCTGTCATTCTGATCCTGCCTGTAATGATATCACCTCTGTGTTTAGATAAGACAGGATTCTCCATTCACAATAGGTTATTGTCAAATTTTATCTATTCTTTCCCTGTACAATGACCTCTGCACAGGTCACAAAGCATGCCTAGAAAATTTTCCCATAGAAGTCAATAGAGTCCCCTACTGTCCATTGTGTCTATGGCCCATGGGGATGTCAAATTATATTTATTTTTTTTGAGGGGGAAGGGGGGCAATTCCATTGTTAAGCCTTATGAGCACGTCCGTGATGACATCCATAACAAGATGGTCAGTGGTTTATACATGAAGATGTCCATGAAGAATCCGTGTTTGGTCTGTGTGTTATCCATACTCCATGGTAGGGTTGTACGATAACAAAATTTTGATTCGATTTCGATACAACGTGAAAAAATAAACCACCAAAAAAAACAGCGTGCTTTTCACATTTTATGGAACGTCCGGCCCACAATAGAACAGTCCTATCATATTTTTTGGGGGTACAAGGGGAGTAAAAAAAAAATGGCGAAAAATGCAGCATTCACTGCTTAGGAAATATTTTTTAAGATTTCGCACTCTCAGGCGTGGTGGTATGTAATTTGTTTATTTTTCTTTTATTGTTTATATATTTTATATGTAAAATTGGAAAAGGGGCAATTTAAATGTGTTTTTTTTTAACTTTTTATTTACTATTAGCCCCCTTTAGGGGCTAGAACCCTTGTCCTATTCACCCTAATAGAGCTCTTTTGGGGTGAATAGGACTTCACACTCTCCCTGCTGCCCTGTTCATAGTACACACAGCAGCAGGGAGATGACTATGGCAGCCAGGGCTTCAGTAGCGTCCTGGCTGCCATGGTAACCGATCGGATTACACTGCTGGGGCTCCAATCGGAACTGCCACTGCACCACCAATGAGGGGAGGGGACCCTGTGACCACTGCCACCAATGACTTTAATACTGGGGGGGGGGGGGGCGCGTTGGGACACGCACTGCACCACCAATGGTTATAATTTATAATACTGGGGTTGGGCACACTGCACCACCAATGAATATAATTAACACATGAATTCAAGTGTAGGCTGAGGGTGCTGGCGGCGCCCGGCCTCTGCAATGCCCATCAATTAACCCTTCAGGTATGACACCTTAGGGGTTAATTGCCGTGGTTTGCCCTGCCCTGTTATTGAGGCCGGGTATGTGACTCTGCTGCCGGCACCTGCAGCCTACACTTGAATTAATGCGTTAATTACATTCATTGGTGGCGCAGTGGCCACAGCCCCTCCCCTCCTCCTCAGTACAATGTTTTCATTGGTGGCAGTGGCACAATGGGGAGGTAAGGAGAGACTCCCTCCTTCTCCACTGTGCTGCCGAGTAGAACATGGTGCGTGCTGAGAGCGGCGCGTGCCATGTTCTCTAACTGATACTAGGCTGCGCAGCCTAGTAGTATTAAATAGTAAAACCTGGTACTGGATCACTCCGGGTCTAAAAGTATCGATACTTCGATACCTGGTGCAACTCTACTCCATGGACACTGCTCAGCTGCAAAATTATTTCCAGAGTATCTCCTAACAATGGTCCATGAAAACCACTGACTGAACATGGATGCTAGCTGTGCTTTGTCAGTGGTTTTCACAGACCCTTAGACTTCGATGGGCGTGTTTCCATATCATGTCTCCATGGTCAGTGGAGTTTCACAGATGTGTAAAATAAGGCCTTATTTTTAGCATTAACTTTTTCTTTTATAAACTTTATTAACATATAATTATTTTTAGTTCAGCTAGCAGACAACACTTACATAATGGATTGGTATACCTTGTAAAGAGTCTAACAGGCATGCAGTCGTGTTAGGCCCCACCTGCCATGGCAGTTATGATCTTGGGGGCCCATGGTGATGGATAGAGCTCCCGCTGTCTAACTGGCTAGATGTCGTGCTTGCTACACAGCAACTGGGGGTTTAAGCGGCCACGATTGGAGTTATCTCCGATAGCAGCTATTACAGTGTAAGCACGGCTTCCATGAGTGCCGAACTCTGGCGCGGCTTGTTTGGGGTCTAATCAGTTCATGCCGCCCGTGCCATGGACCGAACAGACTTTACACAGGCTGCGCTGATACACTGCTCCAGACAAAGCATTTGATTTCTCAAAATTTCTTTCTCAAATTATTTAATCAAATTAATCTTCCAGCGGTACTTAGGGTATGTTCACATGACAGAATTCTCACATCTATTTGTCATGTGTTCCGTGGCAAAATCCATGTTCAATCTGCCTTCAATTGATTTTAATAGGAAAATTGCATTGTCTGTTGACAAATGAATTAATTGGAATCCAATTGACAACTCAGTTTAATTGTCTATAAGCTTACAAATCAGAATAAAACGCTCAAATATCAACCCAGCATTTTGATAACCAGTGCTGTTTAATATTGATGATGAATGTCAAGTCAATATAAAAATCACACTAGTAACTTAAAATCTTGATTCAGTCTTAGGCCTCATGCACACGGCCGTTGGTCTATTGCGGCCCGCATACAGCGGGTCCACAATACATGAGCACCGGCCGTGTGCACCCCACATCACAGATGCGGCCCCATTCACTTGGTGTTTCTGTCCGTGCCTACACACCACAAAAACAATAGAACGTTCTATTTTTTACGGTGCAGACGGATCAATGACCCATTCAAGTTGAATGGGTCTCGATCCGTCCCGACCGCTGCACGGATGTTGCCCGTGCATTGGGGACCGCAGATTGCGGTCCACAATGCACGGAATGGCCGTGTGCATGAGGCCTTCAAGAGGTTCTTCCACGACTTTTATATTGATGACCTGTCCTTAGGACAGCTCCTCAATATCAGATCAGTGGGGGGCAGACACCCAGCACTACCACTGATCAGCTACTAGGTGCCACAGCCACCCAAACTAACAGAGTGGGGAGATTCATCAAAAGTGGTGCAAGGGAAAACTGGCTTAATTGTCCATAGTAACGAATCAGATTCCACCTTTAATTTTTCAGAGCTTCTTTGGAAAATGAAAGAATCAAGCTTATTGGTTGCCATTGGCAACTATACCAGTTTTCCATTGCACCACTTTTGATAAAACTCCCACAATGTATGGTGCTGGAAGCTCTGTACACTGTCAGTTCTGTTGGCCGTGACTCCTGGCAACCAGCTGATTGTAGGGGTGTAGGGTGTCAGAACCCCACCAATGGGATAGGTAATCAGTATTGAAGTCCTGGGACTCCCCTTTTAAGGAAACCTGTCGCTTCCAAAAACCATCCCAAGCCGCCAGAAGCGTGTTTCTGACTATCATTTTCTTCCTGAAGGCAGATGAAGCAAAAGCTCTGAAAACGTTCTTTTATCCCCTGCCCAGCGCGTTTCTCCACACATGCTTGAAGTCAAGGGGGCAGTGGCCTCCTTGCTTCAAGTCACGGTAACCATGCCCCCTCGCTGTGACTGACAGCGCTTATGCACGAGCGTTCAGCTGCCTTTGCCGAACAGCCGGTTGTCAGTCACAGCGAAGGGGCAGGGGAGGGGGTGCGGTTACCGTGACTTGAAGCAAGGAGGCCACTGCCCCCTTGACTTCAAGCATGACTAGAAAATCACGCGGGCAGGGGATAAAAGAATGTTTTCAGTGCTTTTGCCTTCAGGAAGAAAACGATCATCAGAAACACACTGCTGGCGGCTTGGGATGGTTTTTGGAGGTGGCAGGTTCCCTTTAGTTAGTCTTATAATTTTCAAATACAACACACATTTGAAGTATCAATTGTGCCTAAAAGCTAAGCTGAGAAGCATTCTCTGAAGGCCATCATCATGGACTTTTAGAGTATGGATATGAAACAGTTTACTCTCTTTAATGAAGGTCTCAAAAAGATGAACACCACCGCCGACTCCAAAGTAATGGGATTTGCTGGCCAGGTAAACTATTCCATCACTAGCCAATAAATTTTGGAAGACCTCATGCAATGCACTGTAGTAAGTAGGATTATATATGGTCTCAGATGTTAGAATAACATCATATTTCACAGGAGGAACCTGATTTAGCATTAACTGAGTAAAATGAGTCCACTCCCCAGAAAAGAAGCGACACTTGGATAACAGTCCGGTCTCAGTGTGGGATTTTTTTGATCTTTTCCCAGTAGGTTCATCATCCATACTTCTGGTTAAGCAGTCACTATCGCAGTTCACCAGAGCGTTGGGAATGGTTATCTCTTCTATTACAGTCCTGTTGTAGTCTTGAAAATGAACTTCTTTGGCTTTTTGTTTCAGGGAAAATAGTCCTAGCAAACCAGCTCCACAACCAAGATCCAGAACCCTTTTATCTTCAAAGCAAACATCCTCATCCTCAAAATATTTTAGAAGATCAAACGTGCACTCCCAGATTTTCATTCCTCCTTCATATACGCCAGAAATAAGATCAGAGTTAGAGGTGATGGACTTCCTCACTAGGTTTTCACCACTCACGTCTGAATTGGACAAGGTCATTTCTACAACGGAAACATTTACAAACTGTAGGCCTGAGCCGCTCTCCACAATTTTATTTTCTAACACACTGCAAACATCTGTAGGAATCTGGTGTTCGCTAGCTGGCGGCAAGGACAGTGTTTTATCGCTAGCGGCACAGCTGGCACTGTGGCTTCCACATTCACTGTTGGCGGCACGCTGCCTTAAGCTCTGGTCATCTAAATTCTCTGGTTGTACGTCATTGTCTTCTTTTATTTTGCCTTTGTCTTCTATTAGGTCTTCTGAACTGCTTTCCGTCTCTACGATATTGAAATTAAATTGAAACGACATTGTACTGAATGGTACTACATAGGAGGTCTCTGAATGAGAATAATGTTCTCCGTTGATGTTCAACGTCTACAGTCCTACAAAAATAGAAAATCACAAATTAAGTTATATACGTAGCAATAAACAATGACAATAACAAGCATTTTTTTTTATTGCATATTCATTTTTACTCACAGTAAGTTTAGGGCTGTTAGGCAAGTATGTAACTTAAAGGGGTTATCCAATATATAAAAAGCCCTCCCATAGGCCAGGCTCCTTGCAATGAATTTACTTATCTAGCTCCCTGCGCCGCTCCTGGTCCCCGCACGGCCGCTGCTGCTTCTCCCCGTGCGCAGATGAAAACATCCGGTGCCTCCCTATCATTGCGGGTGACGCTAGGGAGGCTCGTCCCTGTCACAGTCTGCCATTGGCTGCAATGACACCCCCCCGGATGTTTTTATCCACGCACGGGGAGAAGCAGAAGTGCAGAGACCAGGCACAGCGCGGGGAGCCAGGTAAGTATATTCATTGTGAGGGGCCCGGCACATAGGGAGCATTTTATAGTATTGGATAACCCCTTTAAGCACATAGTGACCGCATAGCGCCACATCATACCCCAGTTGACCTACCAGTGGTGTTTTATGAACCTGCGTTTTTTGTTGCATTGCTTGCGGTAAAAAAAAAACGGCTCCCGATGTCAGCTGAACATGTATGGGAAATATGAAACGTCAGGACTGGCATTTTCATTAAAGGAGTTATCCATTAGTTAATATTCATGACCTTTCCTTAGGATAGGTGATCAATATCAGATCGGCGGGGGTCCTGGCTGTCAGAAGAGACTGGCACTCCTTGTGCGCCGCGGTCTTTTTCTAGGTCATATGACGTCACCGTACATCGGTCACTGAGCCTAGTTGCAGCTCAATATACAATGTGCAGCGCTGTGCGTGGAGAAATGACGGGAGATGGCTGCAGTCACCAGAGCTCCGGGGGGCACGGCAGCTCCCTATAACAACTGATCGGCAGGGGTGCCGAGACTCCCATCCCCACCGATGGGATAATGAGGACCTATCCTGAGGACAGATCATCATTATCTATTCCTGGATAACCCCTTTAATTAAAAGGGAACCTGTCACCATGAAAATGCTAATTAATCTGCAGGCAGCATGTCAGAGCGGGAAGAGCTGAGCAGATTGATATATAGTTTTGTGGGAAAATATTCAGTAAAACTTGTAATTAAAGGGGTATTCCCATAACATACAATGGGGGCATATCGCTAGGCATGTCAGGAGTGGTGAAAGGTCCTCTTAAAGGGGTTGTCTGCTTTTTACTATCGATGGCCTATCCTGAGGATAGGTCATCAATACCAGATCGGAGGGGGTCCGACTTCCAGCACCCCCCGTCGATCAGCGGTTTGAAGAGAAGGCAGCGCTCATACAAGTGCTGCCTTATCTGCTCATTGCAGTGGTGAGCAGTGTAATTACAAGTATGGCGTCCCCATTCACTTCTATGCGACGGCTCCATCTGTTCAAGTGAATACTACAGAGCTGTCCTATAGAAGTGAACAGGGCCGCCATACTGAGCACCGATCCGATATTTATGACAGCTCATCCATAGTAAAAAGCAGACAACCCCTTAAAATATTCTACTCCCTAAATATCCCTTTAAGTCCGTGCCACGTCAATTTATGGAGCAGATTTCCACCAATGACTTCACCTTTTACAATGCAGAGAGTGGAATCTATGGCAAAATCACACAATCCGCAGCGGCGTTTCCGCTCATGGACGTACTCGAGGTGTCAGAAAACACAATGGGGGTCATTTACTAAGATTCGTGTTTCACACTCGTCTTTTACTCCTCTTTTGTGCTGGCGTTGCTGCCAGGAGATGAACACCTTCATCAGTCCCTATTTGAGCACCTTAGTTGCAGTCGTTTTTTTTTGCCAACACATAATTCAAGGCGTAAATGTCGGTAAACGTATCCTGGCCTGCGGCACACCCCTGCCACTCCTACGTGTCAAATGCAACAAAATATTGTCGCACAGGCGTTTAAAAAGTCGCCGTGCAACATTTTACTGCTGTAAAAATGTTAGTAGATGACCCCCCAATAAACCACATATACTCCATTTTGTGGTGCATTGTTTTCATACATCTTCCCCTGTGTTGTGAGAAGAGAATCACCACCTGGGACTTGTAGTTCCACAATAACATGAACATCACAGGCATTAGAAGCAGAACTCCTCATCACTCTCTCCTCCACACTAATAACAGCAAGGAACAACCATTAGAAGAGCCTACCCCTGAACAGGCGCCCGCACGTGGAGCACTTCCCAGGCAGCCACCAACAAGCTCCGAACTAGCTTCATCCCTAAACTCTAAGCCACGCCCATTAGACGAGACCCCGCCTCTTCCCATGACATGCCTACCATTCTAGTCTGACAGCTGTTTAATAAAGTTTTCTGCATTTGAATGGCTTCGCCTTCCTGCTGGAGAAAGGAATTGTGGGAGTTGTAGTTTCCAATCCTTCTCTTCCCCGGGTCTTCCTCTCCCGGCCGACACGGAACTGCAGCAGTTGTAGTTCAGGTTAGTGCTTTATTCGGCTCCTCTGTAGTCTCTGCTCGCAGGAGATGTGGGCTGATGGCATCTGCTTGTTCCCATGAGATTGGACAGGAGTTTCCCCAGCTTCCATTTCCAAGATGCTTCAGTAGAAACCTGCTGACACATTTCAATGGGGTGCCTTTCCCTGCGAGACAATCTAGAGGAAGGAAATAGCAAGAAAACCTTGTGGAAGGCTAGGCACTACTGTATGGCCATGATGAATGAATGAATTGGTGATGTCAGCTTGTTCTCATTATCTGGGGACGAGTGATCACTACAACCCTCATTTGTACTATCTGCACAGGGATGATGCTTTCTGGTGTCGCTGGAACCACATGATCACCTGATGAACAGGAATTTGCTCCTTCATCGTTTGATCACCGACAGTGTTACACAGGCCAGTTACCGGCTTTAAATAAATGTTAATCCCCAATAAGCTGCCAGTCTGTGTAAAAGGACCTTAAGGCCTCATGCACACCACCGTTGCAGATCCGCAAAACACGGATGGCGTCCGTGTACGTTCTGCAATTTGTGGAACGGCACGGACAGCCATTGAAATAACTGCCCTATTCTTGTCTGCAAAACGGGCAAGAATAGGACAGGTTATATATTTTTTTCGGACCACGGAACGGAGCAACGGATGTAGACAGCAGACGGAGTGCTTTCCGCATCTTTTGCGGCCTCATTGTAGTGAATAGGTCTGCATCCGAGCCGTCAAAACTGTGGCTCGGATGCGGACCAGAACAACGGTCGTGTGCATGAGGCCTAAGGCCTAATGCACAGGCACTGACCGCGTGCCTGCGGTTTGTAAAACGCGGACCCATTCACTTGAATGGGGTCTGCAATCCACATCTAACAGTCCGCCCCACAAAAAAAGTAGTATATGCACAATTGTTTTGTGATGCAGAGGCATGGACAGAAAACCCACGGAAGCACTCCGTAGTGCTTCCGATCCGTGCTTCCGTTCTGCACACCACCGTATCTTCCGGATTGTGGACCCATTCAAGTGAATGGGTCCGCATCTGTGGGACGGAGCGCACATGGGCGGTGCCCTATATTGTGGACCTACTGTTTGCGGGCTGCAGTACGGCTACGGTCGTGTGCATGAGGCCTAGACTACACCATGGGGGAGATTTATCAAACCGTGTAAAGGAAAGCTGGCTTACTTGCCCATAGCAACCAATCAGATTCCACTTTTTATTTTTTAGTGTTCCTTTGGGAAATGAAAGGTGGAATCTGATTGGTTGATATGGGTAACTAAGCCAGTTCTGATTTACACCAGTTTGAATTTTATGTAGCACTACTGATTAATTTTTAAAGGGGGCCTGTAACCTCTTCTGACATTTTTGTTTTACTAACTACATGCTTCTGTATCTATTCTCATGACTGTGTGTTGTGCCCTCCCTCTGAATTGTCAGCAGTCTGTAATAAAGGTCTCTCTGAGCGTTACCAGCTTGTGGGAGTGGGGAATCTGACATTATCCAGTCAGCGCTGCCAGTCAGGAATACCCCCCCCTTCCCAAACTGGTAACACTCAGTTGTCTATTTATTCATAACTTTTAGTGGGAATATTATAGGAACAGTGCAACATACAGTTGTAGAGAATTTTCATTGCATGTGGAATGCAAGTGGTCATAGACATGGCAGGAGAGGTGATGCGTCTTCTACTGAGTGACAGTAGCAGTACACAGGATTGCATTCTATTCTTTTAAGGGCATCTGTCAGCAGATTTGCACCTATGACCCCGGCTGACCTGTTACATGTGCACTTGGCAGCTGAAGGCATCTGTGTTGGTCCCATGTTCTTATGTGCCTGTATTGCTGAGAAAAATGATGTTTTATTATATACAAATGAGCTTTCAGGAGCAACAGGGGCGTTGTCGTTACACCTAGAGGCTCTGCTCTCTCTGCAACTGCTGTGTCCTCTGTACTTTGATTGACAGGACCAGGCAGGGTAATGTGATTACTAACGACCCTGTCAATCAAAGTGCAGAGGGTGCAGCAGTTGCAGAGAACGTGAAGCCTCTAGGAGTAACGGCACCGCCCCCATTGCTCTTAAAGGCTTATTTGCATATATTAATACATAATTTTTCTCAGCAATGCGGGCACATTTGAACATGGGACCAACACAGATGCCTTCAGCTGCCAAGTGCACATGTAACAGGTCAGCCAGTGTCATAGATACAAATCTACTGACAGATGCCCTTGAAGCCTCTAGCTGTGGCTTGATAGTTAAATCAATCATCCAGGGAGTTGCAGTGTTATTCATGTATTGCCCATCCCTAGATGCTGTATGGGCATGTTCTCTGCAGCCACCATCCCTGACATCTGCTCTAATGGACCAAATGACTGAACAGTGAGCCCATCATATCGGTCTCATTACATTAAGGTGCTAAATCACTACAGTTGTACATTTTTGGCATGTGGCATGCTATGACGCTTCTTATTTCTGATATTCTCTAGGACCCTTAAGATCAGTCTTCACAATGGCTGCCGACTCCATGGAAATTGATGATGGTCTTTACAGGTGAGTAATGGGCTACTACTAGAAGTAGAGCAGACCAACCGAAATATCACTAATCACAGGGTGGTGCAATGTGCTATGCCACGCCTTAGCGGAGTGGGCACAGGCAGGAGCAGTGATGTGCCCACTCCCATCATCAGTGTTTACAACGGGGGCTCTTCCTGGCATATATGCTGAAGCTGGCACAAACTTTACCACTCTAGTTTCTGCTTCATACCCGGGATGGTCAAAGCGGCTCATGTCGAGCACCCCCTTTTTCTTTGCCCTGATGCTAATGGTTTGGGGCTACCTGAATATATGTTTAAAGTGCTGATATTTAGTTTATTTTTTTAAATTGTTCACACCTTTTACAATTTTTATAGCCGGCAAAGGTATGTCCTGGGTGATACAGCTATGCAGAAAATGGCTCAGTCCCATGTTTTCCTAAGTGGCATGGGTGGACTTGGTGTTGAAATCGGTAAGTGCAACCAATGCCCTTTCCTTATGTTTCAGGACATGTATTCACCAAATATGCAGTTTTGTAATGAAGTCATCCTATGCTTAAAGAGGTTTTCCCAGGCTCCTGGTATTAAAGGGGTTGTCCTGCCATTGCTATTGATGTCCTATCGTCAGGATAGGTCATCAATATCTGATCGGTGGAGGTCTGAAACCCGGCACACCCGCCGATCAGCTGTTTGAAGAGTAGGCAGCGCTCCATGCTGTTCATTACACTGCCCGTCATCTCGGAAGTGAGTGTAATTACAAGTATTAGCTCCAATCACTTGAATGGAACGAGTACTTGAAATTACACTACCCCACCACTCCACAGGAGTTTAATGTTTAATGTCCAGGAGGCGTAGTTTAATGTCCAGGAGGCGGCACCTTGCATGGAACACCGCCTCCTCTTCGAACAGCTGATCGGCAGGGGTCCTGGGTATCAGACCCCCACTGATAAGATACTGATGATAGTTCATCAATATATATGGTAGGACAACCCCTTTAACCCCCCAGAGTGTGTGTGCATGTGTGTGTATATATATATATATATATATATATATATATTATTTTTATTTTTGTACCAATGTATGTTTTTCAAAGTGCTTTATAGAGGAAGTGACTTTACGGGGGAGGATTACAGAAGAATTACATTTTCATATAGGAAAGTATGTAATCCTCCCCCGTAAAGTCACTTCCTCTATAAAGCACTTTGAAAAACATACAAGACGCGCAAGAAAATGGCATTAAAACAATACCAGATGTGCATGCACAATATATTGGCCACAAACACCTAAAAATGATAAATATTGCACAAGTCAGACGATTTTTTAAATATTTTTTTTACAAAAAGAACACCATGTGGCTGTGCCCTTCGTGGAAAAAAGTGCCAGAAAACGTATTAATCAGCCTCAGTCAGTGCAATTGGAAGCCCATCCCCTCAATGTAATATTGTCCCATCTATTGGTGAACGTGTCAGTGGGTCTTTATAGGTCTATGTTTGGTGTTTCTAGTGCAGCTACGATTTGGCTTCAGCCATAATACCTGGGTCCTTCAGAGCAAAATCCACTCTCTTTGGCGTATCTCACCAGAAGTGTCCAGTATTCAGGAGCATTCGGCTGGCAGCTGTTGAAGGTGTATGGACGCCTTTACACTAAAGGGGTCCAGGCATTGCATGGATTGCAGACTGACTCCATGTTTGATGAGGACACCTCAACCACTGCTTTGCCAGTAGCGGCTGATGGGGAGGGAGAGAAGGATTGGTCTGTTGTGTTCTCGGAGAGATAAGCCACTGCCAAAGGTGCCTGGCACGGGCTTTCTTCTTTCTCCTGTTTCAGGACACATGCATGCTCAGCCACACAGGCATGTTTATGGTGGGGGCCAGGAGAGATAGCTATCAGCAGAACAAGCCCTTGTAGCACATGTTCCTACACAGCCCCTTTAAGGCTGCGTTCACACGGGCGAGATTTCCGCGCGGGTGCAATGCGGTAGGTGAACGTATTGCACCCGCACTGAATCCCGACCCATTCATTTCAATGGGGCTGTTCAGATGAGCGGTGATTTTCCCGCATCACTTGTGCGTTGCGTGAAAATCGCAGCATGCTCTATATTCTGCGTTTTTCACGCAACGCAGGCCCCATAGAAGTGAATGGGGTTGCGTGAGAATCACAAGCATCCCCAAGCAAGTGCGGATGCGGTGCGATTTTCACGCACGGTTGCTAGGAGACGATCGGGATGGAGACCCGATCATTATTAATTTCCCTTATAACATAGTTATAAGGGAAAATAATAGCATTCTGAATACAGAATGCATAGTAAACTAGCGCTGGAGGGGTTAAAAAAACAAATAATAATTTAACTCACCTTAGTCCACTTGATCGCGTAGCCCGGCATCTCCTTCTGTCTCCTTTGCTGAACAGGACCTGTGGTGAGCATTCATTACAGGTCAAGGACCTTTGGTGACGTCACTCCGGTCATCACATGGTACGTCACATGATCTTTTACCATGGTGATGGATCATGTGATGACCGGAGTGACGTCACCACAGGTCCTTTACCTGTAATTAATGCTCACCACAGGTCCTGTTCAGCAAAGGAGACAGAAGGAGATGCCGGGCTACACGATCAAGTGGACTAAGGTGAGTTAAAAAAAGATTTCAAAAAATTGAACCCCTCCAGCGCTAGTTTACTATGCATTCTGTATTCAGAATGCTATTATTTTCCGTTATAACTGTTATAAGGGGAAATAATACAATCTACAGAACACCGATCCCAAGTCCGAACTTCTGTGAAGAAGTTCGGGTTTGGGTACCAACCATGCTCGATTTTTCTCACGCGAGTGCAAAACGCATTACAATGTTTTGCACTCGCGCGGAAAAAACGCGGGTGTTCCCGCAACGCACCCGCACATTTTCCCGCAACGCCCGTGTGAACCCAGCCTAACACATCATCACATGGATGGATCCCATGGGGAATACTCGACTTCCCGTACATCCAGCAGCTGCTGGTATACCTGGTACTACTCACGCGTTGTATCTTGCCTTTGCAAAATGGTGTAATTCTGTTAATTTTAGATGCAATAAAGCTGCACCTAGACCGTTGTAACTTGTATGGCTGTTTCTGACATATCGTTTTCTTTGCATTCTAGCCAAGAATATTGTTTTAGCTGGAATAAAGGTAAAAGCACAAATTTCAGTTTTTTTATACTTTCTTATCTTTTTTATGTTGTATTCTTTTCTTGAGCTTGTGACCTATAATATCGGGTATTGCATTTTATCCATTAGGCACTGACAATCCATGACACAAGAAATTGTGAAACCTGGGACCTTGGGACTAATTTCTTTATCAGGGAAGATGATGTCCGAAATAAAAAAAATAGGTATGTGCTTTGTGTAAAGTCCTGCATAATGTCCCAGTAGAGTATGATTTGTATGTGTAGAAGGAACACTATCATGAGGCAAAATGTCTCTGTTTTGGGTTTGTGTCATTATTAACCCCATGAACACCATGTGGAATTCCTTTCTGAATGATTTGTTCTAATGCACTGCAGAGCTGAAACATGCCTTCACCACATCGCAGAGCTCAACCCTTATGTCCAAGTCATCTCATCAACGACTCCACTGGATGAGTCATCGGATCTTTCATTCCTGAAGCAGTACCAGGTTGGTGTTTTTCAGGACTTGCATCATGATAGCCTATCTTAAGGATAGATCATCAGTATCTGATTGGTGGTGGTCCGACTCCCAACACCCCCGTCAATCAGCTTTTGGAAGGCCAAACGCAGTGCTCTCTTGCTATGCCTGTAATGTCACGTCCATTGGTCACATGGTTTTTGTGCAACTCTCAAGTGAATGCGGTTCTTCTGCAATACCAAGCATCGCCACTATACAATATATGGCGCCGTGCTTGGTGTACTATGAAAAAGCCACAAGTCTTGTCCCAGAACTGTGCCCCCTTCAAACAAGTGATCAGCGATCAGATATTGATGAGCTATCATCAGTATTTAAGTCCTGCGAAATCCCTTTAGGCTAATGTCATTCGTTTTATTTATTTTATATTTGTGGAAAATAACTGCACCAATGGAAATAATAATTAATTTGAAGAACTCCACCCTCCAGGGTTTACAAAACAAGGCAAAGAGCAAAACATGATATTCACCTGCTCCATCCACTGCCTTCCCAGTCTATGAAGATCTTCCCTGCAGCAGTGACTTGTACATGCGCACATGACCACTGCAGCCAATCACATGCCTGCATGTACAGCATGAGCCTGCTGAGGCCAGTGATTGTCTTCTGGGGTCGTATGCTCATGTACGCACATCATCATTCCAGGGCAAGTAATCAGACTGGGGGGTGCCACCATGGCTGGGGTATTAAAAAGGTGTTTGTAGAATTATTATTTTTTGCATTCATATTCTCCACTCGTTACCAAATTCTTAAATAGATCTGATCCAAATGTACTGATTATATGTACTGTTCTCTCTTTAGTGCGTAATACTAACTGAAGCAAGGCTTTCCCTGAAGAAACGGGTCAATAACTTCTGTCATGACCAACATCCCCCCATAAAGGTAATGTATACAGCTGACTATAGTAATGGCTCTGCTCTTTGTTCAGGCATCGGTACCATAAGCAGTCTCTTTATTGTATTACAGTTCATCTGCTCAGATTGTTATGGTGTGTGCTCCTATGTGTTTTGTGACTTTGGAGATGAATTTCAAGTCCTAGACACCACGGGGGAAGAGCCAAGGGAGAGCTTTATTTCAAATATAACCCAGGTAAGTGCATTTTTTCAGTTCTTCTGGGTTAAAGTTTACTAAATGCCTGGATAATTATAATAATATTGTTATTATTAATAGTAGTAGTAAAGGCATTAAACCAGTGCCTTCTTCTCTTGCTTACTTCATATTGCAATGGTATCATGAGAAATATATAAAGACATCTTCTGTGTCCAAGGAGATCCTCCATTCCCCCTACTTCTGTTCTGCCTCAGGAGCCCCCATCTCTCTGCCCTGGCTGCAGTGGGAGACCTAATTGTTACCCTGCTCCTTTTGGGCAATCCCAACCCCTCAACCGCCCACCAGACAAAATTGTAAGGAAATAAACTCCTTTGTTCTTTGCTGTTTGGTGTATGTACATGTAGAAAATGCTGCAACCTAATAATGCGCACAAGTTTATTATTCATTTCCGCTATTGTGCTCCATTAACCCCCTTCAGGACCTTGCCATTTTGCACCTATAACGAGAACGGAGCGGGGAGAGCTGTGGCTGGAGGACCCCAGATTTCCCAGGGTCCACCACCAAGCGCTGCTCCCATAGAAGTGAATTGAAGCATACCGCGCATGCGCAGCCCAGGCTCCCGTTCATTTCTATTGGGCTGAGCGCTCGGCTATTTTCGGTGGCCCCATCGAAATGAATGGAGGGCGGCTGCGCAATGCTCCCTCCTTCACTTGCGGGGCTCCGTTCTTGATATAGGTGCGGGTCTCAGAGGTGGGACCCGCACCTATCAGACAATGGGGGTATATCCTAGCGATATGCCCCCATTGTCTGAGATGAGACAACCCCTTTAAGGACCAGGCCATTTTTTGGAAATCTGACGTGTCACTTTATGTAACATAGTAACATAGTACATAAGGCCGAAAAAAGACATTTGTCCATCCAGTTCGGCCTGTCATCCTACAAGTTGATGTGGTAATAACTTTGGAACGCTTTTACTTATACAAGCCATTCAGAGATTGTTTTCTCGTGACACATCGTATTTCATGATAGTGGTAAATTCCAATCAATATATTTCATTTTTATATATTTTTTAATCCCAAATTTACCAAAAAATTGGAAAAATTTGCAACTTTCCAAATTTCTATTTCTCTACTTTTAAAACAGATAGTGATACCTCATAGTTTTTACTTTACATTTCCCATATGTCTACTTCATGTTTGGATCATTTTGTGAACGCCATTTTATTTTTTGGGGACGTTAGAAGGCTTAGAAGTTTAGAACCAAATCTTGAAATTTTTCAGAAAATTTCCAAAACCCACTTGTTAAGGACCAGTTCAGGTCTGAAGTCACTTTGTGAGGCCTACATAGTGGAAACCACCCATAAATGGCCCCTAGAAACTAAACCCCTCAAGGTATTCAAAACTGATTTTACAAACTTTGTTAACCCTTTAGCTGTTCCACAACAATTAGGCTGGGTTCACACTTGAGCGTTTTACAGCGCGTTCAAACGCGCTGTAAAACGCTCAACACATGAAAACCAATGCTTCCCTATGGCCCTGGTTCTCACTTGAGCGTTTTACAGCGCGTTAGAACGCGCTGAAAAACGCCCTACGCTCAAACAAGTACTTGAGCTTCTTTGGGGCGTTTTGACGCGCGTTTGTGGCCATAGGACATTGCAGTCAATCACACAAACGCGCGTCAAACGCGCGTTTACTATTGCAAAAAACGCGCGTCAAAAACGCGCGTTAAACGCGCATATAAAATGCGCTCAAGTGTGAACCCAGCCTAAGGCCTCTTTCACACGAGCGTGACGGATTAGGTCCGGATGTGTTCAGAGTGCGTTCAGTGAAACTCGCACTATTTTGCAAGCAAGTTCAGTCAGTTTTGTCTGCGATTGCGTTCAGTTGTTCAGTTTTTTCCGCGCGGGTGCAATGTGTTTTGATGCGTTTTTCACGCGCGTGATAAAAACTGAAGGTTTACAAACATCTCTTAGCAACCATCAGTGAAAAACGCATCGAACCCGCACTTGCTTGCGGATGCAATGCGTTTTTCACGCAGCCCCATTCACTTCTATGGGGCCAGGGCTGCGTGAAAAACGCAGAATATAGAACATACTGCGATTTTCACGCAACGCAGAACTGATGCGTGAAAAACAACGCTCATGTACACAGACCCATTGAAATGAATGGGTCAGGATTCAGTGCGGGTGCTATGCGTTCATGTCACGCATTGCACCCGCGCGGAAAACTCGCTCGTGTGAAAGGGGCCTTAACCCCTTAAGGACACAGCCTTTTTACACCTTAGGACCAGGCCATTTTTTTAAATTCTGACCAGAGTCCCTTTAAGTGCTGATAACTTTAAAACGCTTTGACTTATCCAGGCCGTTCTGAGATTGTTTTTTCGTCACATATTGTACTTCATGACACTGGTAAAATGGAGTCAAAAAAATAATTTTTTTTGCACCAAAAAATACCTAATTTAACAAAAAATTTGGAAAAATTTGCAAATTTCAAAGTTTCAGTTTCTCTACTTCTGTAATACATAGTAATACCCCCAAAAATTGTGATGACTTTACATTCCCCATATGTCTACTTCATGTTTGAATTGTTTTGGGAATGATATTTTATTTTTTGCGGATGTTATAAGGCTTAGAAGTTTAGAAGCAAATCTTGAAATTTTTCAGAAATTTACAAAAACTCAATTTTTAGGGACCAGTTCAGGTCTCAAGTCACTTTGCGAGGCTTACATTATAGAAACCACCCAAAAATGACCCCATCTAAGAAACTACACCCCTCAAGGTATTCAAAACTGATTTTGCATACGTTGTTAACCCTTTAGGTGTTGCACAAGAGTTATTGGCAAATGGGGAGGAAATTTGAGAATTTCATTTTTTTGTCTAATTTTTCATTTTAACCCATTTTTTCCACTAACAAACCAAGGGTTAACAGCCAAACAAGACTGTATCTTTATTGCCCTGACTCTGCCGTTTACAGAAACACCCAATATGTGGCCGTAAACTACTGTACGGCCACACAGCGGGGCGTAGAGGGAAAGGTGCGCGGTATGGTTTTTGGAAGGCTGATTTTTATGGACCGGTTTATTTACACCATGTCCCATTTGAAGCCCCCTGATGCACCCCTAGAGGAGAAACTCCCTAAAAGTGACCCCATCTAAGAAACTACACCCCTCAAGGTATTCAAAACTGATTTTACATACGTCGTTAACTCTTTAGGTGTTGCACAAGAGTTATTGGCAAATGGCGATGAAATTTGAGAATTTCATTTTTTTGCCTAATTTTCCATTTTAACCCATTTTTTCCACTAACAAAGCAAGGGTTAACAGCCAAACAAGACTGTATCTTTATTGCCCTGACTCTGCTGTTTACAGAAACACCCAATATGTGGCCGTAAACTACTGTACGGGCACACAGCGGGGCGTAGAGTGAAAGGTGCGCCGTTTGGTTTTTGGAGGGCTGATTTTGCTGGACTGTTTTTTTGGCACCATGTCCCATTTGAAGCCCCCCTGATGCACCCCTAGATTATAAACTCCATAAAAGTGACCCAATCTAAGAAACTACACCCCTCAAGGTATTCAAAACTGATTTTACAAACTTTGTTAACCCTTTAGGTGTTGCACAAGATTTAATGGAAAATAGAGATACAATTTCAAAATTTCACTTTTTTGGCAGATTTTCCATTTTAATATTTTTTTTCCAGTTACAAAGCAAGGGTTAACAGCCAAACAAAACTCATTATTTATGGCCCTAATTCTGTAGTTTACAGAAACACCCCATATGTGGTCGTAAACCGCTGTACGGGCACACGGCAGGGCGCAGAAGGAAAGGAACACCATATGGTTTTTGGAAGGCAGGTTTTGCTGGACTGTTTTTTTTTTACACCATGTCCCATTTGAAGCCCCCCTGATGCACCCCTAGAGTAGAAACTCCAAAAAAGTGACCCCATTTTAGAAACTACGGGATAGGGTGGCAGTTTTGTTGGTACTAGTTTAGGGTACATATGATTTTTGGTTGCTCTATATTACACTTTTTGTGCGGCAAGGTAACAAGAAATAGCTTTTTTGGCACCGTTTTTTTTTTTGTTATTTACAACATTCATCTGACAGGTTAGATCATGTGGTAATTTTATAGAGCAGGTTGTCACGGACGCGGCGATACCTAATATGTATACAATTTTTTTTATTTATGTAAGTTTTACACAATGATTTCATTTTTAAAACCAAAATAATGTTTTAGTGTCTCCATAGTCTAAGAGCCATAGTTTTTTCAGTTTTTGGGCGATTATCTTAAGTAGGGTCTCATTTTTTGCGGGATGAGATGACGGTTTGATTGGCATCTATTTTGGGGTGCATATGACTTTTTGATTGCTTGCTATTACACTTTTTGTGACGTAAGATGACAAAAAATGGCTTTTTTTACACCGTTTTTATTTTTATTTTTTTACGGTGGTCATCTGAGGGGTTAGATCATGTGATATTTTTATAGAGCCGGGCGATGCGGACGCGGCGATACCTAATATGTATACTTTTTTTTTATTTATGTAAGTTTTACACAATGATTTCATTTTTGAAACAAAAAAAATGATGTTTTAGTGTCTCCATAGTCTAAGAGCCATAGTTTTTTCAGTTTTTGGGCGATTATCTTGGGTAGGGTATGATTTTTGCGGGATGAGATGACGGTTTGATTGTTACAATTTTGGCGTACATGCGACTTTTTTGATCACTTTTATTACCTTTTTTGGGAAGTAAGGTGGGCAAAATTTCAATTTCATCATAGTTTTTTATTTTTTATTTTTATGGTGTTCACCGTTCGGGTAAAGTAACATGACCGTTTTATAGATCAGGTCGTTACGGACGCGGCGATACCAAACATGTGTAGGGAATTTTATTTTTTTCATTTTTTATCAGTGATAAATGTGTTTTTTGATTTTTACTTTTTTTTTCACTTTTATTCACTTTTTTTGGACCCAGACCCACTTGGTTCTTGAAGATCCAGTGGGTCTGATGTCTGTATAGTACAGTACAGAACAATATATATTGTACTGCACTGTATTTTACTTACACTGAACAGATCTATGCCTTTCAGCACAGATCTGTTCAGCACCATGGACAGCAGGACGCCTGAGAGGCGTCCTGTTGCCATGGGAACCTTCCCCGTCTGCTCAGAACTTCGCAGACGGGGAAGGGTAAGGAGGGGATCTCTCGGGGGGCTGTCTGGGGGCTCTCTCCCTCTCCATCGGGGGGCTGCAAAGGCACAGCAGCCCCCCGATGGGAGAGGGAGGGAGCTCCCTACGCTGTTAACCTTTTCCATACAGCGGTCCGTACGGACCGCTGTATGGAAAGGGTTAAACGGCTGATATCGCATCGCAGATGTCAGCCGTTTATACCAGGGTGCCAGCAATGTGCTGGCACCCTGGTATACCCACTGAACACCAATGAATTTTCAAGGGGAGGCGGGCGGGGGATCGCGATCCCGCCTGCCGCACCGCCCGCCTCCCGCACCGCCCGCAACCCTCCCCCTGCACCTCCCGCCACCATAAAAATCATTCGGGGGTGCAGGGGGGGTGAATAAAACTTTTTTTAGGCATATAAAGTTTCTGATCCCCGCGGTCAGGGACCGCGGGGACCAGAAACTGCAGAAATCGCAGCAAACCGCAGGTCCGAATTGACCTGCGGTTTGCCGCGATCGCCGACATGGGGGGGTCACGGGACCCCCCCGCGCAATTATCCTAGGTGCCTGCTCAATGATTTGAGCAGGCACCGGGTTCCGATCACTGCCGGCCGGGCGGCAGTGATCGGAACAACACATGACGTACCGGTACGTCATGTGTCCTTAAGTACCAGGACATCATGACGTACCGGTACGTCATGTGTCCTTAAGAGGTTAATGGAAAATGTAGATGAAATTTCAGAATTTCACTTTTTTAGCAGATTTTCCATTTTTTATCTATTTTTTTTCAGTTACCAAAGTAAGGGTTAACAGCCAAAGAAAACTCAATATTTATTACCCTGATTCTGTAGTTTACAGAAGCACCCCATTTGTGATCATAAACTGCTGTACGAGAACACGGCAGGGCGCAGAAGGGGCGTCATGTGGTTTTTGGAGGGCAGATTTCACTGGGATAATTTTAAGTTGCCATGTCACATTTAAAGACCCCCAGATGCACTCCTAGAGTAGAAACTCCAAGAAAGTGACCCCATTTTGGAAACTACAGGATAAGGTGGCAGTTTTGTTGGTATTATTTTAGGGTACACATGATTTTTGGTTGCACTATATTTCACTTTTTGTGAGGAAAGTTAGCAAAATAATAGCTGTTTTGGCACTGGTTTTATTTTTTGTTATTTACAATGTTCATCTGACAGGTTAGATTATGTGGTATTTCTATAGAGCAGGTTGTTACAGATGCGACAATACCAAATATGACTACCTTTTTTGTTTGTTTGTTTCAGTTTTACATAATAAAGCATTTTTTTAAAAAAAAAGGTTTTTTGATGTCTCCATATTCTGAAAGCCTTTTTTTTTTTTTTTTTTTTTTTCGACTGTCTTATGTAAGGGCTCATTTTTTGTGGAATGAGATGACGGTTTGATTGGTACTATTTTGGGGTGGCTATGACTTTTTGATCGCTTGGTATTACGCTTTTTGTGGTGTAAGGGTACTTTCACACTTACGGCAGAGGATTCCGGCAGGCAGTTCCGTCACCGGATCTGGCATTAATGTATTTCAATGGGAAAAAATGCAGGATCCGACATTTTGGCAAGTGTTCCGGAATTTTAGACGGAGATAAAACCGCAGCATGCTGCGGTATTTTCTCTGTCCTGAAAAGTCAAAAAGACTGAACTGAAGACATCCTGATGCATCCTGAACGGAATGCTCTCCATTCAGAATGCATGGGGATAAAACTGATCAGTTCTTTTCTGGTATTGAGCCCCTAGAACAGAACTCAATGCAGGAAAAGAATAACGCTAGTGTGAAAGTACCCTAAGGTGACAAAAAATAGCTTTTCTCACACATATCATTGGGGGACACAGGCTTGACCATGGGTATAGCTATTGCCACTAGGAGGCGACACTAAGCACAAAAGTGTGAGCGCCTCCCTCCAGCTATACCCTTCCTACAGGGACTAAGCTAAAACAGTTTTAGCTTAGTGTCCGTAGGAGTTAGACCTTCCCTGCTTTGCAGGTCTGCTGATTTTTCTTTTATTTATTTTTTATGTTTTCCTTTCTTCCAGCGGGATCATAGGCAGTCCTAGCTGCCTGCACTCCCACCTAGGAGACGGGAGACCAGAGGGTCCCCAAGCCCGCTGCTCCTTCCCGGTCTCCAGAAGACAAGGAGGACCAGAGGTTCTTAAAGCCTCTGCATCCCACCAGCCTTCGGGTCACCACGGCCGCCCACGACAAGTCCCCTCTGTTCCGGTGTAGCGGCCCTCCCCAAGGGGCTGCACACCGAAGGTGGTGAGCTGGCTGGAACCAGGGTGGCAGGAGACCCCGGACGGGAAGTATTCCTGGCTCCAAGTCCCCCTCTCCCCCCTCCCCCTTCACAGGTTACTTGCTAGGATGGCCCCCACGAAGTCTTGTCCCCCCAGGCAGGGAAAGAGTTAACAGCTGCATGTCAGCTCTCCTGTGGGGGTGGGGTGAAGGGAAGCCCTCTGTAATTTCCAAGCTTTCTGGGCCCTAAACCTTCCCCGCGCCGCCTGCCCGCCACTTGTTTCATGAGGAGTTCCGCTATTCTCCGCCGTGGCCGCTTGTAAATTGAGGCCCCGGTTTCTACTGCGGCCTACTTGCGATCCGCTCGCCGCGGATACTTCTCACCTGGCCGCCATCTCCGCTCGGCCAGGGCTTCTTGCGGCACCACCTCTGTACTGAGGGTGTGGGGAAGAGTTCTGGGGAGTCAGTTGATGCGCTCCTTTTTCCTTGTCACGGGCGGCCGACTCCATTATGAGTTTTCCCCGCTTCCCCCCTCCTTTATCTGACTTCCTGGTTTTCCTACTCCGCCCATCTTCTGCTCAGGAGGACCTCTGCGGACTCTGGCATCAGGTTTTCTCCGAACAGGCTGCAGTAAGGGGCACAGGGTCTAGCTTACCCTTCTACCTTTCACCACAGGTACTCACTATGTCCAAACCCAGATCCCAGGCCCCAAAGCCGGCGGTCACTTCCGTGCAACATTTTGCATGCTTAGACGTCTTATATCCCTTTCCAGAGGATTTGACAAAGAGGTGGTCGTCCTCTCCTATTGTTGACCCTCCGGTATCTTGCCTGGCTAAAAATACCACCTTGCCTATGGCAGATTGGGGCTTCCTTCTCTGACCCAAGGGATAAGAAATTGGAATCCTTTGCCAAATCTTCTTTTGAAGCAGTTGGCACTGCCCTGCGCTCAGATTTTGCCTCAACATGGGTTAGTAAGGCTATGACCGAGTGGGCAAGCAAGCTATGTCAGGGTCTCATCTCTGGGGACTCCACGGAGGAACTTACGGATATTGCAGTGCAACTTTCCCACACCAGCTCTTACATCTGTGAGGCCTCTCTGGACACGGGCAGGCTTTTGGTGGCTATTCACCGTACCCTGTGGCTATCTTGCTGGGCGGCGGATAATGCTTCTAAACGGGCCTTGACGTCCCTCCCCTTTGCAGGTAGCAGACACTTCGGCGAGCGTCTGGATGAGATTATCTCTGATGCTACAGGGGATAAAAGCACCCATTTGCCGCAGAGCAGGACGCCCTTCAACAGATCTAAAAAGCGCAGACCTCTTTTTCGGCCCTTTCGCAGTTCCTCCAGCCTGAAGCGGCCATCCGACAAATCTGCCGCAGAGCAGAGGTACAAACCATCTTTCAAGCATCGCCCTCCCTGGCGTCCTCGCCAGCAGGGCTAAAAGCCCTATACCCCCAAGTCCTCCTCTGCATGAAGGGTGGCCTCTGGCGCCCCCCAGTCGAGTGGCAGGTCATCTTCATCTGTTCCAGCATGTCTGACTATCTCACATCTCGGATGACTGGGTGCGAGAAGTCGTATCGGAGGGTTACAAACTGGAGTTCCGATTCCCACCTCCGCCCCGTTTTTTTTCGCTCGTCCCCTCCAACCTCCCCCTCCGCCGCCCATTCCTTTTTTCAGACTATTCTCTCCCTTCTGCGGTAGGGAGTGATTGTCACGTTTTCGCGGATTCTGCTCTAATCTCTTTGTAGTCCCCAAGAAGGAGGGTACGGTCCCATCCTAGACCTCAAAGCACTCAACCGATTCCTTTGGCTCCGGCGCTTCTGAATGGAGTCCCTGCGTTCGGTTATTGCATCCATGTTCTCATCTTCGTCAGTCACCAGAAATATCTTCGTTTTGCAGTGGGACCTTTTTTATTACCAGTCTTCACCGAGATTCTGGCCTCAGTCATGGCTCTGCTTTATACCAGGGGGATAGAGGCGATTCCGTACTTGGACGATATCCTGATCAAGGGTCCGTCATTCCAGGCAACGGCGGACAGCCTGTGCATCGTCCGGGGCAACCTGGAACGCTTCGGATGGGTTCTGAACCTATCAAAATCATCTCTTCATCCATCTCGGCAGCTGATCTTTCTGGGTATGCTGTTAGACACCGATCAGGCCAAGATTTTCTTGCCCCCGGACAAACTCTCTGCTCTCCGTCGTCAGATCCTCCCTTTCTTGACTTAGCCTCTTTTCATTCGCCAGTCAATGAGGGCTCTGGGCCACATGGTCTCTTCCTTTGAAGCAGTGCCCTATGCTCAATTCCATACCAGGGCTCTTGAGCAGTGCATTCTGTCCATTTGGGACCGTTACCCAGCCTCCCCGGATCGACTCATCCGTCTCCCTGCCCTGATGCGCTGAGCCCTTCAGTGGTGGTTGATGTCTCCGATGCTGACGTCGGGCCACTCCTTCCTTCCCCTCCGCTGGATAGTGTTGACAACGGATGCCAGTCTCCGGCGCTGGGGGGGAGTTCTGGACAATCTCTTGGTCCAGGGCTCCTGCTCCCGCGAGGAACGCCAACTTCCGATCAATATTATGGAATTGCAGATGATCTCTCTCTCTCTCTCTGGTTCATTAGACATACCGTCTCCGGGGGTATCCAGTTCGGGTTCAATCCGACAATTCCACGGCAGTCGCATATCTAAACCACCAGGGTGGCATCCGGAGCCCCGCAGCCATGTCGGAAGCAGCGCTCATCCTCTCCTGGGCGGAGAGCCATGTTCCAGCTCTGTCGGCAGTTCATATCCCCGACGTCGACAACTGGATCGCCGACATTCTCAGCCGAGAGAGACTCAATCCCGGCAAATGACCTCTGCATCTACAGGTCTCTCTCGCGGTCAGCAGGAAGTAGATCTAATGGCCTTCTGCTTCAACCGCAAGGTAGAGACCTTTGTGTCGAGGTTTAAGGATCCTCTGGCTCGGGTGTCGGACGCCCTTGTGCTCCCGTGGATGCAGTTCACGTTTCCTTGCGTGTTCCCTCTTCCGCTCATTCCGTGTCTTCTCCGAAAAATCAGGACTGGCCACGCAGAGTATGGCACGCATCCCTAGTCTCTCTCCTCACAGACGAACCCTGGCGTCTTCCCCTTCGGGAGGACCTCTTGCCGCAGGGACCGATCTTCCACCTGAATTTAGGGTTGCTACATTTATCGGCATGGCTGTTGAAGCTGCCATACGAAGGGCTCGGGGTTTCTCAGATGCTGTTGTCTAGACCATGATTCGGGCTAGGAAACCATCGTCCTCCCGCATCTATCACCGGACCTGGAAGTCTTACTTTAGTCGGTGTGAACGCCACCAGTTGTCTCCCATTCGGTTCTCATTGCCTCGACTCTTGTCCTTCCTGCAGTCGGGCATGGACTTAGAGCTGGCTATCCGTTCCCTCAAAGGGCAAGTTTTGGCCCTTTCTATTCTTTTTCAACGAAACCTGGCTTCGCTTTCTGCGGTTCAGACCTTCCTGCAGGGGGTGGCGCATGCTGCACCCCCTTACTGTCCTCCGTTGAATCTGTGGCACCTTAAAGGGGTTGTCCGGGATTGAGGACTTTGTTCCATTAGTACAAGACAGACATACACACATACATATACCATACATCCATGTCCTACGTTTTTCACATGTTTTTGAAGGTCAGTTTTCTTATAGGAAATTCTTCGCGGGAAGTAAACTTTTCTTAGACTCGGTGACGTACTGGATCCCTTGCAGGAGCGCTGAAGCCTCTTCTAGCCCGGTGACGTCACCGGCACTGATGGGCGGGCTTTAGCGCTGCTCTAGCCAGTAAAAGGGCTAGGGCAGCGCTAAAGCCCGCCCATCAGAGCCGGTGACGTCACTGAACACACTGCCCGGCAGTGTGTTATTGTAAACAAAAGAGCCTTTGCCTTGTGCAATTTAGCGCAGCGCAAAGGAGATCATCGGAGCATGAACTGCTCCGATGCTCAAGTCAGGGGGGCTGCCTGGGTGAAAATAGAGGTTTGTCCGGATTCATCTCTGAATCCGGACAACCACTTTAATCTGGTGCTCAGCGCTCTCCAGTCCTCTCCGTTTGAGCCTTTTCAGCAGGTCTCCCTTCGCTTCCTGTTCTACACGGTAGCCTTTTTGGTGGCAATCACTTCCATCCGTAGGGTGTCGGAGCTAGCGGCTCTTTCCTATCGGTCTCCCTTCCTTAACCTCCACCAGGAAAAAGTAGTCCTTCACCCTGTTCACTCCTTCCTTCCGAAGGTCGTGTCGGCATTCCATCTCAATGAAGAGATCATTCTCCCTTCCTTTTGTCCTGCCCCGTCTCATTCTAGTGAATAGTCGCTCTACACTCTGGATTTAGTTCGGGCCATTCGCATCTATCTGTCTCAGATGTCCTCTTTCCGACGGACGGATTCTCTATTCGTCATTCCAGAGGGACCGAGACGAGGGCTGCTGCGTCCAAAGTTTCAATTTCCCGATGGATTTGTTTGACCATTGTGGAAGCGTACCTCATCGGTGACAGGGCCCCGCCCTTCCGGCTTACTGCTCATTCTGCTTGGGCAGTGGGGGCCTCTTGCGCAGTACATCATGGGGCTTCCGCGCTTCGGGTGTTCAAGCCGGCTACCTGGTCGTCTTTACACACCTTTTCCAAGTTTTACAGCGTACACACTTTTGCATCTTCTGACGCTTCTCTGGGGCATAGAGTATCGCAGACAGCAATACTGATTGGCCGGAGGGCTTCTTTGTTATGGCCCACTGCTGGGACTGCTCTGTAACGTCCCAAGGTCAAGCCTGTGTCCCCCAATGATACGGATGAGAAAACTAGATTTTTGTACTTGCCGTAAAATCTGTTTCTCTTCTGTTCATTGGGGGACACAGCTCCCACCCATTTTCTCTGGCTGCGGGCCTAGTCGTAGCCTGCGTGATTTTGGGTTTGTACATTGGTTTTCCTGTTTTTTCTTTTCCTTGTCCTACTGCTTTTGCACAAACTGTTTTAGCTTGGTCCCTGTAGGAAGGGTATAGCTGGAGGGAGGAGCTCACACTTTTTTGCTTAGTGTTTTTTTCTCTACTGCGTTCAGGTGAGGGGGAGGATCATGTAATATTTTTATAGAGCCAGTCGTTACGGACGTGGCAATACCTAATATGTCTGGTTTTCTTTATTTTTTATTTTTCTATTTTTATGTTTTATTTTGGGATTTTTTTTCTTTTTTACTTGAAACTTTATTTTTTTTTATTATGAAAAACACCTTTTTTTTTTTACTTTTTTGTCCCACTCTGGGGATTTAACTTCTGGGGTCTGATCCCCTCTGCAAGCTTCCGTAGAAGGCAAGCCTCGATACCTTCTCTGCCATCGAGTCCCCGTCACTGCAGAGAGGGTACCCGATGGAGATGTGGAGGGCACCCGTACCCGCCGCAAACCCTCTGCATGCTGGGGTCAGCTTTGACCGCGGAATACAAGGGGTTAATATGCAGCAGGGACCCGGCTGTCAATGACTTCCGTGCCGCTGATCGTGCGGGCGCAGCTCCTGCACCTGCCTGATCAGCCCACCATACATGTACAGTGCTGGTCCTTAAGTCACGTCCACCAGACCCGTACATGTACTGCGAGGGTCCTCTATGGGTTAAAGGGCCATCACTAGCGGTGGTGTTATGTAAATAAGTTTTTTTATGTGGTTTTTTTTCTGATATACATGGGTTTATATATATTTTTTTGTATTTTCTTGTTTTTGGAAAATGTTTTTTAAAAAAGTGGGAAACTAGTCAGAATTTCTGTAGTTTTTTTAATAGCACAAAGTGCAGCTAAAATTATGGTCCCTTTCGGGTTGTTTTGATATAAGGGGTTGTATAGGTTATTGTCACAGGGGCTGTACTAGAAGCTGCATCTTGGCATGTGCTGCCATTATTTAAAATTTATTATGTTTTTAGATTGTCTTTTTTTTTTTTTTTTACTTTTACAAGTGTCCCCCATAAGATGATACAAAATCTTTTGAGGGCATTTAAACATGACATTGTTTCTTTTTCTAATATACATGTATTTAAAATTTTGCATACATACATTTCTTATATTAGGCGGTTGACCCCTATATACAGAAGAATAGTATAGTCCATGTATCATTCCTGTATAATGTATCCATGGCCTAACTTAAACATGGCATCAGTCACGTGACACTCTTCTCATTATGCAATCAAGGAATCCAGTAAGCAGCAGTGACATACATGTGATAAAGTAATTAGGACTAGTGGTGGAATCATAATTTTTATTGTGGTTATTACAGTAACTACAACACTATGTTTATTTATATGGCTGCCTGTCTCTAGATGATGTTGTAAAATTACCTCCTGTCTCAAGATGTTGTAAAATGGCTGCCTGTTTCTAGGTGATGTTGTTAAATGCTGACTGTCTCTAGGTGATCTTAATAAAGTTTAATGTTAAAAAAAATAGAAATACAAGACACACAGAACTGTTTTTTCAAAGGAACTGACAGACATGGTGAGATGCTGTTGCTGGTAGTACTACTGTATACACTGTGTATGTTCTGTTCCCTGGATGTGTTTCTAGAGCGTAATAATATTACAGGCTATAGCTACTAGAGAGGGGTCGTTGATCCAGGGAGTTATTCTGATTGCCTGATTGGAGTCGGGAAGGAATTTTTTATTCCCCTAAAGTGGAGAAAATTGGCTTCTACCTCACAGGGTTTTTTGCCTTCCTCTGGATCAACTTGCAGGATAACAGGCCGAACTGGATGGACAAATGTCTTTTTTCGGCCTTATGTACTATGTTATATACTATGTTACTAATACACTGCTATTCATCTGTTAGATATCTGGGCAGTTAACTGAAAACCAGGTCACATGGTACTTGTGAAGGTCACATGATTGCTCACGACTGACGCTATGTTTAGTCCTTAGTCTTTAGGGAGAGGCTACTGTAGGGTTATAATAAAGGTCTGCAAGCAAAATGTTAAATAGATGTAAATGAGAAAATTATTCAACATCCTATTTTCTACATCAATAAATCTAATCATTAAAACTGTAATACCTCTTTAACCATTGACCGCCCGGACATTTATAGTCTATAGGTGGCCCGGAAGTGGTTAAAATGTGATATATTTCACTAATGAAAGTAATGTTATTAATCTCTCTGGTGGCTTTATTTTTAGTCTAATCCTGGCGTGGTCACATGCTTTGATAATCGTCCTCACAATCTTGAATCTGGCCAATTTGTGACTTTCCGTGAGATCAATGGAATGACCTCTTTAAACGGCTCCATGCACCAGATTACAGGTGAGCTCTTTAAATACACAAGTATGGGATTCTTTATATATTTCATTTTTGTTTCCTTTGTGAACAAATTTTTTCTGATAGGTTTACCAAGAAGAACCAGGAATTTTTTATTTTGTTACAAAACTGCATCGGAGACCACAGTGCAGATACAAACAGAGCCTTAGGCTGAGTCCACATCAGCGTTCAGCCTTTCCGTTCTTCAGCTCCGTTATAGGAGCAGGAGAACGGAAAGGACTGATTCCGCACATAACTGAGCGTATGGACCCCATAATTAGGTTTCTGCTCAGATTTTTGAAGTGGAGACAAAAGTCCAGCGCGCACAACTTTTGTCTCCGCTCCAAAATCATCTTCTGAGCGGAAACCTAATGGACCCCATTATAGTCTATGAGGTCCGTAGGCTCAGTTATGTGCCGAATCTGTCCTTTCCGTTCTCCTGCTCCTATAACGGAGCAGGAGAACGGAAAGGCTGAACGCTGATGTGAACTCAGCCTTACCAGTGTGTTTCCTTCTTGTTCTATTAAAAGATTAACCATTGTGACCTGTCCCTAAGATCAGTACCAGGTCGGCAGGGGTCTGACACCCCACACTCCCTCCGATCATCTGTTTTGAAGTAGCTCAGCTCTGGTGCTGGTACTGCACAGCTCCATCCACTGTAGAACTTCAGTGGGAGCAGCGCTGCAGTAACTAGTCCACTACACAGTGGCTGGTGCTACTCCGGAAAAGCTGGTTGGGGTACAGGGTGTCAGACCCCTGTTGATCTGATATTGATGACTTATCCTAGGGGCAGGTCATCAATTCTTGAATCTTGGAGATCCCCTTTAAATGGGAGAAACTGTACAATTACTTTAGTGGATCAAGGAAAGTGGTGAACTGCTTTTTTTAAGCTAACGTCTGAGGGTCTAAAATGAGTCTTGAACAACATGGAAAATATAAAAAATATTGACTATCCTTCCCTTTTTATATGCAATTATTCAGCAGGATTTGATAGCTTCTAAAGCACAAATAATATATTGGGCTATACAGTGTGCTGATCTATGCCATTGTCCCTCAGAATACGAGAACAGGAGTCCCCTGTGTGAATGGTGTCATGGTGTACATACGTGATGACCACTCCGTTCACTTCTATGGGACTGCCGGCTCTTAGCTGTCTGGCACCCTCCACCGCCCTGCAGTTGCCTACTTTTCCTAAATCTCCAGCAATCCTGCATTTGTCAAAGAGGAAAACAGAGATTGGCCCACAGTGCCACACACACATTAGTTGTGTGGGCAGCAGGAATTGTAAGGGCAGACATTACACCAAGTCAGAAAGCCTGTAAAGTAATGCATATATCTATAAGACATGAGGATGCAAAAGAATGAGAAAAAACAATATGCAGGGTACATACTGAATTTCTGGCTGCACTACCTGTGATATGCTGCACTCTATTAAATCCCCAACTTGTCTACAGTAGGGATTGTCATTTCTTCTTTTGTATAGACAGACAGACTGTCCGCACATGTTATATTCAATATGAGAACTGTATTAACTTTTATTATACTCTTTCCAGTTACATCACCTTACTCATTCAGCATTGGAGATACATCGGCCATGGACCCTTACCAGCATGGTGGACTAGCTATCCAGATTAAAATGCCTCAGTCATTCAGCTTTGTAAGTAGCTTCTGAGAAATGTGTTTAAATGGCGAGCCGGATAGGAGGACTTTATCTGTTCATAAGGTCCAGTGAGCCGGTATAGTAAAAATAATCAACTTGAGCTTATGATAGGCAATGTTATATCTCCATAGTATACATAGTAAGGCGCAAAAGGTCCTGGGAACAGAGGTGAGCAGATGTAGTAGAGCAGGAACTGGGATGCTATTGGGTTTGGGTGAAAGGCACTTGACATCTTTTCTAAGGAAATGAGTGATACTTGGTGGTTATGGGAGCAAAAAGACACCCACATTTACTAATGTGAGTGCACCTAGACCTTGTTGGAACTTGTGTAGCCTGTAGCAACCAATCAGATTGATCCTTTCATTTTTTAAAAGAGCACAGAGAAATGAAAGATGGACTCTGGTTGTTATGGGCAAATAAGAAAATACACTTTGCACCTAGCTCGCCAAGCAATGTTTTACTATTGATAAAACTTTAACAAAAAATTACTTGAATTTAAAAAAGCATTGGGCTTCGAAAAGGAATGTGGCTCAGTGGGAAAGTGGACCAAGTGGCATAATATTACACCAAACATTTAGCCACAATTTTGGCATAAAATATTGTCACAAAGTAAGCCAACTAATAGTTAGTATAGAGTACGGGGTGTATTACACTGCTAGATTTAGCAGACGATTGTCGGGAAAGAAGCGTTCCTTCTCGTCAGTGAAGGAGAGTGCTGCAGAACGGGATGAGGGTACTTTCACACTTGCGGCAGAGGATTCCGGCAGGACGTTCCGGACGCAAACTGATGGCATTTGTCAGATGGATCCGGATGCGGATCCGTCTGACAAATGCATTGAAATACCAGATCCGTCAATCCGGTGTCATCCGGGAAAACGGATCCGGTAGTAATTTTTTTTTTGCATTTTTAAAGGTCTGCACATGCACAGACCGAAAAGCCGGATCCGTTTTGCCAGAACACTTAATGCTGGGTCCGGCACTAATACATTTCAATGGAAATTAATGCCGGATTCGGCATTCAAGCAAGTGTTCAGGATTTTTGGCCGGAGAGAAAACTGCAGCATGCTGCGGTATTTTCTCTGTGCAAAAAACGTAAGAGGGACTGATGCATCCTGAACTGAATGCTCTCCATTCAGAATGCATTAGGATAAAACTGATCATTTTTTTTCCGGTATAGAGCCCCGAGGACGGAACTCAATACCGGAAAACAAAAACGCTAGTGTGAAAGTACCCTTAGACGTCACAATCTGCTGCTGGCAAACAGTGATCTTTGTGACCACATGAAAGATGTGATTACCGATGACCAAGCACAACAAAGCACCTTTTCAACGGCAGACCATCAATAACGAACGTTCCTACAAATGCTTGTTAGTGATGATCTGGCCGATCCTTAGCCAGCCCTTAGAGAAAAATGTCTAGCCTTGCACCATATTTATCATCCTGCCTGAGGTATTGTATTAAATTTGGTTCAGGTCTAGACAGACTGTGTAATTAGTGATGAGCGAAGCGAGGTTCGGATGTTACAGATGAAGTCGCTTCGTTCATAATTTCGGATTAATACTGTACAGAGTTCCGTCTCCATGACTTTGTTGAATAACTTCAGTAATAGATTTTTAAAGCAGAAAACCACTTTAACCCTTTCTCTACCAGCGTCAACAGCGCTGGAGCGATGTGTAAACATGGCGCCCGCTCGCACGTGCAGCGGGCGCCATGGCCAGCAGGTACCTGCAGTAATTAAATTCCACTTTAAAAATCAATTACCGAAGTTATTCAACAAGGTCACGTGCGACTTCGCAAACAACTAACTTTGGCTCAGCTGATCCCATACATTCTAACACTGTACAGTATTAATCCGAAGTTATGAACAAAGCGACTTTGGATGTAGCATCCGAAACTCGCTTCGCTCATCACTAAAAATAATGTAATTTTTCATTTTTGCTGTACTTTTGGTATTTAAGGAGTATCCAGATTATTAAATGTCTAAACTATCCACTGGTGCGGATCGGTTCTGAGAACAAGGGTCCGGTTGAGTGTGTGCATTGCACTTAAATCATAGAGAATGAATGGAGCACCAGGACGCATACTCCCCCTGCCGGTCAATCAGAAAGGGGATGGGACCCCTATTCTCAGGACCGGTCCCCACAAAACATTTATCTACAATCCTGTCCCATCTAATGGATAAGGGATAACATTTAGTAACAAGAATACCCCTGTGGCTGAAATTTGACATATTTCTAAAAATGAAGACATTTTATCGGAAGTATCCCTGTTAATGTATCACCTTGATGAATGCTACTTACATTTATTTTGCAGAAATCAGCCCTTGGATTTGGGAAATGTGCTACGAAATGCTTACTATTTTTCTTTTTCAGGAAAGACTAGAAAAACAGTTAATGGACCCAAAATATCTGATTGCAGATTTCAGCAAACCCGAGGTAAACAAAATGAGAAAATCAGTAGAGATATTCTGTATAAAGTTTCCTTGCGATATTTAAAGGTTTTACTGCTTTGAAGCGTGCTGCACACTGTGTGACACAATTTTTAGTGTCTTCTTAAAGGGATTCTGTCACCTCTTTTTAGCCTATAGAGATGCGGACATGCACTGCTAGATCGCCGCTAGCATGTCCGCAATATACCTGTCCCATAGCTCTGTGTGCTTTTATTGAGGTGTAATTTTTTTTATATATATGTAAATGACCCTGGTAAGGAGCCCAAGGGGCTGTACTAACCTTCTTGGTGCCCAGCCACGCCCCCCTGTGAAGGAGCCCAGCACCGCCTGCGTCCTCCGAATCTCCTCCTTGCTCACAGTTAGATCGCTGTAATCTCGCGATGCGTGAGCTCGCACATGCGCAGTTCCTTCCCTGAGGCTGATGCCAGCACAGGGAAGGAACACTATGCCGACACTGCGCATTGCGACATTACGGCGATCTAACTGTGAGCAAGGAGGAGATTCGGAGGACGCAGGCGGTGCTGGGCTCCTTCACAGGCGGGCGTGGCTGGGCACCAAGAAGGTTAGTACAGCCCCTTGGGCTCCTTAGCAGGGTCATTTACATATCTATAAAATCATTTTTTAAACACAATAAAAGCACACAGCGCTATAGGACAGGTATATTGGGGACATGCTAGCGGCGATCTAGCCGTGCATGTCCGCAGCTCTATAGGCTAAAACGAGGTGACAGAATCCCTTTAAATTGCTTGGATTTTTATTAGGGTGTTTCACAGTTTGAAGAATTAGGGTCCTTTTGAATAGAGTTAAAGCGACACTGGTCAGATTTGCAAAAAATGGCCTGGTCCTTAAGGTGAAATAAGCCCTTAAGGGGTTAAAAGGGTTATCCAGGAATTGATAATCATGACCTATTCTTAGGATAGGTCATTATTATCACATTGGCGGGGGTCCTAGTCCCGGCACCCCTGTCAGGGATGGTATTAAACCCAAGGCCCCCTATACTCTAGCTGGCACAGCAGGAAATTATCAGAAGCTAACTGTTTGTTCCTGATAATTGCCCGTTCATTACAGGAGGTGAGAGCTGCCTTTTATATACAGCAGTCACCTTTGTATGGGGATTAGCTAGATTAAAGGGCATCTGTCAGCAGATTTGTACCTATGAAAATGTCTGACCTGTTACATGTGCGCTTGGTCCCATGTTGATATGTGCCGCATTGCTGAGAAAAATAAAGTTTTAATATATGCAAACTAGCCCATGTGACCAATGTGCAGTGACGTCGCTGGTCTAGGAAGAGGCTGCAATGCTCATGGATCGCCTGCCTCTTCTAACAGCTGATCAGCCAGGTCCATCACCCATGGCGGATGGGATTTTGGCGTGGAGTCTGCACCAAAATTCTGTAAGCAAAATCTGCTGTGTGAATGGGCCCTAATAGGCAGAATGGTCATAAAGTACCCAAGACAAAGTTGTCAAAATCACCAGGCCATTAGTAAGCTCATGTGCCATTCAAACCGGAATCCTGCCAATGACTGACACACTCCCTATTCGCAGTAATAACGTGGGGGTATCCTCGCAGTGCTGGGGCTAACAGGTCAGCATAATCATGGTGGCAGATTCCATTTAAACATAATCTTCTTTTCTTGGGGATTCTCAGGCAAGTTTAAGCATCCACTCTGCAATGCTGGCATTGGATCATTTCCAGGAGAAGCACAGTCGTCTGCCAAACATAAGGTAGTATAGATGAATGTAACACTAGTCTCTGTGTTAAACGCCTTTACATCTGCCATGGTTCTGTGATGGTGTCATTCACCATAGCCGAGGATGTCACATATGAATATTGAGGGATCTCCTCACCCACATTGATGGATGCATTGAATATTTATAAATTTACTTATTTCTTTTCTGGCATATCAGCCCCTACAGGGACGGCAATCTAGATGAGGCTGCTGGCCATCACAGCAGAAGTGTGGTATTATATGACACCCATTTATCTGGGGACAGATTTCCGAAGACTGACCACGTGTTGTCCTAATGGAACACGATTTGTCATAAAATAGATGTGGGTCTCACTGCTGGGACCTGTCAGGTGAATGAAGGGGACATGACCTCTGTTCACTGAATTTGCAGAGGCTTCCCATTGAATTCAATGTTCCAGTATTAAAGGGTCACTGAGCTTTCTAAAAGCGTTTGATATGTCATAGCGACATATCAAAAGTATTGATCAGTGGGGGTCTGAGTGCTGAAGCACGAGGAGAGAGAAGCGCATGCATATCATGCTCTCTTTCCTTGCTATTAAAGACGAAATCGAGACTGGACCGTAGCCTTCTATTGAGCCCATCTCCTGCAGCAAGGAGAGCGCGCGTGATATACTCGCACTTCTCTCTCCTCGTTCTAGGGATTGGTAGGGGGTCTCAGAGCCCACTTATCAAAGCCGTTAATATGTCGCTATGACATAGCAAAAGTTTTTGGAAAGCTCAGTGAACGTTTAGGCCGTTTTCAGACGAGCAAGTGTCACACTCCGGGCTGGCAGCGCAGCACCCGTCCTGAACTTCCAGCACTGCCAGGGTCGCATAGCATTATATTGATTTATGACTTCAGTGCAAAGGGGTTGTGGGGCCTGCATTCTCTTGATAAGTGACGGTACCAGCGGAGGGATGTACATTAATTAGACATCTAGTGTGTATTCATCTTCTAGCACTGTTCTTTGTATATTTTCCAGGAGCGATGACATGCCGCACAGTGCTGTCAGTCACATACCTCAGCGGTCACATGCCCTACATGCTAGCATTACCGCTGATGCCAGTGAATGGCTACAGTGGTTACGTGGGTGTACTGCACGTCATCACTGCAGGAAAATATACAGAGACCGTCGGGGAGGTTTTTGCAATTAGCTCTTTTTGCCGTAACTGGGCTACAACCAACATGGCCGTTTTTACTTCTACCCCAAGATTACCGCCCTAACCTTTTCTAGACATCTGAATACCCAGTCACCTATACAGCGCTTTCTCCCCTGCTCTCTTTTTGGCCTACTTGCTTATAACCATGTTCATCTAATTTTAGATTTCTTTCTGCCGAGTTGTTTTACTACATATAATGTAGATTTATATGTTGAATTTGGGAGTATGATAATAAGGTGAATTTTATTTCTGTAGGTGCCTTCAGGATGCCGAAGAGATGCAGACTTTAGCGGCATCTATAAATGAAAATCTGCAGAGTAAAGTAGGTTTCACAGCCTAAAGACGGCTTCCCAGGTTAAAGGCTTTATTGTTTTGATCATTTTATATCTGCAACCCTTGATTTTTTTCCCTGTTACATTTACAAATAATGACTTGATGTGTAACTCTGGCTTGGATGCATTCAACCTGATTTCATAGAGCCTGTCAGGGATGGTATTAAACCAAAGGCCCCCTATACTCTAGCTGGCACAGCAGGAAATTATCAGAAGCTAACTGTTCGTTCCTGATAATTGCCCGTTCATTACAGGAGGTGAGAGCTGACTTTATATACTTCAGTCACCTTTGTATGGGGATTAGCTAGATAAAGGGCATCTGTCAGCAGATTTGTACCTATGAAAATGTCTGACCTGTTACATGTGCGCTTGTTCCCATGTTGATATGTGCCGCATTGCTGAGAAAAATAAAGTTTTAATATATGCAAATGCACCTCCAGGAGCAATGGGGGCGTTACCGTTACACCTAGAGGCTCTGCTCTCACTGCAGCTACTGCGCCCTATCCACTTTGATTGAGAGGATCTGGTATGATGTTTTCACTGCCTGGTCCTGGCAATCAAAGTGTAGAGGGTGCGGCAGTTGCAGAAAGAGCAGAGCCTCTAGTTGTAACGGCAACGTCCGTGTTGCTCTTAGAGGCTTATTTGTATATATAAATACTTTATTTTTCTTAGCCAGTTTCATAGGTACAAATCTGCTGACAGATGCTCTTTAACTAATGTCCTCATCCACATTAATTGTTTCTGGGCAGCAGATCGCTGTTTACACTATGCTATCTTCTGCCCAGAAATGATAATTTAGGTGACTGCACCAGCTATGCTTTCACCCAGTGGATGATTGTTTACTCTTTCATTGGGTGATCGGTGGCAGCTTTACACAGGGCAATTATTGGAAAGGGGTGTTCCTAGGAACAGCTGATCGGAAGGGGTCCGACACCCGGAAAACCCTGCCGATCACATACTGATGACCTATCCTGAGGACGGGTCATCAGTATAAAACTCCTCGAAACCCCCTTTAAATTACCTGGCAAAATGGTTATCTGATTTGGAAATCCCTATCTATTCATAATTTCTTTCTGTCATTGTAATGCATGGATAAACCAGGTCCTCCATTGTGAGTAACTCGCTAATTACATCCATAGGGCTAATAGACATTATGCAGACAACCTCTATTAAGGATAGTTTGATTAACCTTTCCACTTTTTCATGAAGATTGAAATATGTGTACAGCTGTAAAATTAACCTATTCTTACCCAAACTAATCTTCTCTGTTCTAAATTTCAGCCCTTACTTGACAAGCACTTGCTGAAGTGGTTGTCCTGGACAGCGCGGGGTTTTCTGGCTCCCCTTGCTGCAGCAGTGGGTGGAATCATCAGCCAAGAAGTCCTGAAAGCTTTATCACAAAAGTTTTCTCCTTTACAGCAATGGGTGTGTATTCCCAGCTCCTATTTGTTACTTTATTTTTTTTATTTATGGTTGATGTAAAAAATGATAAACTGATAAAATCATATATCACTAAGTGCATGACAATCTCTTTCTAAAAAAAGAAAAAAAGCTAGAACCAGCCTTGTACCTCATATAGAACCAGAGATATCTCCATTCAATGCTCTGTTCTGCTAGATAGAAGGAATGGCAGATCGAGCATGCACTCTGCTATTCTTTTCATTCTCATTTGCTACATTCATCTACGCGTGGCAGTCCAACAGAATGAATAGAGCAGCAGTACACATCCTTGACCTTACTCCCCATCAGGATCGGTGAGACCCCCAAAAAATCAATTAGTTATGCCCTATTTGGTGTTTGGGACTGCAGGAATGTGCATAGGCCGGTGCTTGTTCCTATAGTGTGCCCAGTGGTGAACTTCCTCCTCTGGTCTTTAGAGGAGGAAATTTCTACTGGTCATGTGCAGCACAGTTTCAGGCATTGTAACTTAGTGCCTTGGAGCAGCATGATGATACCTAGTATAAAGGACAGGATAGGTGAGAACTGATTATCTATCACCACTAGAACACCCTACTTATCACTGCTTTTAGTATAAGGACAGGAGAGAACACAGGAGAGGTGAGAACTGATTCTCTATCACCACTAGAACAGCCTGCTGATCACTGTTTCTAGTATAAGGGACAGGAGAGAACACAGGTGAGGTGAGAACTGATTCTCTATCACCACTAGAATGCCCTGCTTATTACTGTGCTGGATAAATAAGGGCATTAGATTGATAAAACATAAAATATATTTATTATTTAACATTTTTAAGACTTCTACTTTTTTATGAAAGTTAATAAAATATATATTTTTTAAGCTGGAGTATGAGTCGGTTCATTTCTACCGACTTCACCCAAACTTAGTGATGGCATATTGCTAGTATATGCCATTACTTTATAATTGGAGATCATTATAAAAGCCCTAGGATCACTTCTACTAGAGGTTTATTTAAAAATTATACTATTTATATTGAATATTTTTATATTTTTTTCCTAAGCTGTTTTTGGATGCCATGGACATTGTGAATCCATTAAACGAAATTAGTCAAGAAGAATTCCTTCCTAGGTATGCCTTTTGCTAACTAAATCTAATTGTGTGCTAGACGTGTGATGGCATTGAAATTGTGTACATCATAGAGCTCTGTATTAAAGATAAGCACATTGTGTATCCAGCCTCTTACTCCACTACTGATAATTCCCACATCATTTCCAGCTCATTAGCTGCGTTATACGCGCAACCGGGAATAAACCATTGTCACTACGATCGTTTATCCCTATATAGCGTCCTTGTTTTTCAGCATCAGAGGTGGATGTGCTGCCAACAACCAAGGATTTATAGTGCTGCATGAAAGAGCATATGTTCGTTTATCAGGTGATTGTCGGCACCTTTACATGGGCCAGTTATCAGGAGAGAGTGTTTGTAGAATTGTTAATTGCCAATAATTATTCCAGTTCTGGGACCGAAGGGACAGGAGGGGACCTCATTAGCTTCTATGGGACATTTTTCTAGGCGTGCTCTGTGACCTGTGCAGAGGTCAGAAGGGAGTAGAGTACTTGTGATATCACCTATTGTGAATAGTGGCCCATGTTATCTGTACAGAGGTGATATCTGTCATTGTAATCCTGCCTGTGATTATAATGAGATAACTGCTGAAACGTAATTTTCAAGATTCTTGACATATTTGAGGCCTAGTGGGCAATGTGAAAACTAGATTTTTTTTTTTTATATAGATAGTGATATGGAAAATAAAAAAAATGACAAATATTCTAATAAAATAAGTCTAACATAAAAAGAGGATTTAAACAATAGATAATTTTCTTATCACTCATTCCTTCTAAGGACCTTTTACATGGGCGGACAATCAGGGCAGTTATCAGAAAGGAGTGTTTCTAGGAACTCTTGTTCCTGAAAATTGTTTGAAGGTGCCGCTGATCACCTGATGAACGAGCATCGGGGGAAAGCGTTGATGCTGCACACACCTAAATTATCATTCCAGGGCTGTAGATTGTGCTGTGTAAGTAGCGATCTGCTGCCCAGAAACAGTGATTCTCTATGGAGACGAGCAATCACTGGTCCCCATACAGAGGAGATGATTGCTGCATGATAATTACCTGACAAGCAGGCAATTTTCGGGAACAAATTGCTCGTTCTTGAGAATTGCCTACTGAGTCCATCATGGAAAGGGGTCTTTAGAGAACTCAGTCCCATTTGCTTTAATTTGCATTTCACGAAAACTGTGCTATACATCTACAGTACATCACTTCACATCTACATAAAATGCCCTCTATTGCTGATCATGAATGGTTTATAAGTTTCCTTATGTTTTATCATTTCTCTTTAAAAAAAAAAAAAAAAAATATTAAGAATTTTGCTGACTTCCCTTTATAGCATTGCATTTTGCAAGCTGAAATGTCAGCAAGACCAAGCTTTCCTTGAAAACACCGGAGCCAAGGCTTATTTAAATTTGAAATCTGATTGCGTTTTGTACCTTGTGTATTTCAAAGAGATTGTTTACCCCTTGGGTCCTTTTGGGCAGACCCCCCAGCATTACCAGACTTGCAAAGAGAGTGATACTTACTGATCCCAGCTTCTGGATTCTGGCGTCGTCGCTTCCCCTCTCGGGTATCCCCGCCTGAACATCCTGTTGCTGGTCACTTGGCTGATGCAGATGACTGGCTGCAGCAGAGATGCGCCACAGCTGCAGCAACCACCCTGCATCAAAGTGGATATTGACTGAACCCAGTAGCATGGGTCAGGTAAGTATCACTCCCTCCGTAGGTCTGGCCACGCTGAGGAATCTGTCTTAAAGGCCCCCAAGAGTAAACAACCCCTTTAAGTGTCATTACAGACCTTGTCATTGACAGTAAAAATGAAAAAGTTTAATTATTAAATCTTCCCTAGTTTTGTATTAATTTGCTCCCCATTGTATTTCATATGCAGGGGTGATCGATATGATGCCCTTCGAGCTTGCATTGGAGAAACTTTTTGCAGGAAGATTCACCGTTTAAATATTTTTTTGGTTAGTACCCTGTCCGTCATGGCCATTTTATTTTCATCTGCGATACAACAAATGAGGAAAATGATGTGTGCACATGAGCATTAGATTCAATATCTGAATCCAAAAATCCAGCATAATATCCTACAGCAGGTCATTAAGGTTTCAATCGGACCGAACCTTGGGACAGTGGAAAGAGAAAACATTTTTGATGGAATTTAGAGAATGTTTCCCCTCTCTTTTATGTGGAGATTTCATCCTGCATTTGCAGAAAGGGGCATTGCTAGATGCTGTGCTTTAATACGGATTCCTGTATATACAGGATAGCAGATTTGTATAGGGATTGTGTAGTCTGTTTAGCCGGACCAATGCACTTTAATGAGGTTAAACTTTATAGAATCTCTTTTTCTAGTTATCCATATGAGCTTGAAGTATTAGACCGGACTCAAAATGATATGGGCTAGTACTAGTATATGCATGCTCTCTTCTGTCCAGCATCCCCTGGTGAAGCAGTAAGGCCAAACGTTTAGGTTCAGGATAGGTCTTCAATATCAGAAGGGCAGGGGTCCGACACTCAGAACCCCCGCCAATAAGCTGTATGAGGAGATGGCGCGCACGCAGTGTGCACGTGCCGTCTCGCGTCTCTCTTCCTGCTGCTGCTATGTCTATGGCAAAGCAGCAGCTGATCGGCAGGGGTTCCAGGTGTCGGACCCCCGCCGATCTGATAATGATGACCTATCCTAAGGACAGGTCATCAATATTGAAAGCCTTTAAATGTATGGAATTTTAATGGACCTTTTGTTTGCTTGGTTTGATTGACTGATTGCCCTCTATCTGCAGGTTGGTTGTGGTGCTATTGGCTGTGAGATGTTGAAAAATTTTGCACTTCTAGGGGCTGGCTCTGATTCACAAAGAGGTTTGGTAAGTACTCAGACCATGTACAATAATTAGGAAAGTGGTCTTGCATGCCCGCTGATAGCATCCAAGTAAGAGTACACAACTTTTCTGTACCCACCACCATGTGGAATGAAGAGACAGTGGGTATGCTCGTTACCCCTACTCCATACTCCTGATGGGTAGGGACATGGATTGGATTCCACTATTCTAGCTGCGCTCCACAGATCTAAAGTTTACGTTCTTAGATTGTCCCTGTAATCCATAAGTCAGGCTGATAGCTGTCAGCTAAACTATTCTTTATTTGACAGTTTCTGGTTTTATATGACCAGATCTACCATTCACTACCAAAGACTGTCTATTTGCTTCCTAGTCAACATAAAGGTGAATATTTGACTCTATACCCAGAATATTAGAAGCCATGTAACTGTGGAAATGTTTGGTATCTATGAGCAACATGTAAGCCACAAGACCTAAAAAGCCAAGTTCATGCATGCAACATACATTCATGGCTCATATAAAAAAAACTGTGCTTTAAGGGGTACTCCGCATTTAATGAACACATTGATTTCTTTAACAAATAGGATTTTGAACAATTTTGTAATTTACATCAATTTAAAGTTTTTCTTGCACAAACCTCTATAATATCTGTGCGATAGCCTCTTTCTAAAAAAAAAAAAAAAATGTTATGGCCTGTTATACAGGGTGGCCGACGAAAAAGTAGCCCGCCTCCAATATCTCCAAATCAAACTGCCTAATAGTAGATCTGTCTTAGTTGTCCTTAGTAACCTATCAGAGCTCAGCTCTCATTTTGTCAGAGCCCTGTAGGAACTGAAAGCTGAGCTCTGATTGGTTGCTATGGGCAACTAAGACAGATTTATTATTCAGTTTGATAAAAGTGGCCTATTGCGTCAGAAAGATGGTGTTCTGCCTGGAACAGCAAATAGTGATTAGTGGAAGGCAATGGCAAAGCAGATCAATTAAGGAAACGCAAGAGACCTTTGCTGACAAGTACCCAGGAACAAAACCACCAGCTAAACGTTGTATCCAGAGCCTGGATCGGAAATGGCACACTGGCTCTGTTACAAACATGAAGAAACCGAGGCTGAAGTTCTGCATGAAATTTAGCAGAAGCAGCACCCAAAAATCAACTTGAAGACTGTCTCAGCAATTTGGTGCATCACGAACGACGTGTCAGCGAGTGCTGAAATCTCAGAATCTGAAACCGTGCCGAATAAAGTGTGTGCAGGAACTGAAAGAGTCTGACAAAGCTAAAAGTGTAAATTACTGGACTTGGTTGCTGACTATTATTGCTAATAGACATTTTGACCCATTGCTGTACTTCATGACGGACGAAGATTGGTTTAATTTATCAGGTCATGTAAATTCCCAGAATACAAAGTACTGTTCCTCAGAAAATCTCCATTAACACCAATAAACAACCAGAAAATTGGCGCTTGGTGCGCAGTGTCAGGAACACGAATAGTAGGCCCAATTTTCTTCAAATCAACTGCGAATACCATAATTTACCTGGACATCTTTGAACAGTTTTACAACCAACTAGCACCAGAAGAAAAAATGTCCTGCTTTTTCCAAAAAGATGGGGCAACATGCCACACCTCACAGAGCTCACTGGCACATGTTCATGAACTGTTTATGGAGGAGCCAACCAGGGGTTATGGCCACCAGAGTCTCCAGGTTGTCCTCATGCAATTTTTTATCTGTGGCAGAAAATGTCCGCTAACAATCCACATCCCTGGATGAACTGAAGGAAAATATCACAAACACTATCCGCAACATTACAAGTAGTATCAGCCGACATAATCCGACGTGCCCAAAGATGTATACACATGAACGGGGACCTCTTTCAGCATCTTTTGTGACTTGTGGTTAATTAAAAAATGTTGTCCTGCTATCGCTGAAGACGGGCTACTTTTTTGTGGGCCACCCTGTAGCCCTGTGTAATGCATCCATAGAGAGCTGAATAAAACTAAACATAGCATCAGTCATGGGACCCTCAGACATGTCATGTGACTTTTTGGCTTTAAGTTAACTGCCCGAATGAGGAGCAGAACATATACAGTTTATACATTATTGCTGCCTGCAGCAGCATGTGTTTCAGTCTCTGAGTAGAAGCAGATTTCTGTGTGTGTTGTTGACATCACCTAGAGACAGGCAGCCATTTTACGAATCACCTGGAGATAGGCGATCATTTTACAACATCGCCTAAAGACAAACAGCAATGTGAATACACACATGATGTAGTTACTATAATAGGCGCAATAAAAATGATTATTCCACCACTAGTCCTATTAAGTTTTGGCAAGGATGTTTCCTGTGTCTGATCCAGCCTTTGCATGTCATGTGACCCTTTTGCTTACTGAATGTTAGGGGTTATATGATGTGAAGAGTGTCACATGACTGATGCCATGTTTTAGCTATACCATAGATACATTACATTAGACTGGCACATGGGCTATACCATTCCACTGTGCATATAGGTGTCAACTGAAAGAAAAGTGTTAATTTTAAATGCATGTATATTAGAAAATTGTTATTATTTTCTATTATATAAATAAAACAAAAAGGAAAAACTGGAATACCCATTTTATCAGGATGTTAAGTGTCTACAAATTTCCTAGGATTCACGTGATACATAGTAAAATCTATGCGGTGTCTAATGTAGTGGTCTAGAAATGTGAGGTCTTGCTGAAGTGGTTCGATTTTAGAAAAAATGATCTCCCCTGTTAGAGTCAACTGTAAGAGAGCTGTCTTTTTATGTGACAAGAAAAATGAGTTCTGTGTGTGCCATAAAGAGTGACCGAGATTAGGCCCACAGTAGTGCGCCATTAGTCCGGTGGTTGCATGTTTTGTTGTACAGTCTGTGGCAAGATTCAGTAAAGCCTGTAATTTATACGTTTATATCTGTGCCATTTCTAACTTAGGACCACCTCCATGAACTGCTCTCAGTACATGGGGTGAGGTGTTATCAGTGATTAGTAGCATTCTCTGTGTAAGTGTGTATACATAGTGGGACACAGTGAAGGGGATGGTCTGGGAAAACAGGTATTTTCCACCCAGCGTGTGCTGCTGGGCTGATTTGCAGGCAGGTGGGATCAAACACCGAACTGGATTTTAGGTGGCGGTCCGGGTTTTGACAGCACCTAGCTGTCCTTAAAAGACAGCTGGGCTCAGCAGCAAAGTGTGTGTGTGCTGGGATCTGAGGCTTGTGCCGTGCTGGAGGGCTGAGACCCGTGTTTAGGGGAAACAGGCCCCCTAAAAGTCTGCTATGGACTGCTGGAGGCAGAACTGCTAACAAGGTGATTTTTGCTATGTGGACTTTCCATTGTGTGTGAACTAACACCAAGACTGCAAAGTGACGTTTTGTTTTTGCCTTATATGTGAATAAACATGGAAGTTTATTTTAAGAATTGGTAATTTGCCTCTGTACTGCGTCCGCATGCCCTGTCTACCAGAGCGAATCCCCATAATTGGTGGAGGATGCGAGCACGCGCAGAAAGGCTGGCGTAAACGCCGAAATATTTTTGTTTTCGGGTACGGCTGGATGTCCTGGATTAAACCGGCTAAATTCAAACCTGTGTCACGTGACAAAATGGAGGCTGTAATAATAGCTCTCATGGAGGCTAACCAACACCAGCAAGAAACAACCCAGCTGCTGTTATAACACGTGATGGCTTTACAGACGGCAGGAGCGTCCCAGAGTGTCAATGATGTCCAGAAAGCGGTCCGTGCGGCGATCCCCAAGATGACACCCTCAGATGACATTGAAACCTACCTGGCGATGTACAAGAAGGTGGCCACAAGTGAGACTCTACCCCGAGATCAGTGGGCTGAGGTCGTCTCTCCGTTACTGGCATCCGATTCCCAGTGGGTGTATTTCGACTTTCCGGCCGATCAAGCGGCCGACTACCATTAATTCAAGGGTGAGATTCTGGCAAGACTGGGGGTGAATGTGTTGGTCCGGGCCCAACGGGTGCATCAGTCGGGGTTCAACCCGGCTGAGCCCGTGAGACCCCAGTATTATAACTTGCTTCATATCTTGCAAAAGTGGCTACAGCCTGATGTGCTGAGCCCCACTGCTATGCTGGATCGTCTGTTAGCTGATATGTTCTGGAGGGCTTTGCCACCCCCCTCTCCAGCACTGGATCGGCCAGGTGTCTCCTGGCAATGCCCTTGAGATGGTGGACCTGGTGGAATGCTATGAGGCTACCAGGAATCTAAAGGGGGGTTCTTTCATGAGGGGACCAGTCAAACCCCGGAAATCTCTACACCAGGCCCGGAGGTTTGAGACGATAAAACCCACCCAGAATGTACCCACTGCGGACCTGGCTCCGATAGTCTGCTGGCGGTGTCAGGAGCCTGGCCATGTAAGGGCTGACTGTCCCCATCGGGTTGAGTCCATGGACACTAACTATGGCTACGGTCAGTCGCTATATGCCAGGAAGCTGTGTGCAACAGGTACCCCAGAAACTCTAAATCACTTGTGCCAGGTAGAAGTGAAAGACACTCCAGAGGTTGCCCTGCTGGACTCAGGGAGTCTGGTATCCCTAGTAAGGGCTCTCCTGGTACGGTCCGCTGAGTATACTGGCTGGAAAGTTGGGGTCATGTGCATTCATGGGGACTTAGAAGACTATCCCACCGCCCTGGTGTCTCTAACCACGGGGGCTCGCAGGTGGACTCATGAAGTGGCAGTTGCCACAAACTTACACTACGAACTTCTAATCGGGAGAGACTTCCCGGGTTTCCTGGCACTGTGGCCTGCTACGAAAATGACTGATACCCATGAGACAGGGGTAACCCCAGCAGAGTGGCCTTGCTCCGGGGGGAGGCCAGAACACAGGGAACCCGAGGCCGAAGGGTCAGCGGTAGGGGTGACCTCCACTTCGGAGGAAGAGGGGGAGACAACCCCACTGAGTGTAATGAGTGTAATGGTGGGAGACGTTGAGGACTTGCCGCCGGGGCCTGATCTGGCAGACCTCAATGTCTCCAGGGATAATTTTGGTACTGCACAACACCGGGACCCAACCCTATCCCGAGCCTGGGAAAATGTATTAATAGTTGATGGTGAACCACAGCAAGCTGGGGAAGAGTCGGTGTTCCCCCGTTTTGTGGTATATCAGGATATGTTGTATTGGGTAAACCAGCTGGTAATTTGCCTCTGTACTGCGTCCGCATACCCTGTCTACCAGAGCGAATCCCCAAAATAGATAGCTGTCAGTCACTGATAGCTGTACACTGGGAGGTGTTATCACTGATTGATAGCCTTCTCTGTGAGCGTGTATACATCGATACCTGTCAGTCACTGATAGTTATACACAGGGCGGTGTTATCAGAGATTGATGGCATTCTCTGTGTAAGTGTGTATACATAGATAGGTATCAGTCACTGATAGTGGTACACAGAGGAGGTGTTATCAGTGATTGATAGTATTCTCTGTGTAAGTGTGTATACATAGATAGCTGTCAGTCACTGATATTTGTACACGGGGAGGTGTTATTAGTAATTGATAGCATTCTCTGTGTAGGTGTGTATACATAGATAGCTGTCAGTCACTGATAGCTGTACACAGTGGAGGTGTTATCAGTGATTGATAGTATTCTCTGTGTGTATACATGTCAGTCACTGATAGTTGTACACTGGGAGGTGTTACCAGTGATTGGCATTCTCTGTGTAGAGAAGTGTATATACAGAGATAGTTTTAAGTCACTGATAACTGATACGACCTCCCCCTGTATACTGAGAACTGGTCATGGAGGTAGTCTTAAAGGAGTTCTGCACTTTGTTTAAACTGATGATCTATCCTCTGGATAGATCATCAGAATCTAATCGGCGGGGGTCCGACACCCGGGACCCCCGCCGATCAGCTGTTTCAGAAGGCAGCTGCACTCTAGCAGCGCCGCGGCCTTCTTACTGTTTACCGCAGGCCCAGTGACGTCACGTCTAGTATCACTGGCCTGGGCGCGGCTAAGCTCCGTTCCACCCCCATTACTTAAATCCGGTATCCCCTTATAGGGCAGTACCTTAGAGCTAAACGAAACTGTACAGATGAAGAGTCTTTTGAAAAAGAAAGCAGTATACTATACAGTAGATTTATGGCCAGAGGATACCCTAAGAAGGTACTTCATCTGGCGTATAGAAGAGCCAAAAACATTGAGAGGAATACACTGCTCCAAGAAAAAAGTAAAAATGAAGACAAGAAAATAATACGCTGCATAGGAACATATGATGTGCAACATCAAACAGTGTATAGAATTTTGAAGCGACATTGGCATATCCTGCGAGCGGACAGGGATCTGAAAGAAGTTATTTTAGATAACCCCACTGTAACATATAGGAGAAGAAAAAAACCTAAAAGAAATGATGGTGCGTAGCCATTTTCAGAAACGACAAAGAACAGAAACATGGCTGGCCACGAAGGGATCCTTTTACCTGCGAAGGCTGTACATTCTGCAACTATATGTCCCCCAAAAAAGAGTTTACTAATTCCTATAGATGGGAAAAAAATATACCATCAGAGACTATATAAATTGCAGGACTATGGGTGTGGACTATGCTATTCAGTGTGAGTGTCCCAAACTGTATGTCGGAATATCAATTAAGGAGTTGAGGAGGCGTATATCGAAACATTTCAGTAATTTAAATACCAAGGAAGAGACACCATTATCTAAACATATAACGAACTATCATAGAGGGAATACCTCAGGTTCGAAAATATGGGGAATACAAAAAATCATAACGGGCCCAAGACAGGGAGATATTGATTTGAGACTACAACAGGAAGAAACTAAATGGATCTATCGCCTTAAGTCCCTTGCACCGTTAGGACTAAATGAAGGCTTTACATACGCATCATTTCTATAACGACCTCAGATAAATCAATTTTGATATATCCGGAAAAGTACAAAATAAAGAACAATGTAAACTGTATTGCAATGAAAATAATTAAAACACTTGTAGAGACAGGAACTATTAATGTAGCATGTTAATATGATAAAATAGACCCAATAGTTAATAATGAAGGAGAACTAAAGCAACCCTGATATGCCCTATAAAGCAATAAAAGATACAGTAAATTAGATCTAAATAAGAGGTATCAGATAAAAAAATGTATAGAATAATAGAGTGATTTTAATATAAGAGATGCCGAGTGGAAAATACTTTCCTGATTGATACATTTATAATTTTAAATATATGAAAAATACATCAGTATATGAATATACTGAAATATCAGTGTTGCTTGTGATATATACGAAGGAATTGCATGTTGATACATAGTTAACCTAAGGAAGATAAAAGTAATAAAAAAGTAATATACACTAATATAAAAATAAGAAATAAGTGTCAGAGACATCTAGAAAAAAGAATAATAATTAATGGTAAGAAAAATCAACATCATGAGAAATAATGATACCATATAATCATATGCCCCTTCAAAATAAAGGCAGGAGCTTCTAGTGGCATTATTGGTTAACAAAAGAGGTGACAAAAAAAATATATATATACAGGTGAAACCCGAAAAATTTGAATATCGTGCAAAAGTCCATTTATTTCAGTAATGCAAATGAAAAGGAGTTGCATTAATGCAGCTTAAAATTTTAATTTTGTGAAAAGGTTCAATATTCTAGGCTCAAAGTGTCACACTCTAGTCAGCTAATTAATCCATACCCCCTGAGCAAAGGGGACCTCAAAATGTGACTTTGGGGTTTCATAAGCGGTAAGCCATAATCATCCAAATTATAACAAATAAAGGCTGGAAATATCTCGCTTTACATGTAATGAGTCTATCTCATATGTTAGTTTCACCTTTTAGGTTGCAATACTGAAATAAATGAACTTTGCACAATATTCAAATTTTTCAAATTTCACCTGTATAGTGCTAACTATACAAAATAAAAAACCTAAAAAAAAAAAGTGTAAATAATTAAAAATATCTAAATAAGATAAAAACTAGGTAGTTGATGGATTAATCTCATGCTTCTAAACTAAATAAATAATTGTAAATGATGTAATAATGTTTCAAGATAGGGAAAATTCATGGAGAGTCAATAAACTAAGATTACATGATTGTAAAATATGTATATCGATTAAAAAATCCTCAACCCAACTAAGTATGCAGTGGGAATGAAAAGCAGCTTATTCAGTGTACCAACAGGCAATATAAAGTATCATAAACACAACTATTAGCCCCGAAAACATTAGATACATAGTCTCATCATGAGACGAGAGCTGGCTGCCTTGTACTAAGTCCGGATACATGCGCAGTGCCAACAGGTTGACGTGCATGTGCGAACTCCCGTGATAGGCGAAGTGGACAGGGAAAAGCCGGCATGACAGACATGGATGAGCGGTAGGTATAGGTGGCGAGAGCGAATCGGGAAAGTTTTCTAATAACCTAGTTAGATCTGGGGAATAAAACAAAGCGTGATAGGCTTGTCTTATAGTGACATCACCTACCAACATAATAAAATTTGGTCCCCGCCCCCAACAGACCTACCTGCCCGATCACCTGAAGACGCCAGTTTGCCGGTGAAACATGTCAGGGGGCAGAGTGTGTGTTTGTATGTTGTTTTAGCGTCAGCAGTGAGCAGTTAACCCTTTAATCAGAAGAAGTGCAGACTAATAGAGATAATAGTAAATATAGGAAGGCAGCCAGAGCGCGCCCTGGCGCCTAATCAACTACAGTGTTGCAAAAAATGAAGGGTCGTTGTGAAGGACATAAACAGCGACCACATATAAATTAGAGCTACTAAAATACACCTAGGGTATCTGCTTACTATCTGCTGAGATATTTTAAAGTATCTCACAAAGTGTTGGTAAGTTATTTATTTGCACAAGCACTTTATTTAAAGGGAATCTAATAAAAGCTACGTTTTTAAAGCTACGGTATGTGTAAAAAGACCCCATAATTTACTGAACAGTAGTAGTGACTCGCCATCGCTGACCTGAGTACACTATGGTCTCCTGGCTAGGCTCTTCATCTGGAGATATGTATTCAGCAGAATGTCTCGGGTAATAAATAATGCTGCTTCTTCTTTTTCTTATTTTTTTTAGATTACTATAACAGACCCTGACTTAATTGAAAAATCAAACTTGAACAGACAGTTTCTCTTCAGGCCTTACCACATTCAGGTACGTTAGAAGTTAATGAAATTGTAATGAGTAACCATTACAGCCATTAGGCCATGTTCACACCTTGAAAAATCTGAATGGGAAAAGTCCACAGCAAATGGAGCATATTGCAGATTTTCATTTCTGCTTTTACGTAGCATGTGAATAGAGTTTTGTAAAACCTCAATAATCTAATTATAATTTATTTTATTTAATTTTTTACTTTGCTGCAGTTTTTTGTTGCAAAGTCTGCACTAGAGTCTCCAACAAAGCTGCCAAAAGTAACAATGGCATTGATAATCCCAGAATACACCATCAATGTGTGGGGCAATTCTTGGGAACTCCAAACGTTTTCTTTGAGTTTTACCAGACACTTTTTTCTTCCATTTTCTCTTCCTTAAAGGGGTTGTCCCTGAATGACAAGTCAACACCTATGCACATGATAGGTGATAACTGTCCAATCTGTGCAGGTTCAACCTGTGGAATCCCCACTGATCACTAGAATGTGGGTCCCCTGTCTCCCAATTGAATGGAGCACCATAGGTTGGGTTCCCAACAGCCAAACCCCCACTGATCACACCCTCATCTGCCTACAGATGATAAGTTGCCATTCTGGGAATGCCACTTTATTATTTTTTCTTGTTAATATGATTGGTCAACACAGTACCAGGGATATTGGCGCTGCCACTAGGATGCTGGCACCAGGTGTTAACTCCAAAAAAGAGTGTTAGCTTAGTGTTTGAATGAGGCAGACATTACCTGTTTTTTTCTTTTTGTATGTTCATTCATTTTTTCCCCCAAGATGTTCCCTCCCCTGGGCTCCATCTCAGTTGTTTTGCTCAGCAGGCTACTTTATCCGTTCATTCACTCCTCAGGGGAATCGTCTTTGTCTCTTTTAGTTCCCGGCTTGATCGCCGCCCTGATGTGATTTGCTTCGGGGTTGTTACTGTGGTGCCACTTCCAGTATGATAATCCTCCTCATTAGTGCCTGAAGCTTTGTCCTGTTCCTGAACACCTACAGTTGGCCTCCTGACTGTAGCCTGTTTTCTCCTGCTTTCTGCTATGATGCAATACCATAGGCCTTTTTTGGGTCACTTTCTTTGTACATCATGTCCTGCTCCTGCGAAACTTCCTCCTTCCAGGCCCTTGGGCCACATAGCTGTGTTAGTTACTTATTTTACGCACGTCGGTCCAAGGATGCCCCAGCTCTTCTTGCCAGGATCTGGCCACTCCCGGTGTGCGTTTCATCACTTACTCAGGCTATAGGCCATCTAGAACAAAAGTGACTTTTGTATTCTGGTCACCACTCCCAGAGGTCCTATAAACTTGTATGGCACTTTTCTTCACCATGAGAGTTGTGGTCCTTCCTTATCTGATGATCTGAAGGCCCCCTTTGACACCTTTCATTGGTTTGGATGGATTGTCAACCTAGAGAAGTCATCCTAAACAGATGGAATTCGTGGACATGCTCTACAACTCCCAAGAGGGCAAGGTCCTGCTTTCTCAGGACAAAATAGCCTCTTGTCTGTTCAGGAGCATCCTGCTTTTGCAGGTACAGTCCCCATTCATTCTGCTTTACACGCAGATTCTGGGCAGGATGGTCTTTGTCTTCAAGGCCATCCCTATGTTCAATTCCACACACACCCCTCTTCAGCGCTTAGTTCTTTGTCGCTGAAACAAGTCTTGCCTCTCTCTAGACAAGCCCAATTCTCTTCCTCCATAAGTCCCTGGGAGCTCATCTGGTGGGACTCTTCCCAGGCTTTTCTCCAGAGGAAGTCCTTTCAAGTCTGCACAATGGTCCCGGGCCTTCAAAGTATTCCATCCTCAAGAGGATCAGGTCTAAGAGTTTGGAAGCTTACCTGTCCAAGTGTAGGGTTCCTCCCTTTCTGGTGACAGTCCATTCCACTTAACTGGGTGGGGCCTCTTGGGCATCAGGTGTCTGCTGCTCTGGTCTGCAGTGCTGCCACCTTAGTCTTGGGTCACATCTTTGTCAAATTCTACCAGATCCATACCATGGCTTCTGCTGATGCCAGTCTTGGGCACAAAATATTACAAGTGGCTGTGCACTTGGTGAGTTAAATGCTACTAATTATCTTCTAACCTTCTGGGACTGCTATCCCATGGTACTTAGTCCCCCAATGATATTAACTAGGAAATTGTTTTTTTTGCTTTTTGTAAAATCCCTTTCTTGTTTGGAATTATCAGGGCACACAGATCCCACCCTCTCTTGGTTTTCCTATGCCCAGGGATTTGTTCCTGTTTTTGTTTTTCCCTGGTTTAGGACATGGTTTCTTGTAGTTTTCTTTTATGTTTCCTTCCTACTGCTAACTGATTAGCCTAGTGTTTGTGGAGAAAAGGTATAACTCCTAGTAACAGGGTCTGATATTGTGTCCTCCAGTGAATTCGACAAGAAAGGGATTTTTGGTAAGTACAAAAATCTCATTTTTCATGTAAATGGTACTAAACTGCAGCTCCAGACGCATACAGTTCTAGCATATTTGGTAGCATCCCTAGTCATAGTGACCTCTCTTATTGAAAGGGTTCATGGGACATGTCATGTCACTTTATACATTTAGGGGGTTATTTATTAAACAGAAATACGTCTATATTAGGCGTATTTCTGGTGCAGATTGCGTCGCAATTTAAGACTTTTCTTCACTCACACCAGGTCTAAAAAAGTGGGCTTGGGGTGGGTGGGTACAGGTTACCTGTTTTAGGCGTAGAAAATGGTCTAAATGTAAGACGGCAAGGAAGCGGCGGTGGATCCGCCGAAGTTATGTAGATATGTACAGTACAGACCAAAAGTTTGGACACACCTTCTCATTCAAAGAGTTTTCTTTATTTTCATGACTACAGAAAAACCAGGGTGGCGCCATCCTGGTTTTTCTGTCCACACAAGGTCTACTTTAGGTAAGTTTTAGGTCATAGTCTCCCTCCCACAGCTTTGTGCTGCCGATGTTGAGACATCTCACTTGGCTCCTTTCATTGCCTTGCTGGTCCTATACAATTCTTGTACTACTTTCTTGGCCAGCATACTATGCACTACAGCTGTGGCTGGCTCTCTCACTGACCTTCACTTACCTTATACCATTCTATATATATATATTTTTTGTCATATTTGGTCTATGAGTTGGTCATTGTACCTTATACATTTTTCTCATGACCTTACCTATATTGTATTATGTACTTTGTGACCTGTGTGTTCATCCAGGGTGGCGCTCTTTCTCCTTTCCCTGTTCCCACTACCCTGTCCATGGCATCACCTGTATGTGTGTTTTTAATCATGTTTTTGATACAATAAAATATCTATTTAATAATAATTTCCTGGTACTCTGAGCTTGCTTTCTCTTCCTTTGTTATTATACTCGGAGCTTGTACCGAGTTACCTCTTTACGGGTACCCCATTACATTTACATTGTGTAGGCACTGTCCTCCATCTGGTCTTGGGATACCCGGGGTCTTTTCTTTGTTTCTCATGCTAGTAATGAGCCTGAGCCTGTATACTAGGCTTATTACTAGAGTTGAGCGAACACCTGGATGTTCGAGAAGTTCGGCCGAACTTCCCGGAAATGTTCGGGATCCGAACTCGACCCGAACTTCGTCCCGAACCCCATTGAAGTCAATGGGGACCCAAACTTTTCGGCACTAAAAAGGCTGTAAAATAGCCCAGAAAAGGGCTAGAGGGCTGCAAAAGGCAGCAAAATGTAGGTAAATCCCCTGCAAACAAATGTGGATAGGGAAATGAATTAAAATATGGTGGTGGTGCAGTTAGCTGTGGAGTGGTGACAAAACTTTTCCACATCTCTGCCATGCTAACCCTGCCCTCAGAGGAGCTGGCCGTGACACAGCTGCGTTGGCGACCTCTTGCTCCTCCTCTGCCTCCGCCTTGGGCTTCCACTTGTTCCCCTGTGACATTTGGGAATGCTCTCAGTAGCGCGTCTACCAACGTGCGCTTGTACTCGCGCATCTTCCTATCACGCTCCAGTGCAGGAAGTAAGGTGGGCACATTGTCTTTGTACCAGGGATCCAGCAGGGTGGCAACCCAGTAGTCCGCACACGTTAAAATGTGGGCAACTCTGCTGTCGTTGCGCAGGTACTGCAGCATGTAGTCGCTCATGTGTGCCAGGCTGCCCAGAGGTAAGGACAAGCTGTCCTCTGTGGGAGGCGTATCGTTATCGTCCTGCGTTTCCCCCCAGCCACGCACCAGTGATGGGCCCGAGCTGCGTTGGGTGCCACCCCGCTGTGAACATGCTTCATCCTCATCCTCCTCCACCTCCTCTTCATCCTCGTCCTCCAGTAGTGGGCCCTGGCTGGCCACATTTGTACCTGGCCTCTGCTGTTGCAAAAAACCTCCCTCTGAGTCACTTCGAAGAGACTGGCCTGAAAGTGCTAAAAATGATCCCTCTTCCTCCTCCTCCTGGGCCACCTCCTCTTCCATCATCGCCCTAAGTGTTTACTCAAGGAGACATAGAAGTGGTATTGTAACGCTGATAACGGCGTCAACGCCACTGGCCATGGTGGTGGAGTACTCGAAACAGGGCACACAGGTCTCGCATGGAGGCCCAGTCATTGGTGGTGAAGTGGTGCTGTTCCGCAGTGCGACTGACCCGTGCGTGCTGCAGCTGAAACTCCACTATGGCCTGCTGCTGCTCGCACAGTCTGTCCAGCATGTGCAAGGTGGAGTTCCACCTGGTGGGCATGTCGCATATGAGGCGGTGAGCGGGAAGGCCGAAGTTACGCTGTAGCGCAGACAGGCGAGCAGCGGCAGGATGTGAACGCCGGAAGCGCGCACAGACGGCCCGCACTTTATGCAGCAGGTCTGACATGTCGGGGTAGTTGTGGCCGGGCTTGAGGCTCACTGGCAGCAACCACTCGTCGGTCTGTTGTTCTATACCCCGCCACAACTCCTGTGCGGTGTGGGGCCTGTCCCCCAAACATATGAGTTTCAGAATGGCCTGCTGATGTTTACCCCGGGCTGTGCTGAAGTTGGTGGTGAAGGTGTGTGGCTGACTGGATGAGCAGGTGGAAGAAGAGGAGGAGGAAGCCGAGTAGGAGGAGGAGGCAACAGGAGGCAAAGAATGTTGCCCTGCGATCCTTGGTGGCTGAAGGACGTGCGCCAAACAGCTCTCCACCTGGGGCCCAGCCGCCACTACATTTACCCAGTGTGCAGTTAGGGAGATATAGCGTCCCTGGCCGTGCTTACTGGTCCACGTATCTGTGGTTAGGTGGACCTTGCCACAGATGGCGTTGCGCAGTGCACACTTGATTTTATCGGATACTTGGTTGTGCAGGGAAGGCACGGCTCTCTTGGAGAAGTAGTGGCGGCTGGGAACAACATACTGTGGGACAGCAAGCTGTGACATGGTTGAGATGCTTGGTGACGGAGGTGGTGGTGTTGGTGGTACATCCTCTGTTTGCTGGGCGGCAGGTGCCAATATTCCTCCAGAGGCGGAGGAAGAGGCCGAGGCGGCGGCAGCAGCAGAAGAGGTAGCAGGGGGAGCCTGAGTGAGTTCCTTGTTTTTAAGGTGCTTACTCCACTGCAGTTCATGCTTTGCATGCAGGTGCCTGGTCATGCAGGTTGTGCTAAGGTTCAGAACGTTAATGCCTCGCTTCAGGCTCTAATGGCACAGCGTGCAAACCACTCGGGTCTTGTCGTCAGCACATTGTTTGAAGAACTGCCACGCCAGGGAACTCCTTGAAGCTGCCTTTGGGGTGCTCGGTCCCAAATGGCGGTGGCCAGTAGCAGACGGACTCTCTTGGCGGCGGGTGTTCTGCTTTTGCCCACTGCTCCCTCTTTTGCTACGCTGTTGGCTCGGTCTCACCACTGCCTCTTTCTCCGAAATTCTGAAAGTCAGTGGCGTGATCTTCATTCCATGTGGGGTCTAGGACCTCATCGTCCCCTGCATCGTCTTCCACCCAGTCTTCCTCCCTGACCTCCTGTTCAGTCTGCACACTGCAGAAAGACGCAGCAGTTGGCACCTGTGTTTCGTCATCATCAGAGACGTGCTGAGGTGGTATTCCCATGTCCTCATCATCAGGAAACATAAGTGGTTGTGCGTCAGTGCATTCTATGTCTTCCACCGCTGGGGAAGGGCTAGGTGGATGCCCTTGGGAAACCCTGCCAGCAGAGTCTTCAAACAGCATAAGAGACTGCTGCATAACTTGAGGCTCAGACAGTTTCCCTGATATGCATGGGGGTGATGTGACAGACTGATGGGCTTGGTTTTCAGGCGCCATCTGTGCGCTTTCTGCAGAAGACTGGGTGGGATATGATGTGAACGTGCTGGATCCACTGTCGGCCACCCAATTGAATAAATGCCTGTACCTGCTCAGGCCTTACCATCCTTAGAACAGCATTGGGCCTCACCAAATATCGCTGTAAATTCTGGCGGCTACTGGGACCTGAGGTAGTTGGTTCACTAGGACGTGTGGCTGTGGCAGAACGGCCACGTCCTCTCCCAGCACCAGAGGGTCCACTAACACCACCACGACCATGTCCGCGTCCCTTACTAGATGTTTTCCTCATTGTTACCGTTCACCACAATAAGAAAAAAATTATTTGGCCCAATGTATTGAATTCAAATTCAGGCCTTTTTTTTACAGGCACCTAACACTATCTGGCTATCTACTTAGGTACCGTATTACACTAATACAGGCACAGCAGTAACCACAGATTTAGCTGAATATAAATTGTAGGCCTAGTATTTAGGCCCTGGATGACAGGTATCCCTTTTACGGACAGAATTAGACTTGGAAATGCACGGTAGCTTGTGAAGTTGTTGAGGATGACCCTATCCGCACCTTCAATCTAATATACCCTTTTATGGATAGATTTAAACTTGGCCTGATACAGCAGAAACCACTGATTTAGGGAATTGCTAAGTTGGGAATTGTATTTCAACCCAGAACAAAAACTGTGCTTTGGCGGACACTAAAGAAATTGACCAGCCACAGCAGTAACGACAGATTTAGCTGAATATAAATTGTAGGCCTATTATTTAGGCCCTGGATGACATGTATACGTTTACGGACAGAATTAGACTTGGAAATGCACAGTAGCGTTTGAAGTTATTGAGAATGACCCTATCAGCACCTTCAATCTAATATACCCTTTTATGGATAGATTTAAACTTGGCCTGATACAGCAGAAACCACTGATTTAGGGAATTGCTAAGTTGGGAATTGTATTCAACCCAGAACAAAAACTGTGCTTCGGCAGACAGCAGACAGTATTACAATTGGCTAGCCACAGCTGAAACACCAGATTTAGGGTACTGCTATTTTGGCAATTGTATTTTACCCCTCAATTAAATAGCAAGCACAGCCAAGCCCCTGATGTAGGATATAGCAAAAAAAAAAACACACTATTGATGGTTAAAAATGGACTTGGTGGCAGCTTGTGCTGGCGCACCACAAGACACAAAATGGTCGCCGATCACCCCAGAAAAAAGTGACTGAAAAACGCTCTGGGCAGCCTTAAAACAGTGAGCAATTAAATAGCAGAGGTTGTATGATACACAGCTGTATATTGATCACTTCAGTAAATAAATCCCTGCCTAATCTCGCCCTAACAGCAGCAGCTGCATCCTCTCCCTACACTGATCAGAGCAGAGTGACGTGCGGCGCTACGTGACTCCAGCTTATATAGAGCCTGGGTCACATGCTGCACTGGCCAATCACAGCCATGCCAATAGTAGGCATGGCTGTGATGGCCTCTTGGGGCAAGTAGTATGACGCTTGTTGATTGGCTGCTTTGCAGCCTTTCAAAAAGCGCCAAGAAAGCGCCGAACACCGAACCCGGACTTTTACGAAAATGTTCGGGTCCGTGTCACGGACACCCCAAAATTCGGTACGAACCCGAACTATAGAGTTCGGGTTCGCTCATCCCTACTTATTACCTGTTTATTGCAGTTCAGCCAGCAGGTGGCAGCACAGAACTGTACTATACCTATTTCTGTATAGAATACTGGAGCAAATTTCATCTGATGATTGCAAGTTGGAGTCCACTTGGAGACATAAAAAAAAAAAGTTTTGAAAAATATTAAAAAGATATTAAAATTAAAAGCACCCCCTTTTCCCAAAATAAAAATAAACAATGAAAAAAATAACATCCTGGGCATCGCCGCGCGTGAAAACGTCCATACTATAAAATATAGAAAAAAAATCCTATACGGTGAATGGCGTAATGGAAAAAAAAGTAAATAAATATGGTTTTTCATCACTTTACTTCCCCAAAAAAATTGAAGAAAAAATGATCAAAATGTCATAAACACCACAAAATGGTATTAGCAAAAACTACAGATTGTTCTACAATAAATGAGCCCTCACACATCGGCGTAGACATAACTATGAAAAAGTTATGGGGGTCAGACTATGGTGATGATGAGAATTATTATAATTTTTTTCACCGTTTTTAATTTTTTTCAGCATTAAACGCAAGAAAAACTATACAAGTGTGGAATCACTGCAATCATACTGACTTGGAGAATAAAGAGCATCGGGAAAGGGTTAATCATCTTATGTTCTTTTGTTTTGTCAGAAACCCAAAAGCTGCACTGCTAGTGCTGCAACCTTAAGCATAAACCCGCAGTTGAAAATTGAACCGCGTTTAGATAAGGTGTGTCCGGCCACAGAGAATATCTATACAGATGATTTTTACAGTAATCAGGATGTCATTGTGACGGCACTGGACAACGTGGAAGCCAGAAGATATGTAGACAGGTAGCTCTACTTGTAACCGTTTTTGTGTCCCATTTATTCACTCAACTGTAAGATGTCACTTAAAACGTTTGTGTACTGAATTCTGTACATTTTCTTTTATACAGTCGCTCTGTGTCCAACATGCGCCCTCTGCTGGACTCTGGGACCATGGGGACGAAAGGACACACAGAAGTGATTGTACCTTGGTTAACGGAATCATATAACAGTTATGTAAGCGTTGTGTATCAAATTATAGCTTGAGTTTCACTTTCAGAAAATATAAAGGGGGTCATTTATTAAGATTGGCATTTTAGACACTGGTCTTAATAGCCCCTATAGCGGGCGGTGGATCCGCCGGAGTTATGTAGAGGCACAGGCCTCTACATAACTTTGGCGGATCCACCACCGCTTCTAAATGTATGATAGATTTAGACCATCTTCTACGCCTAAACCAGGTGTAGAAAATGGTAAATAAGACGGGCCTACCGGCCGGTCCCCTTCCCCGCCTTCTTTTTTAGACCTGGCATAAGTGGGGAAAAGGGCACCACAATCTGCTCCTGGACGTATTTCTGGAGCTTAATAATATTACAGGCTATAGCTACTAGAGAGGGGTCGTTGATCCAGGGAGTTATTCTGATTGCCTGATTGGAGTCGGGAAGGAATTTTTTATTCCCCTAAAGTGGAGAAAATTGGCTTCTACCTCACAGGGTTTTTGGCCTTCCTCTGGATCAACTTGCAGGATAACAGGCCGAACTGGATGGACAAATGTCTTTTTTCGGCCTTATGTACTATGTTACTATGTTACTAGGAATACGCCTAACATAGGCGTATTTCTGGTCAGTAAATGACCCCCTAAGTACATAAGCCACCCAACTATTGAAGCCCCTTAGCCTGCTGGCACCACATGTAAAGCTTCCTATGGTTGAAATACATGTATTCAATGCCTTTAACACACATAAGCCTCAATGATATAGGGTACTGCAGACAAAAAAGTGGATCATAGCAACCAATGGGAGTTTTTTTTTTGCACTTAAAACATGACAACTCCAAGCTGGCTGCTGTGGGCAACATCTCCACTTTTGTCTGCAGGCGCCCTCATCAATGAGGGTGACCAAGGGCAGAGATGTGTACTTCTAAAAACAGTGGTTTCAAGGAAAGAAATTTCATATATTTTAAAATCATTATTGTGTTTTTGTGTAGCGAGATCCTCCCGATGAAGAAATCCCATTTTGCACTTTGAAGTCATTTCCAGCAACCATTGAGCACACGATTCAGTGGGCCCGAGATAAGGTATAGAAGAACCAGTATTTGCAATGAATAATCATTTCTGTCTTTTTTTATGTATATGCCGTGTTCTCATTTATTTCCTTTATTTTTGTTCACATCCAGTTTGAGAGCTCTTTTACCCACAAGCCTTCTCTATACAACAAATTTTGGCAGGCACATTCAACTGTCCAAAACGTTCTCCAGGTATGTGTATTGTCATCTGTGAAATGTGCAGGCGACGCCTCATCTACAGATTCTGGGCTCCTCCACATATACAGGGAGTGCAGAATTATTAGGCAAGTTGTATTTTTGAGGATTAATTTTATTATTGAACAACAACCATGTTCTCAATGAACCCAAAAAACTCATTAATATCAAAGCTGAATATTTTTGGAAGTAGTTTTTAGTTAGTTTGTTTTTAGTTTTAGCTATTTTAGGGGGATATCTGTGTGTGCAGGTGACTATTACTGTGCATAATTATTAGGCAACTTAACAAAAAACAAATATATACCCATTTCAATTATTTTTTTTTACCAGTGAAACCAATATAACATCTCAACATTCACAAATATACATTTCTGACATTCAAAAACAAAACAAAAACAAATCAGTGACCAATATAGCCACCTTTCTTTGCAAGGACACTCAAAAGCCTGCCATCCATGGATTCTGTCAGTGTTTTGATCTGTTCACCATCAACATTGCGTGCAGCAGCAACCACAGCCTCCCAGACACTGTTCAGAGAGGTGTACTGTTTTCCCTCCTTGTAAATCTCACATTTGATGATGGACCACAGGTTCTCAATGGGGTTCAGATCAGGTGAACAAGGAGGCCATGTCATTAGATTTTCTTCTTTTATACCCTTTCTTGCCAGCCACGCTGTGGAGTACTTGGACGCGTGTGATGGAGCATTGTCCTGCATGAAAATCATGTTTTTCTTGAAGGATGCAGACTTCTTCCTGTACCACTGCTTGAAGAAGGTGTCTTCCAGAAACTGGCAGTAGGACTGGGAGTTGAGCTTGACTCCATCCTCAACCCGAAAAGGCCCCACAAGCTCATCTTTGATGATACCAGCCCAAACCAGTACTCCACCTCCACCTTGCTGGCGTCTGAGTCGGACTGGAGCTCTCTGCCCTTTACCAATCCAGCCACGGGCCCATCCATCTGGCCCATCAAGACTCACTCTCATTTCATCAGTCCATAAAACCTTAGAAAAATCAGTCTTGAGATATTTCTTGGCCCAGTCTTGACGTTTCAGCTTGTGTGTCTTGTTCAGTGGTGGTCGTCTTTCAGCCTTTCTTACCTTGGCCATGTCTCTGAGTATTGCACACCTTGTGCTTTTGGGCACTCCAGTGATGTTGCAGCTCTGAAATATGGCCAAACTGGTGGCAAGTGGCATCTTGGCAGCTGCACGCTTGACTTTTCTCAGTTCATGGGCAGTTATTTTGCGCCTTGGTTTTTCCACACGCTTCTTGCGACCCTGTTGACTATTTTGAATGAAACGCTTGATTGTTCGATGATCACGCTTCAGAAGCTTTGCAATTTTAAGAGTGCTGCATCCCTCTGCAAGATATCTCACTATTTTTGACTTTTCTGAGCCTGTCAAGTCCTTCTTTTGACCCATTTTGCCAAAGGAAAGGAAGTTGCCTAATAATTATGCACACCTAATATAGGGTGTTGATGTCATTAGACCACACCCCTTCTCATTACAGAGATGCACATCACCTAATATGCTTAATTGGTAGTAGGCTTTCGAGCCTATACAGCTTGGAGTAAGACAACATGCATAAAGAGGATGATGTGGTCAAAATACTAATTTGCCTAATAATTCTGCACTCCCTGTACACAACTTGTTCACATAAACATTATTTAAAAGGGTTTTCAGCGATTTTTTTTTTTTTTTTTTTTTTAGTGATGACCTATTCTCCTGATAGGTCATCAGTATTTGATTGGTGGGTGTCCTACACCTGGGACCCCCATGATCAGCTGTTTTGAGAAGGCAAAGGCTCTCCTGTGAGCGCCGCTGCCTTCTCTCAGCTTACCAAGCACAGCATACATTGTACAATGTATGTATTGTCATACATTGTATAGCGGCTGTGCTTGGTATTGCAGCTTAGCCCCATTCATTTGAATGGAGCTGAGCTTCTCCTAGGCCACGTGACACATGGAAGTGTCGTCACTCGGCCTAGGGAAAGCAGAGAGAAGGCCACGGCGCTGCTGCCTTCTCAAACAGCTGATCGGCGGGGGTGCCAGGTTTCAGACCCCCACTGAACAGATACTGATGACCTATCCTGAGGTCTCAGAAAACCCCTTTAATATATTCAGCACTTGTCCTTACCAATCGAATGATAGTTGTAATAATTTTATTAATAACAACAGGTTTAAGTTCACTTTTTTTTTATAATTACCTTTCAGTACAATCCAAGAATGTAGCAATGTTGCAGCACTCCTAAAGTAGATTAGATAAAAAAATGAATTTATCCACCCAGGCATGAAAAAAAGCCCCAGTGAGCGGCTGAAAACATTGCTCTGGGTGAACGAATTCAGTTTTTTTTATCTACATTGGAGAGCTGTCACATTTTTGGATTGTATACTGTAGCTGAGCTTGAGGTTGCAGTCGCTGCCACACCAGCCCATTATGCTGCTTAGTTCTTGAGCTATTGATGCAGATTTCAGGCACATATAGAAATAAATAAAGCGTTAGGGCATAGTACAGACTGATGCACGGGCAGTTATCAAGTATGAACCAGGCATTCCTGATAATTCTCTAAATCATTGAGTTGAAGTGATTGCTGCATTTAGTTGCAGCAGTCATCTAATCTTTGTGGGGGACAAGTGATTGCTACTGCTCGTCCCCATACAGATTCATTATTTTCAGGCAGATCTGTAGCTGGCAAAACAGTGATTTTATGGGCTGTATAAAAGATGTGATCACCAACGAACTAATGTTTGCTCATTCATCGGGTGATCAGTTGCACTATGTACAAGGGGCAATTATCAGGAACACGTGTTTGTAAGAATGCTTACTCCCAATAATTGCCCCGATTCTCGGCCTGTGTAAAACACAGACCTTATGGGATATGTTTCATTAGAAAGTTGAATTGCTTAAAGGCCATTTGTCACCACATTCCACTATGTCAACCAGTCAGCAATTGTCCATCCTCGCTTGTAAGCAGAGTCCCATGATCTCTTTGGTATCGCCATATATTCTGCTAATCCTCCAGAAAAAAAAGACTTTTTTAGCGCTTCAGGTTCGGTGCACAAGGTTTGGATTATCTAGGAATTCCGTTATGGATTCTGCTACCACGGACCATAAGTTATGGTCCGTGGTAGCGGAATCCATAGTGGGATTCTTAGATAAACCGAACTTTGTACACCGAACCTGAAAACAGAAGTTTGCTCATCCCTTAATAACAGCGCTGCTAGAAACCTATATTAAGCAGAGAAGCAACACAATACACAGGTAAGGCTCTGCTCACATATCATTTAAGCCTTCTGTCTGGATGCCTCTGCAAAGAAAAGCTTGGTCAAAATTGTAAAGTCATGTATATTAGAAAATTGTATGATTTCTTATTACATAAAAAAAAAAATTAAAAATAGAAACTTTAACTTTGGAATACCCTATATAACTCCTATTCACATCCCACTGTGCGGACTACACAGGCAGTACAGGAAGCATGGTAATCCAATGGGGCAGACCCCAGAAATCTGGAAGTAGCAAACATTTAACCTTGGTCCTCCTCACCGGGGTAAGAAGAAAATTCTAGGGTCTACAAGATGGATTTTCTACCATAATAATATTATTGTCTGGTCTCCTTTTCTCTCAGAAAATAAAGGCTTGTGAAAGCTTAGAAGGCTGCTTCTATGTTGTAAAACTACTGAGCAGGAAACCCAGATGCTGGTCACAGTGTGTGGAACTCGCAAGATTGAAGTTTGAAAAGTATTTCAATCACAAGGTCAGCAGATACATGGGTCAACATTGTCTATGTTCCTCATGAAGCTCAGCCAGGCTAGTCGTCGCCTATAATGTATACATTGCTTCATTTATTTGTCTCTTCAACACTTTGAGGCATTTTACAGTCTTTTCATACATGAAGTTACAGCTGATTTATTCAGCCTGTTGGATGGCCTTCTTAATTGCTGTTGCTAGACACCATTTGTCTAATTTCTTTGCTGCAGGCTTAGGATGTTTTTTGAGGTTCAACTCAATGTATTTGTGGTTTGTCCTGCACTTGCCTGCAAAAACATTTAATTACGTTTTAAAGATAACCTGTCTCTATGATAGGCTCCTTGAAATTAGAGTGCCAGTGTGGTGCCCTAATATTATTATACTAATGCAGGGGTAGCCAACTGCTTTTTGTAAAGGTCTACATAACAGGATCTGCTTGAGATGGAGGTCCAAGCTGAGCTCCAAGAGCTGCAAGTGTCTCACACAGACTGGGGGCCATTAAGTTAAAGGGGTTATCCCATCTTAGACAATGGGGGCATATCGCTAGGATATGCCCCCATTGTCTGATAGGTGCGGGACCCACACCTACAAGGAGAACGCCCTCCATTCATTTCTATGGAGCTGTCGAAAATAGCTGAGCTCGGCTATTTCAATCGGCCCCATAGAAATGAATGGGAGCGGTGGCCGCGCATGCGCGGTGCTCTGCCATTCACTTCAATGGGAGAGGCTTATAGTACGTTTGGTACCCCGCAGAGACTCTGCATGCCACTAGGCGGGACCCTGCCCAGTCACTTACTCTGTTGTTATTGATTCTCCCATATTATTGAGTGACTCGGACTGTGGGGGCACTCTGGATAATTTTATGGGGGGTTTAGTGCTCATGTGGCAGGGTCATATGCCAATGTACATCCTATTCCTATACCCAGTCCCCCTCATATGACCCCATGTGTTTCCAGAGAACCAAAAAGCATTCCTGTTGCTTACATAGTGGCGCTCATTTGTGGGTGTAATTGCCCCTGCTATTATGACTCTTAGGGAACCATACTGGTGTTCTTATTTCAGTCGGTCACATTGACATGTTATCATGAGAAGAGCTGTTCCTGTATATTGCAGCATGTTTGAGTAGTATTTTTTGTTCTCCTAGGCTCAGCAGTTATTGCATTCATTCCCTCTTGACACCAGATTAAATGATGGCAGTAAGTACCCACTAATGATGATCATATGCATTGTCTTAATACGTCTTTTGTTTTCCCTCTTAATTGCTTCCATAACCCCTTAGTGACCAGTCTGTTTTGCACATTAGTGACCAATTATTTTCCTTTTTTTTTTTTTTTTTCATCATCACACTCCAAGAGCTATAATTTATTTTTCCATCAATGTATTCGTATGAGGGCTGGTTTTATCCAGAGAATTTGTAGTTCGTAATGGTGCCATTTGGGGGTACACATAACTTTTTGATTAATTTTTAACTCTGGGGGTAATGGAAAAAAAACTGCAATTCCACCGTTGTCTTTTTACATTTTAGATTTAGCGCCTTTCACTTTGCAGCTTAAAGGGGTTGTCCAGCCATTAATATTGATGACCTATCATCAGGATAGGTCATCAGTACATGATGTGCGGGGTCTGAAATCCGGCACCCCACCTGATTAGCTGTTTGAAGAGGAGTCGGCACTCCATGCGAGCACTGCTTCCTGTTCATTACACTGCCCGTCATCTCAGAAGTGAGTGTAGTTACAAGTACCCGCTCCATTCAAGTGAATGGAGAGAGTACTTGTAGTGACATTATGCCACCGCTCCACAGGAGACAAAGCGTAGTGTGAGGACCAGGCAGCAGCGCTCACATGGAGTACCGCCTTCTTGTCTAACAGCTTAGTGGCGGGGGTGCCGGACCCCTGCTGATCACATATTGATGACCTATCCTGACGATAGGTCATCAATATTAGTCACGTAATTTACCCTAGCCGGTTTTACCTTCTGCTCTCTGGCTGAAAGCACTGAGTGTGTGCTCAGGTCCTTGTAGCAGAATCTCTTGTATCTGTGCATGTAAATCACATGACCACCGCCACCTCTTTTCTACGTTGTCCCTTGTTTTCAGGTTGAATCCATGGAAAGCAGGAGGGCCTTGAACTGGGGTGCTCCAGTAAGAAATGAGGGGGTAGGGTTTGGTTTATGTCCCTTTAAAGATTTCTTGAGAGTGGCCAACCCCTTTAAAGAGAGCCTATCACCATGAAATGCAGTGTAATCTTCACGCAGGAGGAGCTGAGCAGAATGATATATAGGTTTGTGGGATAAGATTGAGTAAAACTTGTAATTCATACATTTAAAGGGGTTACCCAGGAATTTATATCGATGACCTATCCTCCAACACCCGGTACCCCTGGCTTTGAGCTCCACAACCTCTTCCTAGGCCTGTGACGTCACTATACATCGGTCACATGGCCTAGTTGCTGCTCACCCCCAATCAAGTCAGTGGGGCTGAGCTGCAATACCAAGCACAGCCTCTATCCTATGTACGGCGCTGTGCTTGGAAAGCTGTTGGGAAGTGGCTGCACTCCCCAGAGCTCCGGTGAGCGTAGCGGCTCCCTGAAACAGCTGATCGGCTGGAGTGTCGGGACTCGGACCTCTGCCTATGTGATAATGATGACCTATCCTGAGGATAGATCATCATTATCATTTCCTGGATAACCGCTTTAAAGGGAATATGTTAAAACCAGATGCATATTCTTTTTCTAATCTATTTTCTAATTGTAGATTTAATAAATTCTGTTCTTAACAGCAATTAGAGATATGCTTTATAGCTGTCACCATGGGCCATAAAACAATGGACAAGAGCTGTCTTATTAACTTCTATGGGAGAGTTTTCTAGGCATGCTCTGTGACCTGTGCAGAGGACAGGAGGGAGTAGATAAGTTGTGATATAACCTATTTTAAGCTATTTTAAAATGTTTTTAAAGTTGTAGAATCGAAGGCCAAAGTTCTTCCCCCGAAGCCTCACGTGACTTCAGACTTGAAGTTTGTCTCCATGAAGCCCATACATTTTAACCTGTCTCCGTACAGCAGAAAAAGACCAAGTAATTGGTCTTTTTCTGATGATACATTCTCTGCTTTTCTGAGCCCAGTTGTACACAGGGCTGTCGTATCAACAATTGTGATCTGTATAAATGTGTATACAGGGGTGGGCTAAAAGGGGCTGTCCCACAAAGAAATATTCTACAGATTTCAAACCAACACCTGGATCTTAATACTTTGTAATTGCATAATTTCTCTGTCCTGCTCACTGAGATGGAAGGACATGCTCCGTTCTATCCTTCCACTGCCACCAGCTGCAGCAGAAAGGAAACACCCCTGAGAAAGAACACGCCCTCTAAGCTTCCAGCTTCAAATAAATCTAGCAGGACAATTGAAGCAATGAATGGTGAGATCTCTGGATCCATGTGAGGTACAGGGCTGGTTCTGGGTTTGTTAGAAAAAGACTGGCACACCCTATATAATCTGTGATTATCATTTTTTACATTAATCATGGGATAACCCCTTTATGAAAATGGGGAGGTTTAAATATATGAAATGCAACATTTACTGAATCTATCAATCTGCTCAGCTCCCTCTGCTCTATAACATGCTGCCTGCAGATTGAATTGCATATCGTAGTGTAGACAGCTGAGGACCATGGTTGGTTGCATCGGTCACATATCCTGGCATGTCCCCACTGCAGTTTATTAAAAAAAAGTGGAAATAGCCCCCGACCAGCGCCGCACAGAAACGGCACTGGAGAACCAGGGAGTATATATATTTTTTATTGTAAGCAAATGTAGGGATTATTATTATTATATCAGTTTCATACGAGATACCTAATTTTATTGATTTGTTAATTCTTCAAAATTCTTTTTTAATGTTTTTAATATTTTTCTATTTTTAGGTTTATTTTGGCAATCTCCAAAGCGACCACCTACTCCAATAGTGTTTGATATAGAGGATCCATTGTAAGTGTATTTAGCTTATGTTTATTGATGGAGGGTTTCTATACATTATATACATTGGTCACATTTGGTGCTGTAAATTGTTTTAGTACTGCGTGATATTTCAGACACTTGTGCTATTGTGGCAGGAGAATTCTTTCTTTTTCCACCTTTCTCCAACAATACAAAGTGGAACAGAGCAACCCAGCTTCTCTGTTGCCCGCCAGTTATGGGGTCACTCGTCGTTCTTGTCTGCTCTTCCATCAGCCTACTACCTCAGCTACTGTATGTGCCACTGACTGAAGGGGTGACCTCTGCTGGTCCCATTGAGAAGCCGAAATGAAGAGGATGAACATGGGTTGAGTATTTCGGGATTAGTTAAGTTATCTCACCTACCTCACGCTGCCCCCCACTCCCCAAATTTACCAAGGCCACAAATTTTGCTGGGGCAAGGACACTTTGTCCACCTCTATCAGGCTCTCTTCTTGAAGGGGTGGTCTCATTGGGGGTATCTTCGTGCCACATTACTGTGACCACCACCCCAACTCCGGTCCTTGGTCTCGTCTTCAAATCAAAAAGCAGTCCTTTTTTTTATCCTGGTAAGATTTAACATACCTATGCAGCCACATTGCTCACTCACATACAGTGGCACTTCTCATTTATTCAGTGCACCAGGCAGTTGCACTCCACCGCTCATTAGGCAAAAAAAGTATGCTGATGCTATACACTGTATCTGACATAGCGTGGCAGTGCTGGATGCTGGGCAGAGTAATTGTGCCATTGCTAGTCTCTACCTGCTATGGTTTCATAGCCTTTGGCACCACCAGTCCTGACAGAGTAATCGCTTTATCACTATGCACTCTATCTGGTATGACTCCACAGTTTTGCATGCATCATATGGCTGCTCCCTTGCCTGGTATTTGCGGAGTGATTGGGCTAACGCTAGATGCTATATCTGTCATGTCTTAGGTTGCTCTGGTGGTATGCAGGCTCATTCCTTTTCAGGAACCTTTCTCAGATGCATGTGTCAGCAATTGACACCCCTTGGGCTACAACTGCAGCTTGTTTCTATGTCCTCTTTTTGTTTCTTTGTCTATTTTGTGTAGACAGCATTTTTTATGTAATCCCGAGATGGACAGGTTTGATATTCCCATCCTGGTTATGTGGTGCCACCTCCTTTTTCAGCTGGAGAAAGGTGCTCAATTCCTTTCTGCAGTAAAAATTCACTACTTCGTATTCCAGTATGTCCACCCTACCAATGCTACCTTATTTTTCTTTATCAACTGAATAATGGCTCCCTGGGGGCCTCATGAAAGTGTTTGCGACAGTCATTGCAATTCCCTGGTTTGGACTGATTCTGCTCACTCCACACTTGGACGTCATCCCAGTAAATATAGGCTCCCTCCCATGCTCTTTAACATAGGAGGTAGCCTGTTATTTTGGTCATTTTTCTGCCAAACAAATATTCTTTCTTAGTAGGGTATTCTTTACAGGGTCTTCCCAAAATCTTCCCTCCAAGGAAATTGCTCCTTACTTTCAGTGCCGCACTCGCCCTCTTCAGAAGTTCTGATCTGTTGTGATTGTTCTTCTTTATCTTCATATTCTTCTCTGATAATATGTTGCTCTCTTTTTCTTTGGGCCTATGTTCCCCGATCATTCCCTGGTGTTTGTTAGTTTTTCTCCCCTTAGGGCTGCCAGGCTTATCCAGTCTGACGAGGTCACCCGCAGCTTGTCAGGGCTACCATCATTACCCACTATAACATTACCCACGATAATGTGCCCACTATGGATTAGAGCTCTGTCTGCAGCTCATACCTTGGTAGTTGTTCACTTGGTGGTAGATTATCTCAGTAGACCACCCGGTTCCAGGAAAAGGTCCTCTTATCCCTGTGGATGCATTGATCCCCCCTTGCATTAAGTACATCTTTATGTACGTCTTCTCTCTTCTGCTTTTCCCCCTAAATTTCAGTTATTGGCAGAGGTCATATATTTTGGGCCAATGACCAAGGATGTTTGTTTCCTAGGGAACTTCTGGTTTCTTCCTCTTCCGTTGATTCCATCTGCCTGAGATCTACTGGCTTTTTCAAGAGGACTTATTCCTTCTCTGTTGAAGGTCAGGATTCCTTACACCTAGGGCTTCCTTCTGGTAATGCAAGGGACAGTTTCTTTCTCCTGTCCCTTTCATTTTCTTTGTTCTCCAGCAGAGGTTGAATCTGGGGCTTTGCTTTAGCTTACCCCCACGCATGTGTATACTCCAATGGTTGGCCCATCTGGCTTCCCTTGCAGTCACCCTTTGTCTTTGGAACCTTTACTTGGGCTTTGGGCCAGGTAGGTTTCTCTTCATTCTCTAAGCAGGTTTTCTCTCCAAATCTTTCTTAGTTGGTAGCCATTTTTGGTCTCTTCCATTCAATGAATGCCTGTGTTGGCAGTTCTTGTATGTTTGCCTGGTTTTCCTTCTGCCCTACGGAATTGTCTCAGGAGATCTGTATGTTCTGCTCTCCAGGCCTCTAACAGCCTCCGTCTGCTGGTCTAACACTAATATAATTTCCTGGATCAGCATGTATCGGGCCACTACCTCGCGTTCTCTTCAGAACTCTCATTTCTATAGGATGCATACTCTGTCAGCTTCAGATGTTTTTCCCAGTTGCTTGGTTCCTCATCTAGCAGTCAATGAGCAGACCAGTTATGCTCAGTTTCATTGTTCCCTCCCACTGGGACTGTGTTAGCTAGTTCCACAGTCTCCTGTGTCCCCTAATCAAACAAGCAAGAAAAAGAGTAGCTTTTGTGACTCGATGGTAAAATTCTTTTCTCCCTGATTTAATTAGGCATCTATTGGTTTTGCTTGATGGGTTCCACCTGTCTGTGGTTCTGACCCATCAATGGCGTTATCTGGTTTACTGTTTACCTTCTGTTGTCTTCTCCTGTCTGCTCCTACTGTTTGCATACAAACTGAATAGCTTAGTGTCTGCAGGAGTGGTATAGCTGATGGAAGGAGAAGCTTACACTTTTTCTTCTTAGTGTCGTTTCCTAGTGGCAGCAGCTATACCCAGGGTCTCCTGTGTCCCCCAGTGAACTTGGCGAGAAAAGTATTTACATGTGGTCACTATATGTGCCGCTATTTGAGCTCTATATACACCAAAAAGCTTCATGTGAAGTGATGGACCTCTCTTCATGTACCATGCCATGCTTCAGAAATTGTTCAGGAATGGATTAAGGAACATGAACAAAATGTTCAAGGTGATTTCCCAGATATCATTCTACGTGAGCATATTTCAGATAGGCTACAACAATAAGGCTACTTTCACACTAGCGTTTCTCTTTTCCGGTATTGAGATCCGTCAGAGGATCTCAATACCAGAGAAAAACACTTCAGTTTTGTCCCCATTCATTGTCAATGGGGACAAAACGTAACTGAACATAACGGAATGCTCCAAAAAGCATTCCGTTCTCATATCGGAGAGCAAACTGCAGCAAGCTCAATGGTTTAGATGACGGATCCGTCTTGGCTATGTTAAAGATAATACAACCAGATCCGTTCATAACGGATGCAGATGGTTGTATTATCAGTAACGAAAGTGCTTTTGCTGAGCACTTTCGTTACTGAAAGACGCTAGTGTGATTAGATTCATGGAATCTCAGTCTTGCAACTTACAGGATCTGCTGCAACATCTTGGTGCCACCTTCAGAGATCTTAAGTCTATGCATCATGTTTTGGCAGTACAAGGGGGACCTATACAATATTAGGCGGGCGGTTTTAATGCTATGGCTGATCTGTATGCATCTAAGTTTATAACCACTTTAACTGAGGTGTAAGTATGTTGTTCACAAAATGTACTCACGCGGTTTGTCCTTTGTATAGGCATTTCAGCTTTATACTCAGCGCAGCCAAGCTATATGCAAACATTTATGCCATCAAGTTCACGGAAAAGGTAAACTACTTTAATCATACCAGGGTTTCTTAACTTATGTTTTTCATACTCATTAATGAGTTTATTTCTTATTTGTCCAGTTTGTGCTGTATTCGCTTTGTTGTGTGTTTCATAGCAAGTTCTAGTAGAGGCCATGTTTCAGGAAGAATGTCAGCTTGCAGCGATGGATATAACAACACTTTCCAGTTCCACTGCATTTTAGCATAAATGAATTATGAAAAATTATTTTTTGAAATCACATTTATGCATTAATGTGAAAATATCTCATTCATGAAGACTGATCTCAGGCCACAACAGATTTTAGAATTAAAGGTTTTCTTAGAGAGCCTAGAAGACCGGTTTAGACAGCTCGATAAAAACTGATTATTATTGAGAAGGAAGTGTTCCTTCCCGACAATTGGCTGCTTGTCAGTGGAGGTGAAGCATTGATCACCTCCACGGTATGGGGATGAGCAATGGCTACTTCCATCACTCATCCTCGTACAGCTCCATTGTTTATCGGCAGTAGGGTATGGTTTATATCACATGATCTGCTGCCCAGAAACTATGATTTAGGTGTCCACGTGAACAATTGTTTCACCCAATAAAAAAGCATTTTGCTTGATCATCGTGTGATCGACGGCAACTTTACACTGGCATTATTGGGAATGAGCGTGTAAATCCAACATTAAGGTGGCTTCACACTGCCCAATTGTCCGGCAGATTATCATGGACGAATGAATACTTGTTCCCCTTAATCTGCCCGTGTAAAGGTGCTTTAAATAGACCTGTCTTGGGGACACACTCCCTTTAAATATTCCATAAAGTCTCTATTTTTTAATTGTGTTATGATCCAAGCACAGATACCTCACCAATGAGATTTCCTCACTTATGTCTATAACATATCCAAAAATTATTTTGAGTGGATTCCTCCTTTGGAAAAAGGTTTTCAGATTGCTTCAAATATTATTTAAGTGAATTGCAGAACTTAAACTTGCCCCCACGGGTGTCGAATTCAGAGTCAATTTTTAAATTAAATATCACAGATGTGAAAACAGCAAATCTTTATAACTGTGAAGTTTGCACTTGTTACGCACCACTCATTATTTATGTATTTTTACTACACTATATGTGCTTTTTTTCCCCTTAACTAACCCAAAATTAAATCCCCAGTTTAACTTGATAGACATATGTGTTTTTTTTTTTTACTTTACTGCGTGACTGAAATGTGGATAAATGGCACGTCCGTGCAGGCAAACTTGTTTTTCTTGTCTTTATGACAAACTTTCACAGATGAAATCCTATATGAATTCCTCAAAACTGCATTTTTCTACTCGGATTTACCCAATCGTACATGGTTGTAGCACAGAGAGCATCATTACTGGTTCTTCTACCCTTGACATGAGCTTAATGAATTTGACTGGGCATTTTATATACATTAGATCATTCGCCAGACCCCTGAAATCAGCTAGTTCAGCCAACCTAGATGTAATGTGCTGTAGTCTGCTTCACAATGATATATTATGTCCTTACTGTTAATATGCTTCCAGGATTTGTCACTGGACATTATAAGGAAAACAATAGCAGGAGTGAACATCAAAGAATTTACGCCATCAAACAAGGTATGTGTATTCATTCTGTCCGAAACTTGAGGATGTCCTTTTATTTTAAAGAGGAACTAAAGCCAGAGTCCAAACAGAAAAAAAAGAACCAACAAAACGTAACATAATTTTCTTGTGTGTCTTTGTTATTTGCTCGTGTTTTGTTAGGGTACTTTTACACTTGCGGCAGGACGGATCCGACATGCTGTTCACCATGTCGGATCCGTCCTGCGGCTATTTCGCCGGACCGCCGCTCCGTCCCCATTGACTATAATGGGGATGGGGGCGGAGCTCGGGCGGAGCTACAGCGGTGCACGGCGAAAGCCGCCGGACTAAAAAGCCTGACATGCAGTAATTTTAGTCCGGCGGCCTTTCGCCGTGCTGCGCCGGAGCTCCGCCCCCGTCCCCATTATAGTCAATGGGGAAGGAGCGGCGGTCCGGCGAAATAGCCGCAGGACGGATCCGACATGGTGAACAGCATGTCGGATCCGTCCTGCCGCAAGTGTGAAAGTAGCCTTAGATATCACAGTTGCAGACCATGAAAAATACAATATAAAAGCAGTGCTTGTTCTCTCGGGCTGCAGCCATATCACCTCCCTCTCCCCCCTCTCATGCTAGTGCACGTGAGCCAGGAAGTATAGGAGGTGGCTGGGTTTTGTCTGGATAACTATTGTCTACTCAGCCACCATTTTATTAGAAGAAATCTCCTAGTTAGTAATAGCACAAAATAGATTTGTTTACAACCATGTGGAGCTGTTATAGATGGCTGGAGTGGAATGAGCAAGTTGAAAAGGTTGGGAGGCGGACGATAGATCTCAGGAGAGTGGGAGGGAAAGTAGCTGTGGGGACCAAGAGCAGGGACACCTATAGCAGTGAAAGCAGATCGATCTGCTGACATTTCAGTGTGTCTGGTTAAGCCCTGTCCCTCTCCTGAACTTCCTGTTCAGTGTGTTTGTGTGATATCAGGCACGTTCACCTAGCCATTCTGTATCTGAAAATAGAGGAGAGTGGAGAAAAAAAATTCACTCCTAAACTGCTTATGACAACAGTTTGGGGAGCAACTTGTAGCCATGGCTGCGTATGCACTATGGAATTGAATGCAATTGTGATATTTTTGTTTTTCAGGGTTTAGTTTCCCTTTAAGCAGCTAAGTTCCATTCACATGACTGACCAATGGCATGGCTTATTAAGCTATAGAAAAAATAATACACTGCCTGTCCTCAGCTCTCCATGTGCTGGCAAGAAAAACGTATTATGCCAGTGTCAAACTGTGTGGGGACACACCGTTTTGACAAGGAAAATGGTAACACCCAGTTGTCAATGTATTCAGAGGAATAACTGGAAAGATGCTCCAGTATTATTTTTATTAGGAAAACATATGTCAAGAGAGCTGACAGTTCTTCCTTAAAGGTGCTGTCCGACCTTGGGGTTGATAAACCTGGGGTCTTAACCTATGCACTGAACATAAAAAAAAAAAAAAACATTTACCTGTCCACCGGTCATGCTGCTGCTCTATTCCAGGCCACTTCCAGTCCCCACCGGACCAGAAAGCTTGTGACCTGTGGTCAGTCACAGGCCTCAGCAGTCAGAGCAGCTGTGATATAGTGCTCAAGCCACTGTGACCTTTGAGGCCTGTGATTGATTGCAGCAGTCATGGGACCAAGCTGCTTCCTGGTCCAGCATGGACCCAAAGTGGGCAGGAACAGAGCATTGATGGGAAGGCAGACAGTTAAGTGGGGGTTTTATGTTCAGGTGCACAACTTAGGTCCTCAGGGCTTTTTGGCTTGTATGCAAATGTTTATTCCAAAACTATTTGCTTTGTTCCCTGTTGGCTTGTAAGGTCTGCATACAGTTCCCGACCGCCCATAGACTATAAACATCCTGGGCAGTGGGGACTTACCTCTGAATGGACGTTTTAGATATTGCAGCTGCATGCTAATCGTACAGCTGCTAAACATGGGGGCCTGCTGTCAGTGAGGGCTGTCCATAGAGAAGGCAGGGACAGTGTCCCCAGTGTCCCTGCCTTCCTGATTGCTGTATATACAGCACTGAACAAATAAAGATCAGGAAGCATTATGCCGCTTTCTGTTCTGGCCCCAGTGACCGCTGAGGCTGGGAGACTATAGGAGCTGCTAGGTTTTACCAGACCTACATAAGCTCTGCAGTGAGGCTGTATAGTGCTGTACAACCCCTGTGGGGGCTGTATTTCCCCTGTAACTGCTTCTACTATGTCAGCCCAAGTTACAGGAGAAATCGGCAGTATTTAAAGGGTTTCTACCACCAGAAATACTGTTATGTAGCTGACTGACATTAGCGATGCGCTAATGTCAGCACTACATAACAGTATGTTTCTAACATTAGTCCCTGCAGCCGTTTTTGTAAAAAAAAGCACTTTTATTATATGCTAATGAGCCTCTAGGTGCTATGTGGGCGTAAAATCAGCACCTAGAGGCTCCGTCTACTCACGCTTTATCCCGCCCAGGTCCCCTGTTCTGCCCGCCCAGCTCCTCTTGATTGATGCCACGGTCCACCGCATCGTTGACGAAATCCCGCGCCTGCGCCGTTCACTTCTGTCTTCTGTGCAGGCACAGTGAGTGAATGATGCGATCCTGGCGCCGGATTCTTCACTGCGCCTGCGCCGACTACGTCACAGTGAGGAAGCCGGCATCAGGAGAGCGGCCGGCACTCACTGCGCCGAAGACAGAAGTGAACGGCGCAGGTGCGGGATTTCGTCAATGATGCGGTGGACCATGGCATCAATCAAGAGGAGCTGGGCGGGCAGAACAGGGGACCTGGGCGGGATAAAGCGTGAGTCGACGGAGCCTCTAGGTGCTGATTTTATGCCCACATAGCACCTAGAGGCTCATTAGCATATAATAGTGCTTTTTTTTACAAAAACGGCTGCAGGGACTAATGTTAGAAACATACTGTTATGTAGTGCTGACATTAGCGCATCGCTATATCAGTCAGCTACATAACAGTATTTCTAGTGGTAGAAACCCTTTAAAAAAAGAAAAGTTAAATGTCCCCCATAGGTCTTGTATGACCTTATTGGGGGCACAAACTGTGAAAAAAAATAAAAGTAAAATGTAGTAAACATAAAATAAAAAGTAAAAAGATTTTGTAAAAATATAGTTTAAAAAGCCCTTTTCTCCTTAGCAAGCCATTTATTATAATAAAAAAATAGAATAAAAAAATATTAATTAGACATATTGGGTATCAGTGCATCTGTAACTACCTGCTGTATAAAAATATCACATGATCTACCTCATCAGGTGAACACCATCAAAAATAAATAAATAAAAACTGTGCCAAAACAGCAATTTTTGGTCAAAAAAAGAGTAATGATCAAAAAGTGAGAAAATGGTGATGCAAAAACATGATTTTTATTTTCAAAAATGTTTTTATTGTATAAAACTGAAAAAATATAAAGATAGACATATTTGTTGTTGCCACGTCCATAATGACCAGCTCTATAAAAATATCACATGATCCATCTCGTCAGGTGGTCAAAGTAAAAAAAATAAACAGCTATTTTTTGGTCACATTGCCTCCCAAAAACCAAGTGATCAAAAAGTCATATGTAGCCCAAAATGGTACCAATAAAAACCACTGTCTGTCCTACAAAAGGCAAGCCCTCGGACACCTCAGACACCTATGTTTGCACCTATGTTTGCAGAAAAATAAAAATGGTATGGATGTTAATATATGATTTTAATAAAAAGACATTTTATGATGCAAAAGTAGTAAAAGATGGAAAAAAAAACTATATAAATCTGGTATCACTATAATTGTATTAACACGCAGAATCAAGTTAACATATCAACACTGACCTCCAACAAACTGAGGTAGAAAGCAATCAAAAAGCCAAATGTACCCCAAAAGAGTGCCAATAAAAACTATGGCAAATTCCATGTTAGAAAATTCAGATACCACTCCTCCATTCTGAGAATTACTGTGTTCCCAAACAGAAGTTTACAAGCACATATGGGGTGTTGCCATATTCAGGACAATATGTGTGACAAATTATCAAGTGCATTTTTTCCTGTTACCTCTTGTGAAAATGAATAATCTGGTGCTTTTATTGTAAAAAAAATTATTTTTCATTTTCACAGCCAAGTACTTATTCATTCTATCAAACCCCTGTGGGTTCAAAACACTTACTATAGCCCGCAATAAATTCTTTGAGAGTTGTAGTTTCCTATATGGGGTTTCTTTTGGGGGGTTTCACTGTAGGTGTACCTCAGGGTCTCTTCAAATGCAACATAGCACCCGAAAACCATTCTAGCAGTATCTGCCCTCCAAAACCATATGGCGCTCCTTCCCTTCCGAGCCCTGCGGTGTGCTCATACAGCGGTTTGTGCTGCCGAATCACAGTAATAAATATTGAGATTTGTTTTGCTGTTAACCCTTGCTGTGTTACAGGAAAAAATTTATTGAAATATTCCAAAGTTATTACCACATAAAGTAATACATGTCAGATTTGCAAAATTAGGCTTGGTCAGGAAGGGGGTAAATGGCCCGGTGTGGAAGTGGTTAAGAATATTGGGTGAGATTTATCAAACTGGTGTAAAGCAGAACTGGCTTAGTTGCCCATAGCAACTAATCAGATTCCACCTTTTATTTTCCAAACGAGCTGTGAAAAATGAAAGGTGGAATATGATTGGTTGCTATGGGCAACTAAGCCAGTTCTACTTTACACCAGTTTGATAAATCTTTACCATTGACTATTAGGCTACATTCACACAGCCGTTGTTTTAGTTCACATCCGAGCCGCATTTTTTGCTGCTCGGGTGCGGACCTATTCACTTCAATGGAATCGCAAAAGATGTGAACAGCACCATAAAAAAAATAGAATATGTCCTATTCTTGTCTGTTTTGCGGACAAGAATAGGCATTTCTATAATGGGCCGCCTGTTCCGTTTTGCAAATTGCGGAAGGCACAGGGGCGGCATTCGTGTTTTGCGGATCCGCAATTTGCGGACAGCTAATCATGTCACGGCCGTGTGAATGTAGCCTTAAAGTGCAAGTCACAATAATTTCTTTAAGTTTGTTTTTTTCCCCATCTTGGGCAATCCATAATTCAAGTTCTGTGTAGATTGCAAACAGTTTGTTATTCCTGCTATAGAAGTGACCGTTCTTTCTGCTTCTGCTATATTCCAATAAACTCTTTATCATTATGTTCTTTTTAATACCCAAAAACTATTTTTTGTCAATTCTTGTAGATTGTAGAAACAGATGAAAATGCAAAGAAGCCTGATCAAATCCTAGTGAGCAGTGAAGATGAGAGGCTGGCTGTCATGCAGTTAGAAAGAGTCATTGAAGAGGGCCAAACCTCACAAGGTCAGTTTTGTGATTACTCCAGAACCCCTCTAGGGGCAGCTTGTTGGGAGTCCCTGGATGTTCATTATTCAGTAGAGTGATGATTTATGTATACGGACAATTTCTTTACCCCGGTAGAGGACCTTCAAATGAAGATGCTATCGTTTGAAAAGGATGATGACCGCAATGAACATATCAACTTTATCACAGCGGTGTCCAACTTGAGAGCAAACATGTATAGCATTGAACCAGCTGACAGACTGAAGACCAAGCGCATTGCGGGGAAGATTATTCCAGCTATAGCTACAGCTACGGCAGCGGTGTCTGGCCTGGTTAGTGAGAATCCGTTTTTCTGCAACTCAGATCTGTGTTTTAATAGTGTCTGCCTTTAAAGTGTACCTATTCACACAGTATATGTAATTTCATCTCCTATTGTGTCTCTTCTATAATTCATTAGATATTTAGGGGGTCATTTATTATCCAGAAATACCCCTATATTAGGTGTATTTCTGGCGCAGATTGCGGTGTAACGGTGTGTTGCAACGCAATCTGTGACTTTTCCCCGCTCACACCAGGTCTAAAAAAGAGGCGGTGGAAGGGGACGCGCCGGTAGGCCCGTCTCATTCATCATTTTCTTCGCCTGTTTTAGGCAAAATGTAAGCCAGCAAGGAAGCGGTATTATATTTAGAACTGGCGCTGGATGCGCCGAAGTTATGTAGAGGCCGGTGTGTCTACATAACTGCGGCGGATGCACCGCCAGATACAAGGGTTATTAAGACCGGCATCTAAAACGTCGGTCTTATTAAATGACTCCCTTAGTCCGTACGGCTTTTAGCTCTTTAGGCTTTACAGCAAGCCCCAAATCTGTATGGAAAAAATACATTTCTGTGTTTCTTAGAGGTGTTTTTTGTGACGTCCTAACCTTAGTGAGTGTATGACCTTTAGGACTCAAGGAGATTTGCCTCATCCCTCTCTTTGTTTACAGACGTACATTGGCTTGTCTAAATGAGTGTCTTTCCCTGGTACTGCTGTTAAGTCCTATATGAGCTGCAGTACAGGGCATAGCCCATGGACAAGAAGACATTTATCAATAATGGCGTAATTTGCGACAAAAGAAATACTAACATTACAAATCAAAAGTGGTGATTTGTTTCACCTCGTATATCAAAAGGCGCCTGCTGTTTGTAAAATGTGACTTTTTTAAATATAAACATGATTATTCACCTATTTCTCTCGATTTGCAACATTTTAACACCAATAGCACGAAAATGTGACTTTTTTTTAAACTGAAATGCGCCATTTCAGCCAACCATGCCAGACCACACTTGCACTTTTGAAACATATTTGCGACTTTTGAAGCATATTTGTGAGATTTCCAGTGGTAAATCGCGAGTTTTGTCTCAGACTCGGGATGTTTCGCCCACTTTGACATTTATGACTCATTTCTGGCGCGAAGCATTATTTATGGTGAAAATTCTGGAAAAAACAGTTGATATATTTGGCACAAATCAAAAGGCCATTCTTTTGGGCGCATTTTACACCACAATTCTGGTGCAAATTCTTATTAAATGTCCCCCACTGTTTTATTAAGAAAAATGTTGCACAATTTGACATTGTAAAATCTTAAAATCATGCTTGTCACATAAATGCATGTGCTCAGTGTTAATTTTAAGACAACTATGACCTATCTATAAATTGTGCTTCTTTTACACATGGACTCATGGATTTATTTATGTGTAATTTCTATGCCTTATTGTACCCATTTTTCTATTTTCTCATCCGTGTCATTGTGGGATACAGGCATGTGCAGAGTTGCTACACTATGAGGCGGACACTAAGCCAAAAAAATGGACACCTCCCCTCAGCTATACCCTTCCTACAGGGACTAAGTTAAGATAGAGTTAGTTATGTTTCTGTAGGCATAATAATGTTTTGTGTTTTTTTTTGTTTCAGTTTTTTTTCTTGGGCTACACCCAACCCTCAGTGGCTCTGGTGAACTGTCTCCCACCAGGGTTCCCCTCTTTCCCTTGTGTCCCTGCACCAAACTGGCTTACTATTTGGTCCTGGTTCCAGCCAGGCTGCCGCACATGAGCCCCTCTCCCTTCTCCTGTGAGGACTCTTTACGGACTTCTCTGCTCGCCGGTGGTCTGTTTTGGGGAAGCAGCTCTTTTCCTTTACATCTTGCTCCTGCTCCATTGCTCACAAGCCCAATTGTTTCTGCATCACTTTAGGCCCTCGGCTTCTTCCAGGCGGCAGGGCAGCATGGGTCCTAGGCGGGTGCTCTGTTTAACGCTGTTCAGCACTCGCTCCAGACTCTTCTGAAGGGAGAACGTCATCTTCCGCCCCTGAGCAACCCCTCAGCAACTTTAGCATGTCAATGGTCCTCTTGCCATATTGTGGACCCGCCAGTGTCCTGCTGAGCCAAACATGCTACCTTACCTATGAAGGGTATAGCTGACGGAAGGAGTCAATTTCCAGTCCTTTTTTGCCTAGTGTCTGCCTCCTAGAGGCAGCAGCTATAGCGCATGGTCTTTCTCGCTTATATCATTGGGGGACACAGACCATGGGTATAGCTGCTTGCTGCCACTAGGAGGCGACACTAGGCTAAAAACTGTTAGCTCCTCCCCCGCCAGCTATACCCCCTCCGGCCAGGAGAGAGCCTTCAGTTTTTAGCAAAGGTGGACCCGCCGGTGGATTGCCTGGCTAAAAATACCGCTATTCCGGTCGCGGACGGCTCCTCTCTGCAGGACCCGGTGGACCGTCGGGTCGAATCACTGGCGAAGTCGTTTTTTTCTGCCACCGGTTCGGCACTCCGTCCCATTTTCCGCGTGGGTGGCTAAGTCGGTTTCTGAATGGGCCCTGCGCTTGCCTCAGGATTTAGACTCTGACCTTTCCCGCACAGAACTCCAGGCTCTGGCGGCCCAGATATCCCAGGCGGGGAAGTACCTTTGCGAGGCGGCTCTGGACGCGGGCTCCATGGTCGCGCGGTCCTCCGCTTTTGCAGTCTCCATTCAGAGGGAACTCTGGTTGAAGGCCTGGCAGGCCGATTCTTCCTCTAAGCATTCCCTTCTCTCCCTTCCTTTCGCTGGGTCTCGTCTTTTTGGGCCCAAACTTGACTAGATCATTTCTGAGGCCACGGCTGGCAAAAGTACCCATCTTCCGCAGCCCAAACCCAAGCGTTCTTTCCGACCATGTCCTTCCGCACCTCACCAGTCCTTTCGCCGCTTCACGGGCACCCGCCCTTTCGCCGCTTCGCGGGCACCCGCCCTTTCGCCGCTTCGTGGGCACCCGCCCTTTAGACGCTTCACGGGCACCCGCCCGGCGGCTCCCTCGACCGCGAGGCAGCCCTCCCAGGAGCAACGGCGGAAGCCTTCGTTCAAGCCCCAGCCCGCCTGGCGTTCCCGAGCGCAGCCTCAGCGCTCTTCCTCTGACAAGCAATCCCCTGCATGAAGGTGCGCCCCCACCTTCCTGGGTTTGGGGTCGGCTCCTTCATTTTCAAGAGGTTTGGCAGGCCCACATCTCAGACGCCTGGGCGCTCGAGGTGGTCACTTCGGGCTACAAGTTCGAGCTCAAATCCATGCCTCCAAACTGTTTTTTTCTGTCCCGGACCCCCAGGGAACTGTCTCGTGCGGGGGCCTTCTTTCAAGCGGTTCAAGATCTGCTGGTCAGGGGAGTGATCTCCCCCATTCCGGCGAAGGAGCTGTTTTCCGTTTTTTACTCCAACCTCTTCATGATGCCCAAGAAGGAGGGAGCGGTCCGCCCGGTGTTGGACCTCAAGAGGTTAAACCGTTACCTTCGAGTGCGCCGTTTTCGCATGGAGTCTCTTCACTCCGTGATAGCTTCCTTGGCGCAAGGGGAATGGTTAACTTCCATGGATATCCAGGATGCTTACCTGCACGTCCCCATCGCGATCGCCCACTCGGACCACTACCAGTTCGTCGCCCTGCCGTTCGGTCTGGCGACTGCGCCGATGGTGTTCACCAAGGTGCTCGCTCCGCTTATGGGCCTTCTTCGCTCCAGGGGCATCACCTTGATTCCGCACCTGGACGACATTCTCATCAAAGCGTCGTTGTTCTGGCAGGAGAGTCTGCAGATCATCTTGGACACCCTCGCCCGCTTTGGATGGCTAGTGAACCTTTCGAAAATCCTCCCTGGTCCCGTCCACTCGGATTCGGTTCCTCGGTATGCTACTGGACTCCGGGACAGCTCGGGTGCACCTTCGCAGCGCGGTGCTCCGTTTGCTTCGGCAGTGCACAGTCTCCATCCGGACTTGTATGCGGGTGTTGGGCCTTATGGTGGCCTCGTTCGAGGCGGTACCATTCGCTCAATTTCACACCCAGTCCCTTCAACGGGCGATCCTCTCGACCTGGGACAAGTCCCAGGAATCCTTGGATCGTCGGTTTTCCCTTCCTCAACAGGTTTGGTCGGACCTCCATTGGTGGCTCTCCCCAACTCACCTGGAGACGGGGAAGTCTTTCCTTCCGATCAGATGGACGGTCGTTGCGACCGATGCCAGTCTTCAGGGTTGGGGAGGAGTCTTCAGCACTCGGACTGCCCAGGGCGTATGGTCTCCGTCGGAGTCCAGACTGTCCATCAATGTCTTGGAGCTCCTGCGGGGCCTTCATGTCAGAGTCCAGTCGGACAATGCCACAGCGGTGGCGTATGTCAACCATCAGGGGGGGGACTCGCAGTTCGACCGTCATGTCGGAGGCGGTGAGGATTCTCAGGTGGGCGGAGGCCCATGTTCTGGCCCTGTCGGCGGTCCACATCCCCGGCGTTGTCAATTGGACGGCAGATTTCCTGAGCCGGACGACGATAGACCCCGGGGAATGGTCTCTCCATCCGGAAGTGTTCAACGCTCTCTGTCATCGCTGGGGGCGGCCGGAAGTGGATCTGATGGCCTCCGGCCTCAATCACAAGCTTCCTTGCTACTTCGCCCGCGCAAAGGATCCCGCAGCTTGCGGAGTGGACGCACTCGTGGCGCCGTGAGACGGGTTCACGTTCCTCTATGTCTTTCCGCCGCTGTCCCTCCTGCCTTGGATTCTCCGCAGGATAAATGGAAAAGAAAAATATTTTACAGTAATTACAAAAAACATACTTTTTGCTGTGGGTTCATAAAATGGAGCAAAGCATGTATTTTGGCACACACCAAAATGCTAGGTCTAATGTTGCAGACTGAGCAAAACGCTATGTCGGCCACAGTCTTTTTTTTTTTCTGTTGTGGACAACTCCTATAAGGGCGTTCAGACCCTGCTGATCGCTCTGGACTGGCCGCGCAGGGCATGGTACTCGGACCTTGTCCTCCTGTTAGGGGACATTCTGTACCCGCTCCCTCTCAGACCCGATCTTCTGTTGCAAGGGCCCGTCTTCCACCCGAGTTTAGATACTCTTCGTTTGATGGCGTGGCTCTTGAAACCTTCCTTTTGAAACAGCTGGGTTTTTCTGATGCAGTGGTTCGGACGCTCATTCGGGCCAGGAAACCTACTTCTTCCAGGATATATTATAGGACCTGGAAGTCCTTCCTTCGTTTCTGTGAGGAGCGGGACCTATCTCCCAGATCCTTCTCCCTGCCGGTCGTTTTGGCCTTCCTTCAGTCCGGACTGGAATTGGGCATGGCGCTAAGCTCCTTGAAGGGCCAGGTGTTGGCCCTTTCCATTTTCTTTCAGCGATCCTTGGCGCGACTGGGTCCTGTTAGGACCTTCCTTCAGGTCGTTGCGCACTCCGTTCCGCCGTACTGTCCTCCGCTTCATCCGTGGGATCTCAACTTGGTATTGGGAGTTCTGCAGGCTTCCTCTTTCAAACCCTTGCGGGAGGCTTCCCTCCGCCTGCTGTCCTGGAAAGTGGCCTTCCTGGTGGCCATCACATCCATTCGGAGGATTTCAGAATTGGCAGCTCTGTCCTGCCGTGAACCATTCCTGATCTTTCATCAGGACAAGGTGGTCCTCCGTCCTGTAACTTCCTTTTTGCCTAAGGTAGTGTCGGGTTTTCACCTCAATGAGGACATTGACCTTCCTTTGACCTAGGCCCTCCCATCCGCGGGAGGTGTTGTTGCACCGCTTGGATGTGGTGCGGGCTCTGCGGATTTACCTTTCGGCCGTGGCCCCCTTTCGGCGCACGGACGCCTTGTTCGTCCTTCCGGAGGGTTCTAGGAAGGGGTTGGCAGCTTCCAAGGTGACGATCTCCCGGTGGATTCGCTCCACTATTTTGGAATGTTACCGCGTTCGGGACAGGACGCCCCCTCCGGGCATCACGGCCCATTCTACCAGGGCTCTTGGGTCCTCCTGGGCTCACTTCCACCGGGCGTCGACGGCTCAGTTGTGTAAAGCCGCGACCTGGTCTTCCCTCCACACTTTTACAAAGTTTTACAGGGTTCACACTCTCGCTTCTGCGGACGCCGCTCCGGGCCGCCTGGTTTTGCAGGCCGCGGTGTGATGACTGTCATGAGGGTCTCTACCTTCTTCACTCTGTTTTGTGTTCCCTCCCCAAGGACTGCTTTAGGACGTCCCATGGTCTGTGTCCCCCAATGATATAAGCGAGAAAACAAGATTTTGTGAAACTCACCTGTAAAATCTGTTTCTCGCTTGATTCATTGGGGGACACAGCACCCACCCCCGTTTGGGTCCGTTGACCGTGGAGTTAGTTGATGTGGTTATATCCTTCTGCTTCTCCTACTGCTTTTGCACAAACTGAAGGCTCTCTCCTGGCCGGAGGGGGTATAGCTGGCGGGGGAGGAGCTATACCCATGGTCTGTGTCCCCCAATGAATCAAGCGAGAAACAGATTTTACAGGTGAGTTTCACAAAATCTCGTTTTCCTGCGTCTCCCAATAAATGGAAAAGAAAAATATTTTACAGTAATTACAAAAAACATACTTTTTGCTGTGGGTGCATAAAATGGAGCAAAGCATGTATTTTGGCACACACCAAAATGCTAGGTCTAATGTTGCAGACTGAGCAAAACGCTATGTCGGCCACAGTCTTTTTTTTTTTTCTGTTCTGGACAACTCCTATAAGAAATACCTTGACCCCTTTTCTTGCGGGCTCTGAGATGCTGTTCAACTTTATGTTTCACATTACTTTTTTAGGTTGCACTGGAGTTGATTAAAGTTGTAGGAGGACATCCATTTGAAGCTTACAAGAACTGTTTCTTCAATCTAGCAATTCCAATCATGGTATTCACCGAGACTGCTGAAGTAAAAAGTACCCAGATCAGGTATGTGTCTAGATCTGGTCTCCATTTGCTCATTCATTTGTAAGGATTTACCTTCATATATTGATGTTTGCATTTATGCTTTAGAGCAAATCCTAAACCAGCACTGGTTGAAATGTTACAGCTTGGTTTAAAGAGGTTGACTCGAAGCACAAATATGCAGCTACTAATAGGCATTATTAAACCATGAGCGCCAATGTCAGATGATTTAATATACCCAATTTATGTTTACTTGCAGGTCCACTGTGGCCTCCATTCACTTACACTAAGGACAGATGGGAACTAGTGCATATGCGATCTGTCCCTAGTGTAAGGGAATAGAGGCCGCTGATGAACAGCCGTTTTGGGAGCGCAGCGCTGGAAAGTGGACCTGAAAGTAAACATGAATTAGGCATCGGACATCGGCACTGGTGGTTTATTAATGTCTATTACTAGGTTGCATGTGCTGTTCCCAACACATTTGCAATTAATAATAGATAGTGACTAACCCCTTAAAATGCATTTAGCAGTATGGCACATTTAGAAAATTGTCATTTTACGGACTGGTTTTATTTGGCCAAAAATGCACAAAATCGGTGCCTGAATGTAAAACTCTGTCATACACTTACAAATTTTAAGAAATCTATGAACAGCTATATACTGTATGTATGGCCTGGAAATGCAGAGAATCATGTGCAAGTCTGAAAGGGAATAAAAACAAAATAAAATCTTAAAAAGCGGAGCTGCTATGTTTAATACTACCATAGGAAGGCTGTTGGGAATAAATAACTTTTCACAAGTGTCTGAGTCTTCCTCTGCTATGGAAATATTCATACTTACCTGCTATCCATACCTCTGGTCATGTGTGCTGTCTCCCGTATGTCTATTTTCTGGTCCGAGGCTTATTTAAATTTTCTGTGGCAAGAGACACATCACCACTTAAAGGGGTTGTCTCATCATGGACAATGGGGGCATATCGCTAGGATATTCCCCCATTGTCTTATAGGTGCGGGTCCCACCGCTGCGACCCGCACCTATATCGAGAACGGAGCCCCGCAAGTGAAGGATGGCGCATGCGCAGCCGCCCTCCATTCGTTTTCTATGGGGCTGGTGAAAATAGCCGAGCGCTGGCTCTGCTATTTCAGTCAGCCCCATAGAAATGAATGGGAGCAGGGGCCGCAGATGTGCGGTACGCTCCCATTCACTTCTGAGGGGAGCCGGCCTAGTGGTCCTCCAGCCAACACCTTGCAGGGCCCTGTTCTCGATATAGGTGCGGGTCCCAGCGGTGAGACAATGGGGGCATATCCTAGCGACGGACCGGATGATGGACACACAGAATTAGAGCGGGCTATAGGCAGGGGTGTACATAGAATTCATTGGGCCCCATAGCAAGAATCTGAATTGGGCCCCCATGGTCCTTACCAAGCCCCGCTGACTACCCATCTCTGGTCCCTCCCACCTTCTACCCCAGCCCCTCCCCTACAGTGCCTTATGTAGGTACATTGGTGCTACATTACACATTACTACTGTTTTTGATAACCTGGGAGTGCTTACAAAACAGCATGTACACAAAGGGTGTAATGTCAGAGGGGCTGAGTGGGGGGAAAAAGGGGATATGACAACCCCTTTAACAGTCACAGTCATAACTAGTATTGAGTGAACTTGTAGGTTGAAGGTTCGGGTTATCTAAGAATCCCGTTATAGATTCCGCTACCAGGGACCATAACGGAATTCTATGACGGAATAGCATGGCCAGCATAGACTTCTATTATGACGGAATGCAATACAGAAGGCCTCTTATAGGCTTCCGTGGTGGATGCTGTCATAGAATTCCGTATGGTCCATGGTAGCGAAATCCATTACAGAATTCTTAGAAAACCCAAACCTTGTACGCTGAACTTGAAACACAAGTTCGCTCAACACTACTCATAACGCATTAACTAAATGTGAAAACTCATCAAGTGTGTGTTAACTCTGCTACATCTGTGTGTATGTGTATATATATTTATATACACACATATATACATTTACTCACACATATAGCACATACATATGTACAGAATCCAGTAGATTACAAAGCACATGTACATATATGTAAACACACACACATATTACACTGGCACACACTTAGCTTCTGAGCAGGTCTCCCGGGTAAACAGTCAGGATTGATGGGAGGACATCTTCTCCTCAGCAGGCAGTGCAGCGGGCTCTCTTCCCCCCTTCTTTTGTCCCGACTGCTGCACATGGATTACATAACAGCAGAGGAGGACTCTGCAGTGTGCCAGGACAAGGGAGGGAAGCACTGGGGAGGCTTCTGATGGCAGAAGCACATCCTGCTGTAGCTTCTGCAAAACGGACCTCTCTTCAGCAGTGCAGCCCCTACGGATATGTGCAGGCTGCTGCTAGAGGCATCGCCTCATGGTAGGATCCGGGCCTTGCTGGGGGAAGGGGGGAAGCCAGAGCACAGCCTGCTGAGGAGAAGCAGTGAGGAGAGCTGGAAGGCGGAGCCAGAGGCCCTGGCAAGTACTCTACTACTAATGGTAATAAGGGGGCGTGGCATTTTCTCCACAGTCGGGCCCCATAGCAGCTGTGTGGTCTGCCTCTATTAGAGGTACGCCACTGGCTGTAGGTAAGTATGATTCTTTACACAGCAGGGGCAGGCTGCGGGCACCTGTGAAAAGTTACTTATTCTCAGACAACTCCTTTAAGGCTATATTCCTGTTTCTGTCTAGCAGTTTTGAGATTACTGCAGGCGTGCCCAGTGGTGAACTTCCTCCTCTGGTCTTTGGAGGAAGAACTTACTACTGAGCATGTGCAGCACAGTTTCAGGCATTGTAACAAAGGACCTTGGAGCAGCATGATGATACCTAGTGTAAGGGACAGGAGAGGTGAGAACTGATTCTCTATCATCACTAGGACACCCTGCTTATCACTGTTTCTAGTATAAGGACAGGAGAGGGGAGAACTTATTATCTATCACCACTAGAACTGTCTGCTTATCACTGTTTCTTGTATAAGGACAGGAGAGAACACAGGAGAGGTGAGAACTGATTATCTGTCACCACTAGAACACCCTGCTTATCACTGTTTGTAATATAAGGACAAGAGAGAACATAGGAAAGGTGAGAACTGATTATCACCACTAGAACTGTCTGCTTATGACTGTTTCTAGTATAAACACAGGAGAGGGGAGAACTGATTATCTATCACCACTAGAACACCCTGCTTATCACTGTTTATAGTATAAGGACAGGAGAGAACAGAGGAGAGGTGAGAACTTATTATCACCATTAGAACATCCTGCTCATCACTGTGCTAGATAAATAAGGGCCTTATATTGACAGAACATAAAATATATTTATGATTAACATTTATAAGCTTTTCAAAATGTATATGAAAATTGATAAATTACACAATATAAATATTTGGGAAGTAAGATTTTAATATACTCTCCCAAGTTCATACAAATTTAGTTTTGCGTTGAGTAAAAATTGTTGGAAATGTCTGATTTTCATGTCAAGAAGTTGTTGAAATAGTGAGAATGTGTAACTAAGTGGTTCCCAGTAATAACATAGTTGTTTTTCTGATTTGCAGAAATGACATTTCTTTTACTATCTGGGACAGATGGACTATCTACGGCAATGCAGACTTTACACTTCTGGATTTCATCAATGCTGTGAAAGTAAGGCAAGCCCACGTTTATCAAGACTGGCTTTTACATGCAAGTCTAAAAAAACAAACATTGGAGTCATTTGGGTCAAATTTATTACGCCTGTGAGAACTGGGCTAAAGTCAGAAAATGAAATGTACGCCTCCTGTAGACAAAATCGCCAACATTTTCTGACTTAAGTATTAATAATTTTGTCTAAAAGTTGTAGGCCAAGCCCCCATCACAGTAAACCAGCCACTTTTCCAATGGCTAGCATGGCATGAGAAATAAAATTTTAAACCGCATGGTAGGGATCTGTAGGCACTGTATCTGTGAAGTTAGCCTAAGTGACCAAAACAGTCTGTTCTCACTTTACATATTGTTATAGAAAATCAATGCGCCAGGAGAGAGAGATTTGTGCTGTAGCTGTCGATTGTGTAGACGCCGACTTATTAATCTTTTTTTTTTTCTTTTACTGGGGCCTCCTAAGGCAGAATATAGTGATGCCCGGACCTCAGTTTGACCATGGAAGCATTATTTTTTTTTAAATGACCTCAGTCTGTCATAAAATGTATCTCCTGAACACTGAAACAAACAGATGAAGGAATCAGGTTGATAAACCAGAGATTGGCACCACTAAAAACAGTCCTGTACAGAAAGTGATCACTTCTGCCCAGCTGTGCCTCCCCAACAACTGATGGCCCTGGTCTAGACTGGTACTTTGCTTCAGAGTCTTAGGCTACTTTCACACTGGCGTTTTCGCTTTCCGTTTGTGAGATCAGTTCAGAGCTCTCAAAAGCGGTCCAAAACGGATCAGTTTGCATTCTAATGCATTCTGAATGGAAAAGATCCTCTTAGAATGCATCAGTTTGCCTCCGTTCAGTCTCCATTCCGCTCTGGAGGCGGACACCAAAACGCTGCCTGCAGCGTTTTGGTGTCCGCCTGACGAAGCACCGTTCTCTGGCACAATAGAAAATGGATTTGTCCACCTTTGACTTTCAATGGTGTTCAAGACAGATCCGTCATGGCTATAGAAGACATAATACAACCGGATCCGTTCATGACGGATGCATGCGGTTGTATTATTGTAACGGAAGCGTTTTTGCAGATCCATGACGGATGCGCAAAAAAATGCTAGTGGGAAAGTAGCCTAAGTTGTGAAACATGTTAGGTTGGTATGGGTTTTTAGAAGTAAATCTTTTCATTCACTTCCCCAAGTTAGATACAGTACCTTAATAGTGGTGTGAAATTACTACAAGGGCATATGGACACCATGGGGCGAAGAAGGTACCCATCACTGTGCCAAGAGGTGTGGTCTATGGTTTTACATAGGACTCTAGTGATTATCTTTTAAAGTTCCCACAATGCACAAATACACCTCATAAATGTTAATTGACTTATACAGTTTACTATATGTGTAGAATAAGTGTTCCAACTACTATCACAGCCACTAGTAAGTCCATCTGACCTTAACAGTTACTGAGCTGACCAGGTCTTTAACTCATTCACAGAACACCGACTGGTTGCATTGGGTTTAACTATTACCGAACCTCTTCTTCATTTGTATATGTACATTAGTTTTTACAATAGGAATAGAGATCACGCCATTGACATGAATGAACAAGGTACCATTTGTATCATATGGACTGTGAATATACAGGTACTTGCATATTTGCACTCCATAGAACTGCCTATTGAGGTAGATCTGTGTCACTTCTGTTGATTGCGCTCTGGTTATACAGTACAACTGCGATGTAGGACTGGTTATATAGTATAAAAGTGATCTTCGTAATGACAATTTTAATTTTATTTTACCTACTGTAGTTCTCTAGAATGGTTCTCGAGGTGTTTATATTGCAATGTTAAATGTGTGCATTTGTGAGATACAGCGAGGGAGATTTATAAAACTAGTGAAAGGGAAAATTGTGCAGTTGACCATTAAACCAATCAGGTTACAGGTTTCATTTTCCAACTAGTCTCTGAAAAATGAGACCTGCAATATCATTATGTTTTATAAGAGATCAATTGAAATGACTTAGTTTGTGTAAAACCCCTGCAAATGCCAATGTGTATATCTGTGCATTTTTCACAGGAGCAGTATGGAATAGAACCAACCATGGTTGTACAAGGAGTCAAAATGTTATACATCCCAGTTATGCCTGGTCATGCTAAAAGACTGAAACTTACGTAAGTATTGCTCTGGCCAAAAATAAGCATAAGGCTACATGCACACGACCGTATGTGTTTTGCGGTCCGCAAAAAAAACGGATGCCGTTCCGTATGGCATCCGTTTTTTTTGCGGATCCATTGTAATAATGCCTATCCTTGTCCGCAAACTAGAAAAAAATAGGACATGCACAATTTTTTGGGCGGAGCAACGGAACGGACAGCACACGGTGTGCGCGTTTTTTGTGGACCCATTGAAATGAATGGGTCCCCATCCTATCCGCAAAAAAAACGTAACGGACACGGAAACAAAATACGGTTGTGTGCATGAGGCCTAAGGCTGTTAGGTTTTGGCCTATGTTTAACGTGTAGACATGACATATGCAGTTGAGTTGCATTATTATGACCACTTTCTACGTCAGCAGCAAGCAACTCATGAAGGAAGTCACATGTCATGAGCTGGCTCGGTGGGTATCTCAGGTCTACGATAGGCCAGGGATCAGCAACCTGTTGGCCGTATTTCTGAAACTGTGCAGGTGAATGTTGGCTATGAAGTTGCGTGAGGGCAGACTGGCACACTACAGTGTGCAGCTCATTGCCAGAATAAACCAGGGGGCTACCAGACATTTGTCTAAAACATCGGATCAGCAAACTCTACCACATATGTGGCTCCGAAGCAGAAGGTTGGCTAACGACGTTGCATCGGCAGAAAAGGCTTACATTTTTTCAACAGTATCAGCATGGTATCTCTGCTGATTGGCAAAAGGTTGCTGTCTCCGATGAGTCACGTTTTCTCCTTTATCAAACGGATTAATGTTGGCGTGTGAGGCTGTAAACATTGGAGAACAGACACCCTACAACCATTGCTGGAAGAGCAGTATTATGGTCTATGCCCACTCATCCATCTGGGAGATACACCCATACAAGCTGATTGTCTTTCCTGGAGAGGATGAGATTATCCAGCAAGACAATGCAACATGTCATATGGATAGAAATGTCTGACATTGAGAGTATGACCAGTACTTCCAAATGCCACCCTGGCTCATTAATTCCCTAGACTTAAACCCAGTTGAGCATCTGTCACCCCGATCACCATGTTCACTCTGTGGATCCTCTCCTACACACCCTCCAGCAGCTGTAGGACGCACTGCAGTCAGCATGGCTCCTGATACCCGGGACTTCCTACCAGGACCTTATTGAGTCACTTCAAGCCCATCCAGTTGCTGTCCATGCTGCACATGGCAGTTACCCTGGATATTGCCTGGTGGTCATTATAATGTGACTCTGCTGTGTATGTTGAAGGGATGCCTCAGATGAATTCAAAAAGAGGGAAGTAGGAGATTGGCTCACCATCAGTCTTATCATGGTGCGGGGAGGCAGATCCTGAGCTGTCACAGGTACAATCCACTGATTCCACAAGGGTGTAAAACTCCAGCACTTGTTAAAGCATCCAAGTTTATTCATCACAGCAAAAGAGAGAGAGAGAGAGAGATGCTTATTCATTTCAGACAGTTAATTGTGTATTGTCCTTAATCTGATCTTAGTCTCTCTGGTCTGTGTATAGGAACGAGCTGTCCCATTGAAATGACTGGGACGGCTGCGGATGCGACAGCGAGCAGGTAAATAATGAAGAGATGGCCGTGCTGGCACGGCGTACGCCTTCTCATCATTCAGCTGATCAGCTTGGGTGCTGGGGGTCGGATCCCCGGCGCTCAGATATTGATGACCTATCCTGAGGATGAGTCATCAATAAAAATATCTTGGACAACCCCTTTAAAACCAACATCACTTTCTGTTCAGGTATTCACAACCTGGATAATCGGAAAAATTGACACTTTAATTTCCTAAGAGTCAATCTTGATTCATATTAACCAAAGGTATTTGCATGTGGAAGTGAACAGGTCCACCGATTAGAGAGACTAAGCAATGATTAAGGACAGTACACACGTATTTTTCCAAAACATATCTGCGTCTCTCATGTTGGTCTGGATATTTTTAATGTGATGAATAAAGTCTATTGATTCATGCAAAGTTTGTTGAAAGCACGGCGACCACTCAAATTGCATCTGTCAGCAGGATTGACCCTATTAAACCTGACGTAATGCCTGGTAGCGATGATCCTGCTAATTAAAAATGATTCTTATCTGGTCAAAGGTCTGGTTTCTAGAATCGGTGCATGTGCAGTACATCTCCTTCAGCTTACCCCACTGCTGAGATGATTACTGTGCATGTGCCAATGATGTTGCCCCCAAACCAGAAGAGAAAATACTCAGCCTCACTGACGGAGTCCATACTGTCTCCTCTTCCGGCTAGAGGGTGACATTTTTGCCACATGCTCAGTAATCATCTCAGCAGTGGGGCAAGCTGAAGGAATTGTACTTCTGATTGTAGGAGATGTGCTGTATTACAGGGTCGGACAAGAGGACAATGATGATGCCCGTCCCTGACTCCTGACACCCCTGCTGATCAGCTGTTTGAAGGGACCGTGGCCCTCGTGCAGGATAATTACGGCTATTCACATGATTCACTTGACGGGAGATGTGGCTGTCATTACACTGCACCGCCACTACAAGAGAGACAGCATGCACAGAAACATTCAAGAGGACTTCGAACAGCTGATCGGTGGGAATGCCCGAAGTCGGACTTACTCAGTCCCCATTCTTTGGCTTCTGCTAGCAGGTGATTGGTGGGGGTGCTGGGAGTCTGACTCCAACTGATCTGATATCAATGACCTAAACTGATAGGTCATCAGTATCCAAGCCCTGGAAAATCCCTGTAAGCTATATTTTATTAGCCAGCAGGGCTCATAGTACATTGCAGATAGTAGAACAGCTCCATTGTTCTATTGCTTTCAGGAAAGGCACAGGCTCTTCTTGTCAAGATGGCTGAATTGGTTGGCCACATTTGTCAAAATTGTGTAATAGCAAGTAACCAGAACTCCATTTTACTTCTTCTGAGCCGCCTAGCCATTTTATTCTGTTATGCAGCTTTCGTTATTGAGGTCCAGTGTTTCCAGTTTTCAGTGGCATACCACGGAGGCAGACCACGCAACTGCTATGGGTCCTGGTGCTAGACTCCCTTTTTCTAACAAGAAAAGTCAAAATTTTCCTGCATTTGTCACTTGGGGGAACAAAATGCAAATTAACCATTTCAGCATATATTCCAGTAAATGATAAATTCCTATCCAGTGAGCTCCCCCTAGTGGAGGCTGCAGTGTAAATACCTTGAGAAATATGGTGCTCAGAGCCATACTTATGAAGCACCTATTCCACTTTTTCTGACATAGAATTCGGATGAGGTGGATGGTGACTTTTATTATTATTATTTTTTTATTATTTCTTCTCACCAAAAAAAAAACAACCAAAAACTAAATTTGTAAGAAATCTTAGGCATTACACTTTGCATTGCCTGGTGATTATCGAACACGTACTCTATAACTGGGTGGGGCCCTATGCTTAGTTTTGCTATTGGGCCCTATGAGATCTGTGTACGCCGCTGTCGGTATTATACCAGTAAAGTTATTGAGCCCTTTCTTTGTTTTCTACTTTAGAATGCACAAGCTTGTAAAGGCTGGAGCTGATAGAAAATACGTCGACCTAACCGTGTCCTTTGCGCCCGAGACTGATGAAGATGAAGATTTACCTGGGCCCCCTGTCAGATATTACTTTAACAAGGAAAGCAATTAACAGCGCTGACGTTCTCCTCCACATGTGTTGGTACTACTTGTCACAACAGGGTTAAGCCCTAACAACAAGGAATCGGTGGAAGTAGTGATTTGCACTAATATTTGCATAGTGGAATCTGTACCTGTAGTGTCTCCCCTTGCTTTGTTGTATGCGTTTCTTTGGACTGGATTACAGAATGTTTGGATGCAATATTCTGTGCTGTAACCCAAAAAAAAGTCATAAGAAAAAAAAAAAATAGAGAAAAATAAAATAAAATACAGGAAGGAGGATTACGACTACTGGGGACTGTACTGTGGGATTTGTACTGTACCTCGTTCCTGAAACGATGAAAGTGGATTGTGCTAGAATACTATAAGTAATAATACGTCTGTGTGCCTTGTAGTCAGTATGTGCACATGAGATCGTCCAGCTCTGTATGTATGTGTTCATGTATATACAAAGTTAAAGGGAACCTGTCAGCATGAAAGTGCAGTGCAGTCTGCAAGCGGCATGTTCTAGAGCAGGAGGAGCTGAGCAGAGTGCTACAACTTTTGTGAAGTAATTTCCCATAAGGGTGCATTCACACGACCGTATGTATTTTGCATTCCGCAAAATGTGGATCCACGAAAAAAATACAGATGACGTCTGTGTTGCATCCGTTTTTTTTTTTTTGGTGATCCATTGTAAAAATGCCTATTCTTGTCTGCAAAACAGACAAGAATAGGACATGTTCTATCTTTTTTGTAGAAAGGACACACGGATACGGACAGCATACGATGTGCTTTACAGTTTTTTGCGGACGCATTGAAATGAATGGGTCCGCATCCAATCCTCCAAAAATGTGGATCGGATGCGGACCAAAAATACGGTTGTGTGAATTGGGCCTAAAACTGTACAATTTCTAGATTCAGATTTCTGCTCTTTCAGAGCTCAGTAGCCATGGGGGTGGTCCGTCTGACTGACAGCTGTCTGTGTATACACACTGATACAGGGAAGACTGATAAGACCTCCCACTTGGCTGCCGAGCTCAGAAATGGCAGAGATTTAAATGAATAGAGTAAAAGTTTAGCAGAATCTTTTCCTCTAAAACTATATATCGATCTGCTCAGCTCCTCCTGCTCTATAATATGCTGCCTGCAGATTGCACTGCATTTCATGGTGACAGGTTGTCTTCAAAAGTAACGTTACTCTGTGTAACTTGTACTGTGACTCGGAGGCTCTCCAAATGTTCCCTCTTCTATTCCCTCTTTTTTATACTGGTTTCATTGAGCAAGATCACAGCATATACTTACACAGGATAACGTAACCTCGGCTGTACATCATAAGGGTATTTTATGTCCTTGACCCTTCAAATGCCTTAGTATTTTAAGATATGATGGAGTGGTGTAACGTGAGTTTGGCGGTGATGTTCATGCATAAACACGAACCATTTAATCTTGTTTTATTCATGTCTTGGTAAATGCTTATGTGTGTTCTGTATGAATTCTATGCACGTAGATCACATTCACATTCTTACAGTAGAAGATCAACCAGTTCACCTTAGCAGGTGTCCAACTATACATTTCAGCGGCTAAAATAGGGCATGGTAAGTAAGAGTAAACTGCTTTGAAAGGTCCTTTTACTTTTATGTTCACATTTCAATTTGTTTCCCAACAAAAAATTCAGAAATTTCTAATAAATTTCTTAATAGGGTTGTCCCACTTTTATCATAACTTTCTTTTATGATAACTCCCATACAAATTTGGCTTCTTCTCTGAATGTTTGAGAGTTCCACCTTTCAGTCCTTCCACCTTTCTGTAGCCTGATTGGCATTTAAAAAAAAAAAAAGTATTACATAGTAAAACCACTTGAAAGAGAAAAAGAGGGTGTGCCAACCATATAGAAAGCTGATAATCTGCCCACGTAACTATACCGGCTAATTCCAGAATAGTGTGTCCACTGCGGGAAACATGTTCCATGTGGGAGCATGATTTCCCGTTATGGACACCTCCTTTGACTGGATGACATTATAGTGATTTATAAAGCTGTACTGAAATAATGCCATCAGTACAGTGCTATAGGTCTGAGGTCAGGCAGGGACACACAGCTTTATAAATCAAAGTAGTGACCACTGCCTGTAAAGGGACCATAGGCAGCATACAACAGAGGCCAGTATCTCATTACAAAACTGTATGTTATTCTGAAATGCTGCAGGGAGAAGAGTCCACTGGGCATCTTCCCTCTGGGTGGCCAAAAACTGGAAGGGACAGTTACTATGGGGAACATTTATTTAAGGCCATAACTTTTTTGTCTACACTTCTTTTGGCATCTTACTAGAGTGCATTTCTGATGAATACTGGCGTATTAATTCCTCCCTTTGTTTTCAGAGTTGTTACTAGTTCATTGTATTGAGGGAGCCTGTCACTGTTTCTTTCTGTCTGTGTCCCTTTAAGGTTCTATGTAAGGGCTCATGCACATGAACGTGTGCCGCCCGGTCCGTGCATGGGAAACCGCAAATTGCGGTCCTCAATGCACCGTCCGTGTGGCTGGTGCAGGCAGATGCAGACCCATACAACTTGAATGGGTCTGTGATCCGTCCACACAGCAAATAAATAGCACAAGTTATATTTTCTTGCGGTGCTGAGGCACGGGCCAAAATGCCTCGGAAGCTTCCTTGGCCTTCCGCTCCGTGCTGAGGCACCGTATCTTCTGGATTGCGGCCCCTTTCAAGTGAATGGCCGTGTGCATGAGCCCTAAGGCTACATTCGAACAACAGTGAAAAAAAAAAACGACTGTTGAAAATGGCAAAACGGTACATTTTTAATGCCCGTTTTTTTTTCTACTGATTCCTTTCTGAGAAACAACCAATAAAAAAGTTACATTTTTCCCATAGTTCTAAAAAGAGGCACAGGGATAACTGTACTTTCCAGTTTGGGCCGCCCAGCTTGGCAGAAGCCAGAGGGAAGATGCCCAGTGGACTCTACCTGCATCATTTCAGAATGCTGGCCTCTGTTTCGATTCTATGGGGGATGTCGGTCTGTGACAACAGGCAAAATAGGACATGTTCTATTTAAAGGCTATTATTCACCGGCCTTCAAAAAAAATTGGCGTGGGAATACCCCATAGATTACTATTGTCTTAAAACAGTAACGTGGCGGCCATTTTTCTCTGCCATGTGAATGTTGCCTAACTAAGCCAATTTTCCTGTGGGCTTGTTTAAAAGATACAGATTTGGAATAATTTTGTTGATCCATTTCTCTGTTTCTGTCTCAGTGTGGTCAGTAAAGATTTTGGCCTCTATAAATATGCAAAGAGGTGTTTCCCAAGAAGGAGAACCATCTTGATAGCTCCCCTAGGGAGCCACTGTGGAAGTGGCTCATTAAGAGTCAAAATCTGTTCGTTTTTTTTTAAGCCGTGAGATTTCACAAGAGAATATAACCAATACAGATATCCATCCGTAGACCGCTGTTTCAGGGTGCTTGCCCCTTCTTAGTATGGACTTTCTTGAGAGATACCTCTTTGCATATTCTTTTCCCATGGAGAACAAACAATACGTCTTCATACCTTGGAGCACTGCCAATAAGTCTCCTTACAGGACTGCTCTCTTTAAGGAGATCCTGCACCCTGCCTAAACCGCACTCAAGGCATTGCACTGATGAGGGGAAAGCACCCTAAAACAGCTGTCTACAGATGGGTATCTGGCTTGTCTGTATATTACCTTGTCAAATCCCAAGGCTTGTTGGAAAGTTGGATTTGACTCATAGGGAGTCTCTTCCACAAAGTGACACTAGCAAGATGGTGCTGTTTCTTGGGAGATGCTTCTTTGCATATTTATTTCCCATGGGGCATTGCCAATAAGTCTCCATACTATGGTGTACTTCCAGTAAGTCTCTGTACAGGACTGGTCTCTTTATTGAGATCCAGCACCCTGCCTAGGCCTCAATAAATATATGTTCCCTAGATATATTTCGATGACTACTGATTCAACATTTTATTTGATCAGATTTGATTAAATTGTGTATCAGCAAGCTATGCCGTTTCTGAGCTCGGGAAGCAGCATAGCTTGCTGTGCTATGCTGTTTCCTTTAACTCCCATGCACTACAATCGGAGCTACTGAAACTGACTGGCCCACTGTGCCGTTTCCCGACCACCTGGTGGTCAGGATTTGGTCTCCTGTCGCCTTAGTAACGGTGAGATGAGAGAACCCATTTAAGGGGAATCAGTCACCAGGAAATTTGCTGTTAAGTCAGGCACATTGCCTTTCAGGGCTTGCTCAGCTGAATGTAATGATATCCATTGCTTTTAATCCATAGGCAAATGAGCAGTTAAAGGGGTTCTGCAGTTTGTTTAAACTGATGATCTATCCTCTGGATAGATCATCAGCATCTGACCGGCGGGGGTACGACGCCCCCGCCGATCAGCTATTTGAGAAGGCAGCGGCGCTGGCAGTAGCGCTGCGGCCTTCTCACTGTTTACCGCTGGCCCAGTGATGTCACGACTAGTATCAATGGCCTGGGCGGGGCTAATCTCTGTTCACTTGAACAGAGCTTAGCCCCGCCCAGGCCAGCTGATACTAGTCGTGACGTCCCTGAGCCAGCGGTAAACAGTGAGAAGGCCCTGGCGCTGCTGTAGCGCCACTGCTTTCTCAAACAGCTGATCAGCGGGGGTCACGGGTGTCGGACCCCCGCCGATCAGATGCTGATGATCTATCCAGAGGATAGATCAGGTTAAACAAACTGCAGAACCCCTTTAAGTCCAAGTCGCTCTGTGCAGCATTTTTCCTCTTCTGCATAGTCATCTTTGACTATATTGTACTGTACTGTGGAACACTTAAAAGGTTTTTTTTGGGGATTTCTTTGCTTTTTAACACACATATGTAGTTTCTTACCTCATACTTCTTTCCATTGCTTTTTTTTTTTTACTTGCATTCTCCTGACCCATTTTCACCATGTAAAAAAAAAAAAATCACTGTGGTTTGTTCCCATCCTGTATGTAGCACTTCCTGTTGCTGTGTCCAACCAAACCCATGATGCATTTCTCCTTTCTCTGCCACATCTCAAGCACCGCCCCTAACAATGCCCAGCTAGTTCATAGATCCTTTTTTCGTCACATGAAAGATTAATTCACCTGATAAACATGCATTTGCTTCAGAAATATCAGTAGCGACAGTTTTTCGTTCCGATTTATAGGCCCGTGTTATAGGGCCTATACCTTGTGTATAACCTAATCAAAGACTGGTTCTGATGTTGTGACTAGGGAATATTTTAAGTAACTGGACTAAACGTTTCTTTGTTATCAAGATGGTAGTTGACCTGGTATCTTTAGTAATCTGGTATCTACATGGCTACATGTGCCCTCTTTTGTTCTGTCAGTGAGATTGATGTCATTTTACATGATGTCTTACATATGACTTGAACTCACTAAAACTTCTCACTACTGGAATAGTCTAGGGGTCAAAATCAGATAACGAGCCAAGCTATCAAATGAGAGTTTTGTTCATTGTTTTCGTATGTTATATATATTTTTTCACGCTCAGGGGCATTCATTGCCATATGCTAGCAAGGCGATTGCAACAATGACAAGTCTGCAGCTATGAAGTGTTTTAAAGATGTAATATTTTGGTTGAAAGACTGCCTTTTCAGTACATAGTACAAATCTAGTCAATATTTGAATAAAACAGCAGTTAATATTTTTCATTTCTTCTGAGTTTTTATTGTGCATTTGTCTTAATCTACATTAGTGCTTCTGCTTTCAGGTTATAACTCTAGGGCCTCTTTCACACGGGGGCGTCGCGGGTGAGGGCCAGATTCACACGGGGGCGTCGCGGGTGAGGGCCAGATGCGATGTAGGTGCGTTCAGGGAAAATCGTGCGAGTAGGCACGCAATTTCAGTCAGTTTTGACTGAAACATAACATAACTCGCCTCATCCACTTGATTGCGCAGCCGGGATCCTCTTCTTTGTTCTTCTTGAATTACGTAGAATTTACGTACAAGTATTTTTCCCGTCAGCGGCCGGCGTAGCGAATAAGATGCGCATACGTTCGGCCGCGTATCCTTTTGTGAACCTCCTCTCGAGCGGCCCAGCATGAATACACGATTGCGTCAGAACGGAAACCGCCGGCAATACCAAAGACAGGACCGGCCGCTGCATGCCGCTACTAGTCCGGTCAATCCGCCTCAGAAACTCGGCAGTCATCCCCTCCGGCGACCATGCGGACGCACTACAGAGTCTGCCCGCAAAGGAGCCAGAACCGAAGATTCCCAAGGCACATGCGTGACCTGTCCCGCTACTGCAACGGGGTTCCCCGCAGGCCAAGCCCCATGAGGACCCCAGTGGATCGCGGAACAGGAGAGTGTCTTACATCACCCCCCCCTCGAGGATGCGGCTCAGAAGACTCCAAATGGGCTTTCCCCGTATTCTCACGGTGGAAAGCTGCCACTAATTCATCCGCATGAACCTGGCGGGCAGGTACCCAACATCTCTCCTCTGAACCATAACCCTTCCAGTCCACTAAATACTGAAGGGACCTCTGGACAAAACGGGAGTCCAAAATCATATTGACCTCGAATTCAGGCTCCCCTTGAACCTCCACCGGAGATGGAGTTCGGATGAAGGGAGCTTTGAGCAGTGAAACATGGAAGGTGTTCACTCCTTGAATCGACGGAGGAAGAGCAACCTTGTAAGTAACCCGGTTGATCTTCTGTGTTACCGGGTATGGACCAATGAATCTAGGCCCCAACTTGGCAGATGGTTAGTGCAAGGGAATGTTCCGGGTGGAGACCCACACTGGATCTCCTACCTTAAACTCTTGCTCCGCAGTGCGATGACAATCAGCTAATCTTTTCTGTTGCGCCACCGCACTACGAAGATTCCGCCGCGCCAACAACCAAATGGGTGGTCTATCCTGGAACCATTGGTCCACCACCGGTGAGTCAGTGGAGGCCCCTGCCAGAGAGAAGTCTTGGGTCCCTGCCCCCCACGCACCTGAACAGAGACATCTTGGTAGAGGCATGTTCGGAGTTATTATAAGCCACCTCCGCAAAGGGGAGGTGAGCTGTCTATTCCTCCTGGCAGTCTGACGCAAAACACCAGAGATATTGTTCCAGAGTCTGGTTCGTTCTGTCTGCCCGTTGGTCTCTGGGTGAAAGCCAGATAAAAATGAAAGCCCAATCCCGAACCGGGAGCAGAAAGAACGCCAGAACCGGAAGATAAACTGGACTCCTATCTGAAACAATATCCTCCCGCGCCCCGTGTAATTGGAAGACATGCTTCACAAACACATCTGCCAGCTCTCCAGCCGATGGCAATCCGGGGAGTGGTATAAAATGTGCCATCCTACTAAAACGGTCCACCACTACCCAAATTACCATACAAGCGGAAGACCTAGGCAGATCTGTTATGAAGTCCATAGACACATGGGGCCAAAGGAATAGGCAGAGGAAGGAAAGTACCAGAGGGGGCGGACCAAGCCGGTTTACACTGAGCACAAATACTACATGCCTGAATGTAGGCTTTGATATAAAAAAACCATCTTAGGCCACCAGACATGGCGTTTACAAAGGGACATAGTCTTTTTTATCCCCAGATGCCCGGCCGACTTAGAATCATGTAACTGTTGTATGACTCTGAGCCTGTATTTTAAAGGCACAAACAGCCAACCTTCAGGTTTGTTAGGAGGGCTCTCCGCCTGTAAAGGCAGAAGAGAAGACAAGTCCTCCATTATACCTGGGGTGTTTAAAGCGGCTACGAAGCCCCCTGCAGGAATAATGGGCTCAGGCTCAGAGTCACGTACCAAAATGGTTTCTGGGAAAACAACGGGAGAGCATCTGCTTTGACATTTTTGGGTCCCGGTTTTTAAGTTAACCGGAAATTAAAGCGAGTGAAAAATAATGCCCAGCGAGCTTGACGAGAATTTAACCTCTTGGCACCTTGGATGTATTCAAGGTTTTTGTGGTCGGTGTAAATCGTAATGGGATGTTCCACACCCTCTAGCCAATGTCTCCACTCTTGAAAGGCCAACTTAAAGGGTTTCTACCACCAGAAATACTGTTATGTAGCTGACTGATATAGCGATGCGCTAATGTCAGCACTAAATAACAGTATGTTTTTTACATTTCTCCCTGCAGCCGTTCTGATAAAATAAGCACTTTTATAATATGCTAATGAGCCTCTAGGTGCTATGTGGGCGCAAAATCAGCACCTAGAGGCTCCGTCTACTCACCATTTATCCCACCCAGGTCCCCTGTTCTGCCCGCCCCGCTCCTCTTGATTGATGTCAGGGTTCGCAGCATCGCTTACGAAATCCTGAAATCCTGCGCCGTTCACTTCTGTATTCGGCGCAGCCGCAGTGAGTGAAGGCCACTCTCCTGATGCCGGCTTCCTCACTGTGACGTAGTCGGCGCAGGCGCAGTGAGGAATCTGTCACCAGGAGCGCATCATTCACTCACTGCGCCTGCACCGAATACAGAAGTGAACGGCGCAGGCGCGAGATTTCGCAAGCGATGCTGCGAACCCTGACATCAATCAAGAGGAGTAGGGTGGGCAGAACAGGGGACCTGGGTGGGATAAAGGGTGAGTAGACGGAGCCTCTAGGTGCTGATTTTACGCCCACATAGCACCTAGAGGCTCATTAGCATATTATAAAAGTGCTTATTTTATCAGAACGGCTGCAGGGAGAAATGTAAAAAACACTGTTATGTAGTGCTGACATTAGAGCATCGCTAATGTCAGTCAGCTACATAACAGTATTTCTGGTGGTAGAAACCCTTTAACTCCCAGAAGCTCTCTATTGCCGATGTTATAATTGCATTCGGCTGGTGAGAGCTTCCGGGAGAAAAAGGCACAAGGATGAAGCCTCTCAGGATTTCCAGAATACTGAGAGAGAACCGCCCCCACACCAACCTCAGAGGCGTCAACCTCGAGGACAAAAAGGTCGAAAAGTGTCTCGATGAGTGAGGATTGGTGCGGAGCAGAAAGCCTGCTTCAGCGTGTCAAAGGCTTCTGCAGCCTCTCTCGTCCGCTTAGTAGGGTTCACCTCCTTAGTGAGGTTCGTGAGAGGCACTACCACTGCAGAAAAGTTCCTAATAAATTTGCGGTAGAAGTTAGTGAAACTTAAGAAACGCTGTAATTCCTTCAAATCCTTAGGCTGAGGCCAATCCAGAACAGCTGAGAGCTTGGATAGATCCATCACCAATCCGCGTTCAGATACAATATAGCCTAGGAAGGGCAATTCTCTCACCTCAAACAGGCACTTCTCGAGTTTGTCGTATAGGTGATTCTCCCTCAGCTTCTGGAAAATCTGACATACAGTACAGACCAAAAGTTTGGACACACCTTCTCATTCAAAGAGTTTTCTTTATTTTCATGACTGAAAATTGTAGATTCACACTGAAGGCATCAAAACTATGAATTAACACATGTGGAATTATATACATAACAAACAAGTGTGAAACAACTGAAAATATGTCATATTCTAGGTTCTTCAAAGTAGCCACCTTTTGCTTTGATTACTGCTTTGCACACTCTTGGCATTCTCTTGATGAGTTTAAGAGGTAGTCCCCTGTAATGGTTTTCACTTCACAGGTGTGCCCTGTCAGGTTTAATAAGTGGGATTTCTTGCCTTAGAAATGGGGTTGGGACCATCAGTTGCATTGAGGAGAAGTCAGGTGGATACACAGCTGATAGTCCTACTGAATAGACTGTTAGAATTTGTATTATGGCAATAAAAAAGCAGCTAAGTAAAGAAAAACGAGTGGCCATCATTACTTTAAGAAATGAAGGTCAGTCAGTCAGCCGAAAAATTGGGAAAACTTTGAAAGTAAGGGCTATTTGACCATGAAGGAGAGTGATGGGGTGCTGCGCCAGATGACCTGGCCTCCACAGTCACCGGACCTGAACCCAATCGAGATGGTTTGGGGTGAGCTGGACCACAGAGTGAAGGCAAAAGGGCCAACAAGTGCTAAGCATCTCTGGGAACTCCTTCAAGACTGTTGGAAGACCATTTCAGGGGACTACCTCTTGAAGCTCATCAAGAGAATGCCAAGAGTGTGCAAAGCAGTAATCAAAGCAAAAGGTGGCTACTTTGAAGAACCTAGAATATGACATATTTTCATCCGTGTTTGGTCCTTTTTTTAACGACCAGTTATAGGAGATGCTCTGGAAATTAACTTTCAGCTGAGCAGTGTTCGTGCAATACGGATGGCACACAGAGGATGGAAAACGGACACATGGACATCTTCATGGATGAAACACGTGCTGATTTTTTTCACAGAAGTCAAACAAACATGGAAATGTGAACAAGAACTAAAATGAAATTTGAAAGGATATCATAGTGTTTCCTTAATTGTAGTGACTACATTACACAAGCAGCATCCAGACCCCCCAAGGGTCAATGACTTTACCATAAGACCGTATGGCGGTGTAAGTTCAATCCAGCAGAACTCTGTGTGTCTGTAGAAATTTAAATATGTGCTATTTAAGCCATAAGACACAATGTTACATGTAGTGTCTATTCTGATAATAGAGTATAATAAAAAAAAATCCATATTAAGGCCCCATGACCGTGTCTATTTTGTGATCCACAAATCACGGATCCGCAAAATACATATGCTGTCCACATTTTTTCCCTGAGCCTTTGTTTTTAATGGGTCTGTGGTCCGCATTTTGCGAATATTTGGGGTCATTTATTAAACTGGTGTAAAGTAGAATTGGCTTAGTTGCCCATAGCAACCAATCAGATTCCACCTTTCATTTTTGACAGCTCCTTTGGAAAATGAAGTCAATGGGCCTGCAAAAAATGCCTTTGCAACACGGATCCCACCCGTATTTTGCAAAACAAATACAGTTGTGCGCATGGGTCCTAATTGTAAGCCTTAGGCCTCATGCACCCGGCCGTGCCCATATTGCGGCCCGCAAACAGCGGGTCCACAATATGCAGGCACCGGCCGCGTGCTCACCACATCACGAATGTGGACCCATTCACTTGAATGGGTCCGCAATCCGGAAGGTGCAGTGCGGAACAGAGGCACGGAACCCCCACAGAAGTACTACGGAGTGCTTCCCTGGGGTTTCTCTCTGTGCCTCCGCACCGCAAAAAAATAGAACATGTTCTATTTTATGCAGTGCGGACGGATCACAGGCCCATTCGGCAGCCGTTGATTGGAGACTGTAAATTGTGGTCCCCAATACACAGAACGGCCGTGTGCATGGGGCCTTAAGGACCCTTTTACACAGGTCCATAAAAAGTGCTGATTGAGGGTATACAAATCGGTGCTCGTTTAAAGTGCCTTTTGCACGTCCTGATGCAAAGTGAACAATCCTTTTTGCGATCATTCATGCCCCATTCATTTTGCATATTGTATGCAGCACATCCTCTGTTTACACAGGGCAATGTTCTGCATGACCGACGTGATGACTCAACAAAGGATCATTTTGTCTACATTTTACCAGTGTGTTTCAACCAGAGGTTGCACAGAACACAGCAACAACAAGTCCTGTCCCTTTCACAATAGGGACAGTCAACTTTCAGCCTGATCAGCAATACTACTGTGTGCAAAGCAGTAAACATCTGAACCAATTAATAGCACTGGAGAAGAATTACACAATGCTTTACCAGCCCCTACACCAAGCTTCTATGAGGAAGAGATGATATTAGGGTGTCCCTAGCAGTGAACACATTTTTTTCTGGGGTTCTACTGTGGTAATCTGGTTGGGCCTCACTGGTATAGAAGCATGTATAATTTCTCCAGAGTAGACAATCCACTCTTGCATGCCATACTTGCTACGGGCACATTATTATTATACACCCTTAGGCTCCATTCATACGGACCGCACATCGCCGGCACTAATAGAATATGCCTATTCTTGTCCGCAATTGCGGACAAGAATAGGACATGTTCTATTTTTTGGGGGAAACGGAATTGCGGACCCGGAAGTGCAGGTCCGCAATTCCGTATCCGGGCAGCACATGGTGCTGCCCCCTAGAATTGAATGGGTCCACAATTCCGTTCCGCAAAATGCAGAACGAAATTGCGGATGTGTGAATGGGGCCTTATACCTCATTCACACTTCAGTGTTTTGGTCAGTGATTTCCATAATTGATTGTGAGCCAAAACCAGGATTGGAGCCTCCACAGATATAAGGTATAAGGGAAAGATCGACACCTGTTTTTTGTTTAGAGCTGCACCTGGTTTTGGCTCGAAATCTCTGTTGGAAAACACTGACGTGTAAATGCGGCATTAGAGGCATCTAATCTCTTTATTATCACTGATGTGCAAAACAGTGTGCCCATTAACAATTTGATTTGGAATGGATGCATGAGTTTGCAGGTGAAACAGCTGTCTTTGCTGCTCCATGTGGCCTCACCCTCAGGCTCCATTCACACGTCCGTGGTGTGTTGCGGATCCGCAACACACCCGCCCGGCACCCCTATAGAAATGCCTATTCTTGTCCGCAAGCTGCGGGCAAGAATAGGACATGTTCTATCTTTTGCGGAGCTGCGGAGCCGAAGATCGGGGCCGCGCTACGCAAATGCGGATGCGGACAGCACACTGTGTGCTGTCCGCATCCATTCCATCCCCATAGAAAATGAATGGGTCCGCACCTGTTACGCAAAATTGCGGAACGGAGGCAGACCCATTTGCGGACGTGTGAATGGAGCCTCAGACAGGTGCACAAATGTGGTACTACATGGCTACTCTGATTTGTAAGGTGCTGCAGAATATGTAATGTTAGTGCTATACAAAGCTTATTTTTAGTATTATTATTTTGAAAATGAATGGACAACCGTGTGATCCAAGTTTGCCTGGGTCTACCAAATTATGAGCCTCTCTTTGCAACAACGTTCCTCTATTGCTAAAAGGGAAGCAGAATCCTAAGCAGGAATATATTACTCGACATCAGTGCGTGACCAGATCTATACTAGTGAATGTAATAACATCCACTACGCCACCATTAAAATAGTGACAGGTTCTCTTTAAGTATGGGTAAAGGGGCAGACTGGCCATAGACCCTACAGAGATGTCCAGGGGGCCACACAAGCCTTCCTCATGGCCACCGGCCGGGTATATGAAGATCTCATGCTCTCAGCATTAATTAATGTAGGAGCATCAAGCCAGGGGCTGCAAGTGTCCTCCTGAATTCAACTGTATTGCTGTTCTTAGGGAGATGATACAGTTTCATACTGTGGAGCAGGCGGCAGTATATTGTGCTGCCCTGTGGTATTTGGATTTGCAGAGGCAGTATATTGTGCTGCCCTGAGAGATTTGGTTCTGCAGAGGCAGTATTGTGCTGCACTGTGGTATCTGGTTCTGCTGGGGAAGTATATTGTGCGGCCCTGTGGTATTTGGTTTTGCTGGGGCAGTATATTGTGCTGCACTGTGGTATCTGGTTCTGCTGGGGCAGTATATTGTGCTGTCCTGTGATATTTGGTTCTGCTGGGGCAGTATATTGTGCTGCTCTGTGGTATTTGGTTTTGCTGGGGTAGTATATTGTGCTGCACTGTGGTATCTGGTTCTGCTGGGGAAGTATATTGTGCGGCCCTGTGGTATTTGGTTCTGCTGGGGCAGTATATTGTTCTTCCCTGTGGTATTTGGTTTGCAGAGACAGTAAATTGTGCTGCCCTGTGGTATTTGGTTTTGCTGGGGCAGTATATTGTGCTGCCCTGTTGTATTTGGTTCTGCTGGGGCAGTATATTGTGCTGTCCTGTGGTACTTGGTTTTGCAGAAACAGTAAATTGGGCTGCCCTGTGGTATTTGGTTTTGCAGAGGCAGTTTATTGTGCTGCCCTGTGGTATTTGGTTTTACAGGGGCAGTATATTGTGCTGCTGTGTGGTATTTGGTTTTACAGGGGCAGTATATTGTGCTGCTGTGTGGTATTTGGTTTTGCAGAGGCAGTATATTGTACTGCCCTGTGGTATTTGGTTTTGCAGAGGCAGTTTATTGTGCTGCCCTGTGGTATTTGGTTTTGCAGAGGCAGTTTATTGTGCTGCCCTGTGGTATTTGGTTTTGCAGAGGCAGTATATTGTGCCGCCCTGTGGGATTTGGTTTTGAAGAGGCAGTATATTGTGCTTCCCCGTGGTATTTGGTTTAGCAGAGACAGTAAATTGTGCTGCCCTGTGGTATTTGGTTTTGCAGAGGCAGTTTATTGTGCTGCCCTGTGGCATTTGGTTTTGAGGAGGCAGTATATTGTTCTTCCCTGTGGTATTTGGTTTTGCAGAGGCAGTATATTGTGCTGCCCTGTGATATTTGGTTTTGCAGAGGCAGTTTATTGTGCTGCCCTGTGGTATTTGGTTTTGCAGAGGCAGTATATTGTGCTGCCCTGTGGTATTTGGTTTTGCTGGGGCAGTAAATTGTGTTGCCCTGTGGTATTTGGTTTTGCAGGGGCAGTATATTGTGCTGCTGTGTGGTATTTGGTTTTGCAGTGGCAGTATATTGTGCTGCCCTGTGGTATTTGGTTTTGCAGAGGCAGTTTATTGTGCTGCCCTGTGGTATTTGGTTTTGCAGAGGCAGTATATTGTGCTGCCCTGTGATATTTGGTTCTGCTGGGGCAGTATATTGTGCTGCCCTGTGGTATTTGGTTTTGCAGGGGCAGTATATTGTGTTGCCCTGTGGTATTTGGTTTTACAGGGGCAGTATATTGTGCTGCTGTGTGGTATTTGGTTTTGCAGAGGCAGTATATTGTACTGCCCTGTGGTATTTGGTTTTGCAGAGGCAGTTTATTGTGCTGCCCTGTGGTATTTGGTTTTGCAGAGGCAGTTTATTGTGCTGCCCTGTGGTATTTGGTTTTGCAGAGGCAGTATATTGTGCTGCCCTTTGATATTTGGTTCTGCTGGGGCAGTATATTGTGCTGCCCTGTGGTACTTGGTTTTGCAGAGACAGTATATTGTGCTGCCCTGTGGTATTTAGTTTTGCAGAGGCAGTATATTGTGCTGCCATGTGGTATTTGGTTTTGCAGAGACAGTAAATGGTGCTGCCCTGTGGTATTTGGTTCTTTTGGGGTTGTATTTTGCTCTGCACTATTGCTGGCCCTGCCTAGGCCTTGCCTAATTCTATCAGTTTGAACCCACCTACAACTTAGAGCCACTTTTAGGTTTTTTTCCAGGGCCACTTTACGTTCCCAATCCGCCCCTGTATGGGGACATGAAAAACACAACTTGTCTAGTTGCTTAATAAAGTTATTTACACTACTAGAAAATGAAAAAAGATCACCTGAGATTGACAAAGTATAAAGTTTTCCAAGTGTTCTTTTTTCAATTTCATAAGTAAGAATAAAGTTTTGGAATGGCAAAGTCCTGGATGTAATCCAATCGAAATGTTGTGGAAGGATCTGAAGCAAGCAGTTCATGGGAGAAAACCCACCAACTGGTTTGTATGGAGAAAGGAACTGAAATTCCTCTAAACCGATGTGCAGGACTAATCCACAATTACCAGAAACATTTACTTGCAGTAACTATTGCACAAGGTATCACACCAGATACTGAAAGCAAAGGTTTACATACTTTGGCCACTCACCGATAGGTCATATTGGATCTTTTTCCTCAATACATAAATGGCCAAGTGTATTATTTTTTACACATTTATTTATTTAATTTGGTTATCTTTATCTACTTTTAGGACTTGTGTGAAAATCTGATGTAGTTTTAGGCCAAATGTATGCATAAATAAAATTCTGAAGTGTTTACAAACTATCAAGCACCACTGTATGATACATAGGTCATCAAAACTGTGAATATCAGTAGCTTAAAGGGAACCTGTCACTCTCTACTATGCTTCCCTTGCTGACGGCAGCATAGTATAGCGACAGACCTGTTGAATTCATTCAATTCTGGGCTAGAATGCAGTACTTTTACAGTACTGACAGGGTTGGCGCTCTGCAAGAGAGATGAGTCCGATGAGACTTGTGGCCATGCCTTCCCCCGCTTCCTGCCCATGACTGGCAGGTTTCTTTCCTATGCATAACATGAAAGAAACCTGCCAGTCATGGGGAGGGCAGGGCCACATCAGACTCATCTTCATTGAAGGTCTAGCGCGCACAGCAAGGTTCGCCCTGGCAGTACTGTAAGAGTACTGAATTCCAGCATCAGTGAGGACAGCATAATAGAGGTGACAGGTTCTCTTTAAGCTGCAATGGTGCTCATGTAAACGTACCAGTGGAAATTTCATGTTGACACAATTTCACAGACTGAACAGGCTGGAGACATCTTGATAACTGAAGTAGTTATGTTTATTAATTAATTTGGCATCTTCTCCTTGCTGCATGAAGACTCTTGGGCAGGTGTTCGAACCTAACGAGGTAGTCCAGTAGATTATATGGCCAGTTTAGTCCACACACATCAATCACAGTACAGATGAGGTGCAGCCAAAAACCATGCCAACTTGCAATTTTACCACAAACTGATTTGGTCCATGATCTGACACAATAACGGACCCCTAATAACACAGGGCCCCTAAGGTCTAGCAGGAGATAATTAGCTGGCCTTACTGATGAGAGATCCGGCAGGTGCAATGAAAACAAAATTACTTAAAAGAGGACTTGTACATGTCCTGTATACAGGGAGAGAAGGCCCTCAGAATCATTTTCTAAGGTAGGCCCAAGAAACTTCAGTTGATCACTGATAATGTTGATGTCCAGAGGCGCTGGAAATGGAAGCAGGGGAAATGGCTGCTACAGGGCCCAGGAAGGGGCTCAGGAGAAGAACAAATGGATTTATTTTTATGGCCCCCCCAGGGAGCGGTGAATATGGTGCTGTTAGTCCTAGCACTGGTATTACTCACAGCTCCCTGGTCGTCTTCTTCGGGCACCTGTGCTGTACTGCGCCCTGGCAGTGCAAAGCTTCAGGACTGGCCATAGCGTGCGTAGGACCACATTATGACCAGACGCTGTGTAACGTCTGGTCTAATGCATTAAGTGCCTAGACACAGTGCTGCACAAAGAGTGGAGGTGCCCGTAGGAGGAAAAGAGAGGTGAGTTTCAGTTTTTTATTTTGTGATCTGGTCTGAGATCAGTTGTAGTTACATCACTGAAGATGTCCCAGTGCGAAATCTTTGGTTTTACATAGGATAGCAGAGAAACCAACTTCTTTCTGACTTAACTTTAATAAGATCCTTGCATTTTGACAACAAAAGTATGTGGATGAAACATGGGCTAAAATGATGGCAGGGTAAATTAGCCTTAATGCACAGATGATGCAGCTCTAAAAAGTTAAAGATTTCAGAATGCTAAATTTGTTGGTTTAGGCTCCATGTAGCAGAGCTTTATGTATGGCACCATACAAAGGGCATGTGGCCTTAATGTTGTGCCATACGAGCTCCACATATGTTTTGTAATGCAACCCTAGAAGCTATCTACCACTGTACATTAGATATAGGTGGGACCAATGACTACCCATAAACTTGTATAGATGCTGTATTATGGCTCTGCACAAGAGAGCAGCTATAAGGCGGTGTGCATGATCTTTATTCTATATTCAGATTTTCTTAACCATCCTGCCACTGCGAAGGTCATGAAGTCTGAGCTTGTTGACTAGTGCACTTACAGTACTATCAGTACAGACATAGAGTCACAGTCTAGTGGAAATTGCCACAGCTTTGCCTATGTAATGTGTGCTCAAAAACAAACCAGAATGGAGAAATGTGTTCAAAGGGATTAACATATACAGTTGTGTTCAAAATAATAGAAGTCAGACATCACTAACCTGATCAATCACTGTTTTTGGTAGAAATTATATTTCTGCATGGCAAATAATTTACTAGCAGGTGTAGTAGAGTAATAGAAATCCAACAGACCCAACAGTCATGACATGCATGACATGGGGGTCGGGCAACGGGGCAATTATTACTGGCACATTATTGGGGGCACTATAGGGGCATCTACTGAGGCCACAAAGAAGGGGTATTTTATATGGGGGGCTCTGTACAGTAGAATTTTATACTGGGACACATTATGGTGGGTACTATGGGGAAGGGGAGAGAGGAGTACTATGGGGTCATCTACGGGGGGCACTAAGAGGGGGTATTTTATACTTGCAAATTATGGGGGACACTGAGGGCATCTACTGGGGCATTTTATACTGGTACATTATGGGGGCACTAGGAGGAAGGGGGGAGAGGAGCACTATGGGGGCATTTACTGGGGGCACTATATAGGGGTATTTTATACTGGAACATTATGGGGGTACTATGGGGACATTAGCTCAACTGGGGGCAATACAAGTATTTTTTACACTGTCACATTATAAGGAGAATTATTTCTACTGGGAAGGGGGGGGGCATTATGGTGGGCTTTATTACTCCCCCATGGTATGACCCCCTAGTAGCAGCACCAGCCTCTCCCTGCCCTGCTATCCCTCTGCCCCTTTAAGTTTTCATGTGAAATATGTTTTGTATACACATATAGCCTACACTGTGCCACACAATATACAGTATACCTCTACACTGTGTAGTCTGTTCTATAAGCACCATTGTTTTGTGGCGCCGGACAGAAAATAATCTGGAAGTGCCCCTTCCGAGACCAGGCTCTGGATCCGCCACTGATTGGAGGCCATATAGCTTAGGTTCCTGCCCAAAAGAAATCACCTTGCTGGGGTGGACAGACACAAATGATTTTGTACAAAATGTATTTGCCAAGAATCTCACATTTATATAATGAGCGTAGCATTAGCACTAATATATTTTCTATAGTGAGTGTGACATTATTTTGTAATCTGTGTTTGCAGAATGCCGTTGTACTGTTTGTTTTTGCTTTTGTATTTTCCTCCATGGCGACGTGCACCTGCCCATTGGAATGTGCAGATTAACATTTTTCACTTTAAAATTCTGTTCTGCCCCTGGGTCACAGTACCCTGACAGGGTGTTTCCAATTACAACCCTTTTAGGCTACTTTCACACTAGCGTTTTTCCTGGCTCTGGCAGGGTTCAGCAAAAACGCTTCCGTTACTGATAATACGACCGTCTGCATCCGTTATGAACAGATCCGATTGTATTATCTTTAACATTGCCAAGACGTATCCGTCATGAACTCCATTGAAAGTCAATGGGGGACGGATCCGTTTTCTATTGTGTCAGAGTTAAACGGATCCGTCCCCATTGACTTACATTGTGGGTCATGACGGATCCATCTTGCTCCGCAATCCATGACGGAAAGAAAACTGCAGCATTTTGGAGCATTCCGTTCTGTTCAGTTACGTTTTGTCCCCATTGATAGGGTTAACTGCCTGAATGGAACGCTTTAAAATATACTTTATTAGGAGTTTAGCTAAAAAATATGGCTACCCGCCAATAGAAACACATGTATCCGGCTCAAGTATGGAAGAGTGGCTGATAAAAATAACGGAGCTTGTCTCTGCCACACTAAAACTAAGTGCAGTGTATCCTGTTGGAGGAATATAGTGGCTGATTTACCTCTAGATAGCCTGGAATACAGCACACGCTTGCTGTGAACTAACCTTGTTAGCTGTCATAGTGTCTGAATAGAGGACAGCAAGCCATAGGAGCTGCAGTATCAAGGGGAAGTGCTATGTACCTTATGAACAATACTGTCCCCTATTTAGATTCTTAATTATTAAATCCCTGTCTAAGGCCTCTTTCACACTACAGTATGTCGATTTCAGTGTTTTGCGTTCCGTTTTTCACGGATCCGTTGTTCCGTTATTTTGTTTCCGTTGTGTTTCCGTTTCGGTTCCGTTTTTCCGTATGGCATATACAGTATACAGTAATTACATAGATAAAATTGGGCTGGGCATAACATTTTCAATAGATGGGTCCGCAAAAAAAACCGGACAGATACGGAAGACATACGGATGCATTTCCGTATGCATTCCGTTTTTTTTTGCGGACCCATTGACTTTAATGGAGCCACGGAACGTGATTTGCGGCCAAATATAGGACATGTTCTATCTTTCAACGGAACGGAAATACGGAAACGGAATGCATACGGATTACATTCCGTTTTTTTTTTGCGGAACCATTGAAATTAATGGTTCCGTATACGGAACGCAAAAAACGGCCCGCAAAACTGAAAATAAAAAACGGTAGTGTGAAAGAGGCCTAACATCTGCACGTTTCTGTGTCATCCCAAACTGGGTGACATTTCATCAGCAGCATAGGGAACTGATTACAGGTGGGGAATGCCGCTTGTACTAAGCATTTTCAGCCATCCGTTCAGGTACAGGGAAAACGCTGCACGCTTGTTTTGGCGCGAGTGTAGCCTCCTTTTTTTTTTTCCTGGTATTGAGACCCTATGACGGATCTCAATACTGGAAAATAGAAACGCTATTGTGAAATTAGCCTTAAACTTTTTTTTTTTATCTTTTAAAACTATGAAGGCTGTAATATAAATGTTCTCATATTTAACACAAAATTGTGCAATATATAATGAGCCATAGGGTGACATTTTTTACATTGAACAATCTCTCTCTATATATGTATATCTCAAATGTATCATTAATAGCAATGACATTTATTATATAAAGTTATTTCTCTATGTAATGATAGAAATTGTACATCTGAATCGGTTATTTCATACATATAACACCTTTCTAGGGCTCCTTCACACTGCCTTACTTATTTCTGTTACTTCATTATAGGAGCAGAACAATGAAAATAACAAGAGTGCTGGATTCGGCGCATAACTGACATGAACGGAGTCAATCAGATCATGGAAAATGGGATCCATTTGGTTTCCGTCTGGGAGAATGTTTTTTTAGAGGTGAAAAAAGTCCAGCATGCAGGACTTTTCTGTCCGCCGTTTTTGACGATATATGTACAGAGGCCCTGTGCACGGAGACTCTCACACATGTGAACACTCCCTTACATACTGTGTAAATAATATTATACAGCAGTGTGTAATCCTGAATGTCTGGGATCAGCAACCTCCGGCACTGCTCCATTCACTTCTGTGGTAGTTAGAAGAACAACTGAGTATGTTTGCATGCTGGGAGTTGTAGTTTCACAGCAGCTGGAGTGCTGAAGGTTGCTGATCCCATCCTTTGTTTTGCCTAGACACCTGTACAGTTCTATATGTATAGAGTGTATTAAGTTGTCTTTTGGGTGACAGCTGTAAGGTGACACTTGCACATTATGCAGTCATGACATATTACCACAGAGGAAAAGCATTTCAGTAATTAAACTGGCTGATAGATTATTGGAGCAGTGCCAATGTTGGCTCTTTGAATGACACCCATAACAACCATGTTGGCACAGACAGACATAGGATATAAATGTGTAAATATAAAGGGAAAAGCAGCATTTTTTTCGCTTGTTTGGTACACAAAAAAAATAAAAAATTGTTGACATGTTATAGTTTCGTTTACTTTAGCTATACTGTACAAAAATGGTTCTGTCATTTCTTTCAATACGGTTTCATCCTAAATCTTGTTCCATGTGATGTGTTCTGAAATGAAAACAAACAGTTTTAATTAGACTGTGACGGCATTAAACCGATGCAGCAGACCTATGTGTTTATCATGGCACAGCTTTGATTTCAATTTGCCTTTAACCTTAAACAGAGAACAGGAACCCCTTTTAATATTGTTATGCAGGGTGCAGGAATAAAAAAAAAAACAGACTGCTGCTGCAGTACCAGCGCCAAGCTCCTTCCTCCTCCACTTCCAGTTCCCATTGGATCAGAAGTGTGACATGCCACCTATACACATGTCACCGCTGCTAGCCGATCAATGGCCTCAGGAGTTGTCACTGTGATTTCGTAGTAAAGAGGTCACAGAGAGGCACGGAGCATTATCAGTCATGTTAATGCTCCGTGCCTCTGCAGTCTGCATCGGGTCTTGGCACTCTTTCACGGAGCGGATGCCACGCACGGCATCCGCTCGTGTGAACCCAGCCTAACAGTTCAATACAGCACAATACAGATGTATCGTGCTGCATTGAAACAGGGATCAGACCCTGTAATGTTAAAGTCCCAGAGTGGGACAAATAATAAAGTGAAAAAAAAAAGTTCATAAAATTTAAGTTTTACAAAAATAATTAAAAGTTTCAAGTAAAAAAATAAAAAAGCGTCCTTTTCCAAAAATAAAGTAAAAAAGAATTGTAAAAAATAGGGAAAAGACATATAGACATATTAGGTATCGTTGCGCCCGTATCGACCAGCTCTATAAACATATCACATGACCTAACCCCTCAGATGAACACCGTAAAAAAGTACAACAGCAAGCGATCAAAAAGGCATACGCCCACCAAAATAGTACCAATCTAACCGTCACCTCATCGCGCAAAAAATGAGCCCCTGCCTGAGACAATCGCCCAAAAAATGTAAAAAAATATGGCTCAGAATATGGAGACACTAAAACATCATTTTTCTTGTTTTAAAAAAGCTGTTATTGTGTAAAACTTACATAAATAAAAAAAATGTATACATTTTAGGTATCGCCGCGTCCGTATCGACCGGCTCTATAAAAATATCACATGACTTAACCCCTGAGATGAACACCGTAAAAAATAAAAACTGCTAAATAAACCATTTTTTGTCACCTTACATCACAAAAACTGTAATAGCAAGCCATCAAAAAGTCATATGCAGCTACTGGCTCCATTTCTCATATCTGGTGGTCGTGTCCAGACATTCATCACTTTTGGGCGGAAGTGGAGCGTACCATTTGTAGCACGTCCCTGAAGCTCACAGCCCAATTAGTACTACTCTGGCTACCTACCCCAGATTTTCGCCCTGGGAAACATAACCTGACCACACACTTGCTGATGGCCGCTAAACTTCTGATCCCTGTAAAATGGAGGTCAGTAGATCCACCGACCTTAGACATGTGGAGAGATAGGGTCCACCAGATGTGCCAAATGGAGGAACTGATTGGGTGGACATATCATAACAGAGACCGCTTTCTACAGATCTGGCAGCCTTGGCTACACTATAGGACAGGCTACCTGAATTCTCTGCAACCCGGTACTACTTAATCTACGAAAGGCGAGATGTTCATTCGGGCCACTTTTTGAGACCCCCCCCCCCCCCCCTCCTCTCCACCCGCCTGCCTTTATCTCTCGCGGGGAGATATTGACCAGAGCTGACATGTTTAAAGATTTGGTTGACGCAATAAGCTATATTTTCATTCTCAAACACTATGCGGATTGTAGTTTGTAACATGGGGTGACACAGTGTTAGGGCTGTTAGCTCTGTTCACTTGTTTTGTACATCATTTCTTGTTTCTTCTTGTGATTGTAAGATCATTTATCTAAGGGACTATTTGGTCCTAGATGAGTGGTTACCTCGTGATTACATGTATTGTTAGGCTATGCCTTTGATGATTTATGTCTTGCATTCATAACGATGTGACTCACTCAACTTTGGATTTCTTTATTGAATTATGATCTTTGTTTGTCTAATAAAAAGAGATTTCAAACAAAAAGTCATATGCACCCCATAATAGTGCCAATCAAACTGTCATCTCATCCCGCAAAAAATGAGACCCTACCTAAGATAATCGCCCAAAAACTGAAAAAACTATGGCTCTCAGAATATGGAGACACTAAAACATGATTTATTTATTTTTTGTTTCAAAAATGATATTATTGTGTAAAACTTACATAAATAAAAAAAAAAGTATACATATTAGGTATCGCCGCGTCCATATCGACCGGCTCTATAAAAATATCACATTCAGTGGTAGAGCGCATGCTTCGCATGTATGAGGCCCCGGGGTTCAATCCCTAGCATCTCCATGTTAAAAAAAAAAAAAAAAAAATATCACATGCCCTGACCCCTCAGATGAACACTGTAAAAAAATAAAAATAAAAACTGCTAAATTAACCATTTTTTGTCACCTTACATCACAAAAAGTGTAATAGCAAGCGATCAAAAAGTCACACACACCCCAAAATAGTGCCAATAAAACCGTCATCTCATCCCGCAAAAATTATACCCTACCCAATATAATCGCCCAAAAACTGAAAAAAATATGGCTCTCAGACTATGGAGACACTAAAACATGATTTTTTTTGTTTCAAAAATGAAATTATTGTGTAAAACTTACATAAATAAAAATAAAGTATACATATTAGGTATCGCCGCGTCCGTGACAACCTGCTCTATAAAAATACCACATGATCTAAGCTGTCAGATGAATGTTGTAAATAACAAAAAAAAACGGTGCCAAAACAGCTATTTCTTGTTACCTTGCCTCACAAAAAGTGTAATATAGAGCAACCAAAAATCATATGTACCCTAAACTAGTACCAACAAAACTTCCACCCTATCCCGTAATTTCTAAAATGGGGTCACTTTTTTGGAGTTTCTACTCTAGGGGTGCATCAGGGGGGCTTCAAATGGGACATGGTGTAACAGTCCAGCAAAATCTGCCCCCCAAAAAACCGTATGGCATTCCTTTCCTTCTGCGCCCTGCCGTGTGCCCGTACAGCAGTTTACGACCACATATGGGGTGTTTCTGTAAACTACAGAATCAGGGCCATAAATATTGAGTTTTGTTTGGCTGTTAACCCTTGCTTTGTAACTGGAAAAAAATAATAAAATGGAAAATCTGCCAAAAAAGTGAAATTTTAAAATTGTATCCTTATTTTCCATTAATTCTTGTGGAACACCTAAAGGGTTAATGACGTTTGTAAAATCAGTTTTGAATATCTTGAGGGGTGTAGTTTCTTAGATGGGGTCACTTTTATGGAGTTTCTACTCTAGGGGTGCATCAGGAGGGCTTCAAATGGGACATGGTGTCAAAAAAACCAGTCTAGCAAAATCTGCCTTCCAATAACCGTAATGCATTCCTTTCCTTCTGCGTCCTGCCGTGTGCCCGTACAGCAGTTTACGACCACATATGGGGTGTTTCTGTAAACTACAGAATCAGGGCCATAAATGTTGAGTTTTGTTTGGCTGTTAACCCTTGCTTTGTAACTGGAAAGAATTATTAAAATGGAAAATCTGCCAAAAAAGTGAAATTTTTAAATTGTATCTCTATTTTCCATTAATTCTTGTGGAACACCTAAAGGTCATTTTTGGGTGGTTTATATTATTTAAGCTTCACAAAGTGACTTCAAACCTGAACTGGTCCTTAAAAAGTTGGTTTTTGAAAATTTCAGAGAAATTTCAAGATTTACTTCTAAACTTCTAAGCCTTGTAACGTCCCCCAAAAATAAAATGTCATTCCCAAAATTATCCTAACATGAAGTAGACATATGGGAAATGTAAAGTAATAACTATTTTTGTAGGTATTAATATGTATTATAGAAGAAGAGAAATTGAAACTTGGAAATTTGCTAATTTTTTAAAATGTTTGGCAAATTTGGTATTTTTTTATAAATAAAAATGATTTTTTTTTTACTCCATTTTACCAGTGTCATGAAGTACAATATGTGACGAAAAAACTATCTCAGAATGGCCTGGATAAGTCAAAGCGTTTTAGAGTTATCACCACATAAAGTGACACTGGTCAGATTTGCAAAAAATGGCCTGATCCTGAAGGTGAAAATGAGCCCGGTCCTTAAGGGGTTAAAGGGAACCTGTCCCCAGGATTTTGTGTATAGAGCTGAGGACATGGGTTGCTAGATCACCGCTAGCACATCTGCAATACCCAGTCCCCATAGCTCTGTGAGCTTTTATTGTGTAAAAAAAAAAAAGATTTTATACATATGCAAATTAACCTGAGATGAGTCCTGTCCCTGACTCATCTCAGGGACAGGACTCGTCTCCGGTTAATTTGCATATGTATCAAATCGGTTTTTTACACAATAAAAGCACACAGAGCTATGGGGACTGGGTATTGTGGATGTGCTAGCGGTGATCTAGCAACCCATGTCCTCAGCTCTATACAAAATCCTAGTGACAGGTTCCCTTTAATAACTGGTTGAACCTCCTTTGGCAGCAATAACTTCAACCAAACGTTTCCTGTAGTTGCAGATCAGACGTGCACAACGGTCAGGAGTAATTCTTGACCATTCCTCTTTACAGAACTGTTTCAGTTCAGCAATATTCTTGGGATGTCTGGTGTGAATCGCTTTCTTGAGGTCATGCCACAGCATCTCAATCGGGTTGAGGTCAGGACTCTGACTGGGCCACTCCAGAAGGCGTATTTTCTTCTGTTTTAAGCCATTCTGTTGTTGATTTACTTCTATGCTTTAGGTTGTTGTCATGTTGCAACATCCATCTTCTGTTCATCTTCAGCTGGTGGACAGATGGCCTTAAGTTCTCCTGCAAAATGTCTTGATAAACTTAGGAATTCATTTTTCCTTCGATGATAGCAATCCGTCCAGGCCCTGACACAGCAAAGCAGCCCCAAACAATAATGCCCCCACCACCAAACTTCTAGTTAGGATGAGGTTTTGATGTTGGTGTGCTGTGCCTCTTTTTCTCCACACATAGTGTTGTGTGTTTCTTCCAAACAACTCAACTTTGGTTTCATCTGTCCACAGAATATTTTGCCAGTACTGTTGTGGAACATCCAGGTGCTCTTGTGCAAACTGTAAACATGCAGCAATGTTTTTTTTGGACAGCAGTGGCTTCCTCTGTGGTATCCTCCCATGAAATCCATTCTTGTTTAGTGTTTTACGTATTGTAGATTTGCTAACAGGGATGTTAGCATATGCCAGAGACTTTTGTAAGTCTTTAGCTGACACTCTAGGATTCTTCTTCACCTCATTGAGCAGTCTGCGCTGTGCTCTTGCAGTCATCTTTACAGGACGGCCACTCCTAGGGAGAGTAGCAGTAGTGCTGAACTTTCTCCATTTATAGACAATTTGTCTTACCGTGGACTGATGAACAGCAAGGCTTTTGGAGATACTTTTATAACCCTTTCCAGCTTTATGCAAGTCAACAATTCTTAATCGTAGGTCTACTAAGAGCTCTTTTGTGCGAGGTATCATTCACATCAGGCAATGCTTCTTGTGAAAAGCAAATCCAGAACTGGTGTGTGTTTTTAATAGGGCAGGGCAGCTGTAGCCAACACCTCCAATCTCATCTCATTGATTGGACTCCAGTTGGCTGACACCTGACTCCAATTAGCTCTTGGAGATATCATTAGTCTAGGGGTTCACATACTTTTTCCACCTGCACTGTGAATGTTTACATGGTGTGTTCAATAAAAACATGCTAACATTTAATTCTTTGTGTGTTATTAGTTTAAGCAGACTGTGATTGTTTATTGTTGTGACTTAGATGAAGATCAGATCACATTTTATGACCGATTTGTGCAGAAATCCATATCAACCCAAAGGGTTCACATACTTTTTCTTGCAACTGTATGTCACACTTCTGGTCCAGTGGGGACTCAAAGTAGAGGAGAAGGGAGCTGTGCACCGGAACCAAAGTGCTGGGAACAGGCAAGTTTTTTTTTATTTTATTTTTAATCGCTACACTCTGCCTCACAATATCAAAAGGGGATTCTGGTCTTTGAGAAACCCTTTATATGAATTACTATAAAAAATGCCCTGAAATCAGAGATAGATAATGACTAGAACAGGTTGCCTCCACTTACAGGGCTGCCTAAAGGGGTGGGACTCACTACACACTGCGCTTTAGCGCCTGTATATACTTTAAATTGGTAAGCATTCTTGTCAGGCTGCTCAACTTCAGGCATATCACAGTCACTCCATTGTGTATGCTATTGCATAGCAGCAACTCTGCTGTAGAATAGATAGTAATGATGCAATCCTGTGTGTGGTATTTCGTCATGGTTGAGCAGCCTGACAGGAAGGGGGAGAAGGGATGTGATCCTGATCCCTGTTCCTGTCAGGCTGCTCTACCATAATGGCCTATGAAACACAGGATTTCACTGCCTGCCCTGTGAGAGATCTGAGAAGATCGGTTAGACTTGCAGCACGTGGTCTATCTGACAGGTCTTTCTGTGTTTCCTTTCTGTTTGTTGTTGTGGGCAGGATCCCACCTCTCCACAGGTTCTGCTCATTAGTTGTTTAAGAGGCTCTATTTAAGCCTCTTACTGCTGACTTTGCGGTTGATATTTTCCTTCTGGAGTTCTATAATGTTTTTTTGTGGATCCTCTACTTCCCGCTCGTCTCAAGCTAAGTCCTCCTGTTTTCTCCTTTGTGCGTGTGTTGCTTCTAGGTCTCAGGGAGATGCTGGTCCCTTCATTGTGGAAGGTACCGGCTGTCTCATTCACCACTCCCTAAGTTAGGGTTTGGAACAGTGTCAGCAGGGCTTAGGTTCCAGCGTATGAGTTTGTTCACCATCAGGACTTGCTCATACTGTCAGCAGTCATGAAGAGGCTCAGGGATTGTTAGGAGGTTACCATTCCCTCCTCCCTAGCTTTGGGGCCTAGTCTGTTTACCTGTTGCTGTTTGTTTACTTGGTGTTCCTCTTATCCCCACTTGCCGTGACACAGGATGGCATCATTATTATCTATTGTACAGCAGAGTTTCTACCCTCCAATAAATAGTAATGGATCAATACAGAGTGTGGTTTGCAGTCAGGCTGAGCCAGCCTTACAGGAAAACTCACCACTGTGGAGTATATGCAGGTGTCGGAGCACAGTGTGTAGTAAGTCTCCCACTCCCCTTGCCCCGTATGCAGCGCTGCAAGTTGAGGCAACCCATCCTCTCACCCTGATGGCGAAATGCGCGTCAGGGTATGGTGGTGGTCTGACCTGAGTTAGGGACACAATAATTTGGTTGGTATTATATAGATATTTGCCTATATACTTTTTATTATACTGGATCACTTATATATATATATATATTTTAAAATTTTTTTTTTTTTTTAATTATTATTATTATTATTTTCTCACGTTATTTGATCTGTACTCTTCATAGCCATACTATTTGGCTGTGTGTATACCGTATTTTTCGCTTTATAAGATGCACCTGATGATAAGACGCACCTAGGTTTTTGAGGAGGAAAATAAGAAAAAAAATATTTTGAACTAAAAGGTGTGCTTTTGGTGGGTTTTGAACTAATAGTGGTCTGTGGATGACACTGTTATGGAGGAGATCTGTGGATGACACTGTTATGGAGGGGATCTGTGGATGACACACTGTTATGGGGGATCTGTGGATGACACACTGTTATGGGGGATCTGTGGATGACGCATTGTTATGGGGGATCTGTGGATGATGCACTGTTATGGGGGATCTGTGGATGATGCACTGTTATGGGGGATCTGTGGATGACACTGTTATGGGGATCTGTGGATTACGCACTGTTATGGGGGCATTTGTGGATGACACACTGTTATGGGGACATGTGTGGATGACTCACTGTTATGGGGACATCTGTGGATGACACTGTTATGGGGGGGATCTGTGGATGACACTGTTATGGGGGTATCTGTGGATGACACTGTTATGGGGGTATCTGTGGATGACACTTATGGGGGGTTTGTGGATGACACTGTTATGGGGGGGATCTGTGGATGACACTGTTATGGGGGGGATCTGTGGATGACACTGTTATGCTATATATGTGTCATCCACAGATCCCCCCATAACAGTGTTCCTGTGTAAAAAGTGACCACCAATACACCGGGCCCTGCTCACAGCAGTCTTCATATCTAAACTGTAGTCATGTAATCCTTAACCTCTTTGTTAGCTTTGTTAAAATAGCGCAATCCTCTGCAGTAGTACTTACTATCAAACTACCGTAGCAGGCCGGCCGGCAGCGTAACGCCACTCACTTTGTCACGCGCCTGCTCCTCCCCCTTTATTTATGAATCAGGTTGAGCAGGCAAGAGAGAGTGAGTGACGTTACACTGCCGGCCGGTCTGCTACAGTAGTTTGATAGTGAGTACTACTGGAGAGGATTGCGCTACTTTAACAAAGCTAACAAAGAGGTTAAGGATTACATTACTACAGGTTAGATATGAAGACTGCTGTGCGTGGGGCCCGGTGCAATAGAGTACAGTGACTGCACAGGGCCCCGCCGCGATAGCAACAGCAGTTGCCGGCCTCCAGCCTCTCCTCCCTCCCCGCTTATACGTTGCAGGTCCCGCTGTGCAGCATAGAGGCCGGCGATGTATCAGTGTCAGCGCACCATTTGCTTTATAAGACACACTGCCATTTTTGCCCCACTTTTGGGGGGAAAAAGTGCGTCTTATAAAGCGAAAAATATGGATACTTGTTTATGAACTCTTGAATCTGCACTTTATTGTACCTCCCTAAAAATACTTTTTGCACTTGCACTTTATTATGCTTATCCTGCCGTTTGGTCACCACCACTGTTTTTGTGTTTTTAACCGTTTTTAATTTATTTGCGTATGTCAATCATGTCTGTAATACATGTTTTAAAAAAAATGTGATACTATAATCATGATGGATGTGTGATTAGCTTGTTGTTTATTGTTGAACCACATATTCTTCTATTGGTGTTATATTCTAGGACAGGTTGCTTGTGGCCATTTTTAATCATTCCAAGGGAACCCTTTGAAGGATGCAGTTATTTTGGGTCCTTGAAGAATACAGTTAGTTTGGGCTCTTGAAGGATGCAGTTAATTTGGGCCTTTTTTCCATTGTGTTTCAGAAGCTATAACTCTTCAATTTAAATACAAGTTATCACTTTCAGATGAGATTGATAACTACTCCTGAAGAGCATCGCAAGTAATGGATGCTTATAAAGACCGTTGGGACAGTGACATACTCTGGGCACCCAATCTTTGGTACTAGACTAAATTGTACAGTATCATACAATTTTTCTTGAACTGCTGCACATATAACATATGTAGATTTAAAGTCAGGTATTTGCACAGTTTAACTGCAGTTCTTAGCTGTGACACTATTTCACAGTCTGAACCCGGCCGGCGGCCGTACAAGTACATGACTTTTCCATTTAGAGTACTTACCCTCTATTCATTACAAATGTCATGTCAGAGAATCTTATCTTAGTGCTATTTGACTGCTCTGAATATGGTTAGCTATCAGTATAAAGATTCGTTTACTTTCTAAGTACTACAAGGTTAAATTTTAAGTAGTGACATACATGCCAACACAAACAGGGAACTAAATATTGTGTGAGTACCCATTTTGTTGCGCTCTTGGCATGAACTTGCTGGAATACTATGGCCTTTGTTCTCATTGCAAGCAAGTTACAAAACCACGTCTCAACTAGTTTACCTTATTACTGGAATGTCATTTATCCAGCGTAACCCCTCTTCACCTGCATGAAGACCTGTTTTCATTGTTTTGAATGCAAAACATGTACATTTCCGAGCTTTTTTCCCCTTCACCAGATTGTAAGCATTTCTATTATTCTACAGAAATGGAAGATAAGGTCTAGTAAATAAAATGAGCCTTAGGGCTCATGCACATGAACGTATTTTCTTTTCGCTTCCATTCAGTTTTTTTTGCGGACCGTATGCGGAACCATTCACTTCAATGGGGCTGTAGAAAATACAGAAGTTACTCCGGTGTGCATTTAGTTTCCATTTGTCCGCATGGCCTTTCCGCAAAAAAAAGTAGTGCATGTCCTATTATTGTCCGCAAATCACGGTCCGACGCCCCATGCAAGTCAATGGGTCCGCAAAAAATACAGAACGCACACGGAACACATCCATATGTCATCCGTATTTTGCGGATCCATACTGTAGAAATGCTATGCCCAGCCCATATTGCTCATGTGTTTGGTGATTAATAAGTTATTGTTTCTGTATAAGATCTGCAAAAAACGGACCAAATGCGGAAACCATACGGATATGTTTTGTGCAATAACGGAACGGAAGAGGACTTAAATCAGAGAGAAAAAAAACTCAGATACGGATCAGTGAAAAACGGACCACAAAACAACAACGGTCATGTGCATGAGCCCTTAGGCCGTATGCACACGATAGGCCGTGGGTCTGTTATACGGTACTCATATCATCATGTGACTAATGCATTGTAAATCATTATGATGCAGTAAGTTTGGGTCAAATGAGCAGCTGTCAGTTCAGGAGATGCGGCCGACAAACAGGCTGTGTTTCCTAGACGGCACACAACCATGTGCATGCAGCCTTACTTTAGCAACACATCATGGAAATGCTGATACCAAATCAAATAAGTTATGATGTGATGACATATCCACTTGTCTGTCTGCATAATAGACAACACAGACCCTTACTTTATCTCTTGTATTATACATTTTAATTATCATAGTAGTCTAAAACAAAATTATAATCTAAAAATCACAATCTAAAAATCTTCAAAAAATTGCCCCTCTGACTACACTCTTCACTCTTTATAGCAGGGTCACATGTGACTGATTGGTTGCAGATTTGCCGTTGCGAAATTTGATGCTGCAAATCAGCAGCATTGTACAGTACCAGCAAAAAGGATGAGAATTTCAGAATTCTCATCCACATGCAACCTTAAAAAATGTGAATTTAGGCAGCGGATTTCTCCCTTTCCAACGGAGAGGGTGAAATCTGATGGCTTTTCCATGGCTCAAACCACATGTAATACATACAGTTTTGTTGCATTTTTTGTTTTTTGTTTTTTCTGCTGGATTTTTAGTCACGTGTGAACCCAGCCTTAAGGAAATAGCCTAAGTGGGAGGGGTGGGTAACATTTGTGTTAAGTATGTGCCATTCCACCTATGAAACCACTAATAGCAGTCAAAATTAGCCTCTGTTGTGTTACAGATACATGTGCAAAGATCAGATTCTGCACTATATTCGGATTTAGGCCTCATGCACACGACAGTATTTTTTCACGGTCCACAAAACGGGGTTCCGTTGTTCCGTGATCCGTTTCCGTTTTTGTTTCCGTGTGTCTTCCTTGATTTTTGGAGGATCACCAGACATGAAAAGTCAAGTCAAGTTTGCCTTGCAAATGACAGGGAAAAAACGGACACGGATCACGGACGCGGATGACAATCTTGTGTGCCTCCGTGTTTTTTCACGGACCCATTGACTTGAATGGGTCCGCGAACCGTTGTCCGTGAAAAAAAAAGGGCAGGTCATATTTTTTGGACGGACTGGAAACACGGATCACGGACGCGGATGACAAACGATGCATTATCCGAGTCAATGGGTCCGCAGAAAATCACGGAAAACGGAACAACGGACACGGAACACAACAACGGTCGTGTGCATGAGGCCTTACGCACGGGCGTTGCGGGAAAAGGTGCGGGTGCGTTGCGGGAACATGCACGATTTTTCCGCGTGAGTGCAAAACATTGTAATGCGTTTGGCACTCGTGTGAGAAAAATCGCGCATGTTTGGTACCCAAACCCGAACTTCTTCACAGAAGTTCGGGCTTGGTATCGGTGTTCTGAAGATTGTATTATTTTCCCTTATAACATGGTTATAAGGGAAAATAATGGCATTCTGAATACAGAATGCATAGTAAAATAGGGCTGGAGGGGTTAAAAATAAAGATTTTTTTTTTAACTCACCTTAATCCACTTGTTTGCGCAGCCCGCATCTCTTCTGTCTTTAACTGTGAGCAATAGGACCTTTGATGATGTCACTGCAATAATCACATGGTCCATCACCATGGTGATAGATCATGTGATGAGCGTAGTGACGTCATCAAAGGTCCTATTGCTCACAGTTAAAGACAGAAGAGATGCCGGCTGCGCGAACAAGTGGATTTAGGTGAGTTAAATTTTAATTTTAATTTTTTAACCCCTCCAGCCCTATTTTACTTCGCATTCTGTATTCAGAATGCTATTATTTTCCCTTATAACCATGTTATAAGGGGAAATAATAATGATCGGGTCCCCATCCCGATCATCACCTAGCAACCGTGCGTGAAAATCGCACCGCATCCACACTTGCTTGCGGACGCTTGCGATTTTCACGCAACCCCATTCACTTCTATGGGGCCTGCGTTGCGTGAAAAACGCAGAATATAGAAAATGCTGCGATTTTCACGCAACGCACAAGTGATGTGTGAAAATCACCGCTCGTGTGCACAGCCCCATAGAAATGAATGGGTCATGATTCAGTGCGGGTGCAATGCGTTCAACTCACGCATCGCATCCGCGCGGAATACTCGCCCGTGTGAAAGGGGCCTATATCTACACTGAGTTTATAATGCACAGGATATTTATTAGGAGATGCGTACAATGTGTATGCAAATACTGTATGTCATGCAATAAAAAGTGACCAATAAATGCCCAAAAAAACACATAAAACAATGAGAGTCAACAGTCGAATTTGATCGTTTGAAATTTGAGCATGCACGATAAATTCTGTGTCAATAGGACCCTACAGAAACCTATGAGCAGTATTCTGGGAATTATTGACCAGATGACAGACTTCAACAATGTGATTGTGTCTTGTGTAGTGATGACATTTCAGAAGATCACTTTGAACAAATTTAGTGTGCTTTCAATTATAAATGAAAAATGTTATGTTCTGATACCCCTAAATAAAATCCAGGGTGACTAATTGCCTTCAGACGTCACTTAATTAGTAAATATAGTCTACCTGTGTGTAATTTATTCTCAGTATAACTACAGCTGTTCTGTGAAGGCCTCAGAGGTTTGTTAGAGAACATTAGTGACCAAACAGTATCATTAAAACAAAGGAACACATCAGACAGGCCAGGGATAAAGTTGTGGAGAAGTGTAAGGCAGTGTTACGGAAGGTGTTACAGAAAACTAGAAGACACAAATGAAGATCCGACTGACTTGATCCAAAACTAAGGAACCAAAGGGTAAGCCCTGCAACAGCCCTAGCTCTCTCCCTTACTGCTCAGCCTATGCAAAAATCTCTATGGTAGATAATTGCATACCCTCGTTCCTCGACTGTATGAAACCTGAACACCCTATAATAGTGAGGGGACACGACCATCGGCTCCCTACACTTAATACGGAGGGAGTCAGGGTCAGCTAGGATCAAGCAAACAGGAAAACACAGATAAATGAACAGACTTATCTGTAGAAGCATCAGTTGTAGCATCCAGCATGCACACACTCCAGGAAGTTGTATAAACCGCAAAGTGATGCAGTATGGGAGGGGATTTAAAGGGATGCAATCAGTGCAACTAGATGACAGCTGAGAGAGGGAAACGAGATGACAAAACAAAAGCAAAACAAAAGAACCTCAAGCAGGAGGTTCTGAAGAACGTCTGTCAGAGCTTCTCAGATGTCTGGCGGTGACAGGCAGGGTTAGGTAATAAAAAATATCCCAAGCTCTGAACATCTCACGGAGCACTGTTCAATCCATCATCTGAAAATGGAAGGAGTATGGCACAACTGCAAACCTACCAGGACATGGCCGACCAACCTAAACTGATAGCCCAGGCAAGGAGAGCACTAATCAGAGAAGCAGCCAAAAGGCCCATGGTCACTCTGGAGGAGCTGCTGAGCTCCACAGCTCAGGTAGGAGAATCTGTATACAGGACAACTATAAGTGGTGTACTCCACAAATCTGGACTTTGTGGAAGAGTGTCAAGAAGAAAGCCATTTTTGAAAGTAAGCCATAAGAAGTCCTGTTTGCAGTTTTCCACAAACCATGTAGGGGACACAACAAACATTTGGAAGAAGGCCTGTGGTCAGATGAGACCAAAGTTTAACTTTTTTTCCTAAATCTAAAACACTATGGGGAACATTTATCAAACTGCTGTAAAGGAAAACTGGTTTAGTTTCCCATAGTAACCAATCAGATTCCACCTTTCATTTTCCAAAGGAGCGCTGAAAAATGAAAGGTGGAATCTGATTGGTTGTTATGGGCAACTAAGCCAGTTTTCCTTTACATCAGTTTTGATAAATTGCCCCCTATGTGTGGTGGAAAACTAACACTGCAAATCACCCTGAACACACCATCCACACCGTAAAACATGGTGGTAACAGCTTCCAGTTGTGGGATGCTTTTCTTCAGCAGGGACAAGGAAGCTGGTAAGAGTTGATGGGAAGATGGGTGGAGCTAAATACAGGGCAATCCTGGAGTAAAACTGGTAGAGACTGCAAAAGACTTGAGACTGGGGCGGAGGTTCACCTTCCCGCAGGACAACGCCACTAGAGCTACAATGGAATGGTTTAGATCAGTGGTGGGCAAACTTTTTTGTCAACTGAGCCAAATATCGCCAAAACCACGATTGAAATTTCTTTTGAGAGCCACATTTTTAAAACCTAAAATATATAGGAAGGAAGCGCATGCTGAAGTGAATGGGTCCATGATGCGGGCTGCACACAGCCTTGTGCAGCCCGCATCCTGGACCTATTCACTTCAATGGGTCCAGGATCCGGGATATGAGTGCTACAGAGTTCTTCCGTGGTGCTTCTGGCTGTGCCTCCGCACCGCAAAAAAGTAGCGCATGCTGAAGTGAATGGGTCCATGATGCGGGCTGCACACAGCCGTGTGACCCCCCCGCATCGGCGATCGCCGCAAACCGCAGGTCAATTCAGACCTGCGGTTTGCGGCTTTTACCTGGTGCGGCGGCGGCAGTGCCATCGGGTCCCCATGGGGCTGTATGGTGGACCTGATGGCACTGAAAAAATAACGTTTTCCCCCCCCAAAAATTAAAAGTTTCAAGTAAAAATAAACAAAAACGTAATTTTCCCCAAATAAAGTTAAAAAAATTGGTAAAAATTAGGGGGGGAAAAAAAAGTATACATATTAGGTATCGCCATGTCTGTATCGACCGGCTCTATAAACATATCACATGACCTAACCACTCAGATGAATACCATAAAAAATAAAAAATAAAAACTGTACCAATCTAACCGTCACCTCATCCCGCAAAAAATTAGCCCCTACCTGAAAAAAAAAGCTGTTATTGTGTAAAACTTACATAAATAAAAAGAAAAGTATACATATTAGGTATCACCGCGTCCGTATCGATCGGCTCTATAAAAATATCACATGACCTAACCCCTGAGATGAACACCGTAAAATACACCGTAAAAAATAAAAACTGTGCCAAATAAACCATTTTTTGTCACCTTACATCACAAAAAGTGTAATAGCAAGCGATCAAAAGGTCATATGCACTCCAAAATAGTGCCAATCAAACCGTCATCTCATCCCACAAAAATTGAGACCCTAGCTAAGATAATCGCCTAAAAACTGAAAAAACTATGGCTCTCAGAATATGGAGACACTAAAACATGATTTTTTTTTGTTTCAAAAATCATATTATTGTGTAAAACTTACATAAATAAAAAAAAAAGTATACATATTAGGTATCGCCGCGTCTGTATCGACCGGCTCTATAAAAATATCACATGATCTAACCCCTCAGATGAACACCGTAAAAAGTAAAAAATAAAAATTGTGCTAAATAAACAATTTTTTGTCACCTTACATCACAAAAAGTGTAATAGCAAGCGATAAAAAAGTCACACGTACCCCAAAAATAGTGGCAATAAAACCGTCATCTCATTCCACAAAAATTATACCCTACCCAAGGTAATCGCCCAAAAACTGAAAAAATTATGGCTTTTAGACTATGGAAACACTAAAACATGTTTTTTTTTGCTTCAAAAATGAAATCATTGTGTAAAACTTACATAAATAAAAAGAAAATATACATATTAGGTATCGCCGCGTCCATGACAACCTGCTCTATAAAAATATCACAGGACCTAACCCCTCAGGTGAATACCGTAAAAAAATAAAAATAAAAACGGTGTAAAAAAAGCAATTTTTTGTCACCTTACATCACAAAAAGTGTAATAGCAAATGATCAAAAAGTCACACGCACCCCAAAATAGTGCCAATAAAACCGTCATCTCATCCCGCAAAAATTGTACCCTACCCAAGGTAATCGCCGAAAAACTGAAAAAATGATGGCTCTCAGACTACAGGGAGTGCAGAATTATTAGGCAAGTTGTATTTTTGAGGATTAATTTTATTATTGAACAACAACCATGTTCTCAATGAACCCAAAAAACTCATTAATATCAAAGCTGAATATTTTTGGAAGTAGTTTTTAGTTTGTTTTTAGTTTTAGCTATTTTAGGGGGATATCTGTGTGTGCAGGTGACTATTACTGTGCATAATTATTAGGCAACTTAACAAAAAACAAATATATACCCATTTCAATTTTTTTTTTTTTTACCAGTGAAACCAATATAACATCTCAACATTCACAAATATACATTTCTGACATTCAAAAACAAAACAAAAACAAATCAATAACCAATATAGCCACCTTTCTTTGCAAGGACACTCAAAAGCCTGCCATCCATGGATTCTGTCAGTGTTTTGATCTGTTCACCATCAACATTGGGTGCAGCAGCAACCACAGCCTCCCAGACACTGTTCAGAGAGGTGTACTGTTTTCCCTCCTTGTAAATCTCACATTTGATGATGGACCACAGGTTCTCAATGGGGTTCAGATCAGGTGAACAAGGAGGCCATGTCATTAGATTTTCTTCTTTTATACCCTTTCTTGCCAGCCACGCTGTGGAGTACTTGGACGCGTGTGATGGAGCATTGTCCTGCATGAAAATCATGTTTTTCTTGAAGGATGCAGACTTCTTCCTGTACCACTGCTTGAAGAAGGTGTCTTCCAGAAACTTGCAGTAGGACTGGGAGTTGAGCTTGACTCCATCCTCAACCAGAAAAGGCCCCACAAGCTCATCTTTGATGATACCAGCCCAAACCAGTACTCCACCTCCACCTTGCTGGGTCTGAGTCGGACTGGAGCTCTCTGCCCTTTACCAATCCAGCCATGGGCCCATCCATCTGGCCCATCAAGACTCACTCTCATTTCATCAGTCCATAAAACCTTAGAAAAATCAGTCTTGAGATATTTCTTGGCCCAGTCTTGATGTTTCAGCTTGTGTGTCTCGTTCAGTGGTGGTCGTCTTTCAGCCTTTCTTACCTTGGCCATGTCTCTGAGTATTGCACACCTTGTGCTTTTGGGCACTCCAGTGATGTTGCAGCTCTGAAATATGGCCAAACTGGTGGCAAGTGCCATCTTGGCAGCTGCACGCTTGACTTTTCTCAGTTCATGGGCAGTTATTTTGCGCCTTGGTTTTTCCACACGCTTCTTGCGACCCTGTTGACTATTTTGAATGAAACGCTTGATTGTTCGATGATCACGCTTTAGAAGCTTTGCAATTTTAAGAGTGCTGCATCCCTCTGCAAGATATCTCACTATTTTTGACTTTTCTGAGCCTGTCAAGTCCTTCTTTTGACCCATTTTGCCAAAGGAAAGGAAGTTGCCTAATAATTATGCACACCTAATATAGGGTGTTGATGTCATTAGACCACACCCCTTCTCATTACAGAGATGCACATCACCTAATATGCTTAATTGGTAGTAGGCTTTCGAGCCTATACAGCTTGGAGTAAGACAACATGCATAAAGAGGATGATGTGGTCAAAATACTCATTTGCCTAATAATTCTGCACGCAGTGTATGGAAACACTAAAACATGATTTATTTTGTTTAAAAAAGAAATCATTGTGTAAAACTTACATAAATAAATAAAAAAGTATACACCGCATCCGTGACAACCTGGTCTATAAAAATACCACATGATCTAACCTGTCAGACGAATGTTGTAAATAACAAAAAATAAAAACGGTGCCAAAACAGCTATTTCTTGTTACCTTGCCTCACAAAAAGTGTAATATAGAGTAACCAAAAATCATATGTACCCTAAACTAGTACCAACAATACTGCCACCCTATGCCGTAGTTTCTAAAATGGGGTCACTTTTTGGGAGTTTCTACTCTAGGGGTGCATCAGGGGGGCTTCAAATGGGACATGGTGTCAAAAAAAACAGTCCAGCAAAACCTGCCTTCCAAAAACTGTATGGCATTCCTTTCCTTCTGCGCCCTACCGTGTGCCCGTACAGCGGTTTATAACCACATATGGGGTGTTTCTGTAAACTACAGAATCAGGGCCATAAATATTGAGTTTGGTTTGGCTGTTAACCCTTGCTTTGTAACTGGAAAAAAATTATTAAAATGGAAAATCTGCCCAAAAAGTTACATTTTGAAATTGTATCTCTATCTTCCATTAATTCTTGTGGAACACTAAAGGGTTAACGACGTTTGTAAAATCAGTTTTGAATACCTTGAGGGGTGTAGTTTCTTAGATGGGGTCACTTTTATGGAGTTTCTACTCTAGGGTGGCATCAGGGGGGCTTCAAATGGGACATGGTATAAAAAAAAACAGTCCAGCAAAACCTGCCTTCCAAAAACCGTATGGCATTCCTTTCCTTCTGCGCCCTGCCGTGTGCCCATACAGCGGTTTACGACCACATATGGGGTGTTTCTGTAAACTACAGAATCAGGGCCATAAATATTGAGTTTGGTTTGGCTGTTAACCCTTGCTTTGTAACTGGGAAAAAATTATTAAAATGGAAATCTGCCAAAAATGTGAAATTTTGAAATTGTATCTCTATTTTCCATTAATTCTTGTGGAACACCTAAAGGGTTAACAAAGTTTGTAAAAACAGTTTTGAATACCTTGAGGGGTATAGTTTATAGAATGGGGTCATTTTTGGATGGTTTCTATTATCTAAGCCTCGCAAAGTGACTTCAGACCTGAACTGGTCCCTAAAAATTGTTTTTTTGAAAATTTCTGAAAAATTTCAAGATTTGCTTTTAAACTTCTAAGCCTTGTAACATCCCCAGAAAATAAAATATCATTCCCAAAATGATCCAAACATGAAGTAGACATATGGGGAATGTAAAGTAATAACTATTTTTGGAGGTATCACTATGTATTGTAGAAGTAGAGAAATTGAAACTTGGAAATTTGCAATTTTTAAAAAAATTTTGGTACATTTGGTATTTTTTTTATAAATAAAAATACATTTTTTTGACTTCCTTTTACCAGTGTCATGAAGTACAATATGTGTCGAAAAAACAGTCTCAGAATGGCCTGGATAAGTCAAAGCGTTTTAAAGTTATCAGCACTTAAAGTGACACTGGTCAGATTTGCAAAAAATAGCCAAGTCCTTAAGGTGAAATAGGGCTGAGTCCTTAAGGGGTTAAGTTAATGTCAGCCTCTGGATGTGTAAAGCTGGTAGAGACATACCTTCAAAAAAAACTGCAGCTATAGATACAGCGAAAGGTGGTCTTACAAAGTATTGACTCAAGGGGGCTGAATACAAATGCACGCCACACTTTTCATATTTCTATTTAAAATTTTGAAAACCAAGTGTCATTTTCTTTTCACTTCACACATACTTGCTACTTTGTGTTGGTCTATCACATAAAATCCCAATAAAATACATTTAAAGGGGTTTTGTCACTTCAGCAAATAGCATTTATCATGTAGAGAAAGTTAATACAAGCCACTTACTAATATTATCCATATTATATACTTCTCATTTCCATGGTTACGACCACCCTGCAATCCAGCAGCGGTGGCTGTGCTTGGACACTATAGAAAAAAGAACCAACCTATGTGTGCACCCACGGTCCAGGCCACCAGAGAGGCTAGCACTTGTTCCTATAGTGTGCAAAAATCACCTCTGCTGATGGATTTTCAGGGTGGTCGTGACCATGGAAACGAGCAGTGTATAATGTGATGAAAAAACGAATCCAGTCAGCAAAGGAAGCAATATGGATAATGACAGTACATTAGTAAGTGCCTTGTATTAACTTTCTTTACATGATAAATGCCACTTGCTGAAGTGACACAGCCCCTTTACGTTTGTGGGTGTAACATGAAAAAATTTGGAAAAGTTCAAGGGGTATGAATACTTTTTAAAGGCACTTCATCTCAACAAACTAGTTGAATTGCTGTCCATCATAACCCAAGCTAATGTGCTTGATATTATAGACGAACTAGACTTCTCAAGCAGTTCATTCAACTGTAACGCCCCAGAGTGGCATTACCACTTCTTCATCCCGCTACTATCTCTAATGGGCTAATATAATGTCATCTTGTGTATTTATTTCAGGTCCACTACCCGATGCATTTCTATTTCTAAGGTTTTGCAACTGTTATGTTCAAATGTAATATGCCTGGTTCACCAGCAGGTGGCAGAAAACACGGAAGAACTACAGTTATGTAGAATGGAGCTTTCCATTCCATTCTAACCCCCCCTTTGTGGAGGAGTGGGCCAGTCCCACTTCCTGCAGGAAGGGTGGGGACCAGTACTAGTCAGTCTAGCTTACCCCCTGCTAGGAGAAGGGAGTAAGGGCACGTCTCTGCTGGACGTGCCCATGCCAGCCAGAGCACCCTCAGCTCTGCTGGCCATGGAGGCCAAAGCTTAGAGCCTCAGGAGCCAGGAGGAAAGTTCCCTGGCCAAACCTAGAGACAGACCAGACTACAGAAAGTGGTGAAGCATAAAGAGGAAGCCAAGGTATACAGCAAGCCTGTCCGTACAGCAGTGCCAGAGAGAAACAGATGTAGCAAAGACGAGTTTGCCTGCCAGAGTTTTAAAGCCTGCTTGGACCAAGACAAAGCTTGAAGATTGTTTTGATGAACGTTTATGCAAAGTAAAGCTGCTTTTCAACTGCATCTTAAGGTCTGGACTCAAGTTATTCTTTTATCCCTCAATTATTCCCCCTATTTGTTTGCCTCAGAGCTAAAGCCTGGGGTCCAGCCGTATCAACGTAATAGGACATTTTAGGCCACCCTATACCACTCAGCCATTCATACACCTGGGACGCGCGTCATTACATCTATTAAGGGCCCTGGGGGCGGGCACCCATTGCAGAACTATTCTGAAATATGCCTATATTAGCCGTATTTCAGGCGCAGATTGCGGTGCCACACCAGGTCTAAATAAAGTGGGGGTGGGGTGGGCGGGGAAGGGGACAGGTCGGCAGGCGCGTCTAACTCATCATTTTCTATGCCTGTTTTAGGCGCAGGAAATGGTCTAAATGTAAGACAGCAAGGCCTGCGTCTCTACATAACTTTTGCGATCCACCACCAGCACAGGGGCTTTATTAAGACTGGCTTCTAAAATGCCGGTCTTAATAATTGACCCCTATTGTCTGGAATACCACTGCAATGCTTATGATAACTGTACCTTTCCTAATCGGAACCTGGATAAAACTGAAGTTCTGGTTGGAGGTCAGTGCCTGACAGCAAAATGGCAACTTGCACACCCACCACCCTTTATCTCTTGGAAACACAGCCCTTCAAAGCTCAGGCCATGTACATAATTTGGGTGTTGTTATTGATGAGGAACTGTCTCCCAGGAAACAGATATCAGCAATTATTAAATCTTCATACTTCCACGTGAGGAACATTGTAAAAATTAAACACCTAATTCCTCCAGAAGATTTATCCACACTGGTAAAGGCCATCATAACCTAACCACTGGACTACTGTAATGCTCTTTGCGTAGGTCTCCCAGACAAAGCAATACACTGCCTTCAGCTAGTTCAAAATGCTGCAGTAGATTAAATCAGTCAGCCCCATCATGCTTTCACTGCACCAACCCTCCACTATCCATACTGGCTGCCCATAAAATAGAGAATAATCTTTAAAGGGTTTCTACCACCAGATTTTGAGATTTTTCTCTGACTGAGACTAGCGATCTGCTAGTGTCTGCACTACCTAACAGTGCTCTTGTTTCACCTTTGTCTGCTGCTGTTAAGCTTAAAAACATACTTTTATTGATATGCAAATGAGCCTCTAGGTGCTATGGGGGCGTCTTTTCAACACCTAGAGGCTCCGTCTACTCACTATTTCTGCCGCCCACGCGTCCCTCCAGCCCGCCCCGCTCCTCTTGATTGACAGCCAACCTCGCTCCATCTCGAATTCCAGTACGCTTCTATATTTGGCGCAGGCGCAGTGACTGTCGGACCGCTCCCTGCGCCGGCATCTTCACTGCGGTCCGAAAGTCACTGTGCCTGCGCCGAATACAGAAGCGCACGGCGCAGGTGCTGTTATTCGAGTTGGAGCGAGGTTGGCTGTCATTCAAGAGGAGCGGGGCGGGCTGGAGGGACGCGGTGGGCGGCAGAAATAGTGAGTAGACGGAGCCTCTAGGTGCTGAAAAGACGCCCCCATAGCACCTAGAGGCTCATTTGCATATCAATAAAAGTATGTTTTTAAGCTTAACGGCAGCAGACAAACGTGAAACAAGAGCACTGTTAGGTAGTGCAGACACTAGCAGATCGCTAGTGTCAGTCAGAGAAAAATCTCAAAATCTGGTGGTAGAAACCCTTTAATATTTGCTTGCAGACCTTTAAAGCCATAAGTTAACCAAGTTAGGTCCCAGCTATCTGAAAGAACTACTGCAGCCATACACCCCCCAGTGGCGGATCCAGAGCCTGGTCTCGAGAGGGGCACTTCCAGATTATTTTCTGTCCGCCGCCACAAAACAATGGTGCTTATCAGGGGCGGACATACCGCCTGTGCAGCTGGTTCAGCTGCACAGGGGACCAGAGTGTGAGGGGGCCCAGCCTGGACTGGCCCACTGGGGAGATCCTGACTAACAAATGAGCTTTCTGAGTTGCCGGTAAGCTCCTCACACTGTGCGATTGCACACAGTAGGAAAAGTAGCTGGCTGCAGTGGGGCCCCCTTCCTGAACTTCAGAGGGACTGAGAGATGATCTGCTGGTCAGGGGCTAAATAGCAGCGCTGATTCATAGGAAGGCTGGTAGGTTTTAGTGTAATCAGCACTCCTGGTCAGTAAGGCTGGATCCACAGGGTCTGATTTTCAACAAATCGCGGCAAAAAAAAAACACCACATTTTGCTGCGTTTTTATCAAAAATAGGACCTTGTGGACCCAACCTTACTGACCAGGAGATGGAGAGCTGATTGGTCTACAAACTGTCACTCAAAAGCACTGACAGCCTCTCCTCCAATGAGCCAGCTCTACTAGAAGGGAGGAAGGGCTGCTGCTGTGTGGAGACCGAGCCCTGATGCTGAGAGGGGGAGGAGCCTGGCTGAGGACACAAGAACCAGCAATACAGAGCCAGGAGGTAAGGAAGGGATCTATATGTAATGTAGTGTAAAAGAGTGCCTTCCCTGCATGTATGACAGTGTGTGTGTGAGAGTGCCTGCATGTATGACAGTGTGTGTATGTAAGAGTGCCTGCATGTATGACAATGTGTGTATGTGAGAGTGCATGCATGTATGACAGTGTGTGTATGTGAGAGTGCCTGCATGTATGACAGTGTGTGTATGTGAGAGTGCATGCATGTATGACAGTGTGTGTATGTGAGAGTGCCTGCATGTATGACAGTGTGTGTATGTGAGAGTGCCTGCATGTATGACAGTGTGTGTATGTGAGAGTGCCTGCATGTATGTATGACAGTCTGTGTATGTGAGAGTGCATGCATGTATGACAGTGTGTGTATGTGAGAGTGCATGCATGTATGACAGTGTGTGTATGTGAGAATGCCTGCATGTATGACAGTGTGTGTATGTGAGAGTGCCTGCATGTATGACAGTGTGTGTATGTGAGAGTGCCTGCATGTATGACAGTCTGTGTATGTGAGAGTGCATGCATGTATGACAGTGTGTGTATGTGAGAGTGCCTGCATGTATGACAGTGTGTGTATGTGAGAGTGCATGCATGTATGACAGTGTGTGTATGTGAGAGTGCCTACATGTGTGACAGTGTGTGTGTGTGAGAGTGCCTGCATGTATGACAGTGTGTGTATGTAAGAGTGCCTGCATGTATGACAATGTGTGTATGTGAGAGGCCCTGCTTGTATGACAGTGTGTGTGTATGTGAGAGTGCCTGCATGTATGACAGTGTGTGTATGTGAGAGTGCATGCATGTATGACAGTGTGTATGTAAGAGTTCCTGCATGTATGACAGTGTGTATGTGAGAGTGCCTGCATGTATGATAGTGTGTGTATGTGAGAGTGCCTGCATGTATGACAGTGTGTGCATGTAAGAGTGTCTGCATGTATGACAGTGTGTGAGAGAGTGCCTGCATGTATGACAGTGTGTGAGAGAGTGCCTGCATGTATGACAGTGTGTGTATGTAAGAGTGCCTGCATGTATGACAGTGTGTGTATGTAAGAGTGTCTGCATGTATGACAGTGTGTGTATGTAAGAGTGTCTGCATGTATGACAGTGTGTGCATGTAAGAGTGTATGCATGTATGACAGTGTGTGCATGTAAGAGTGTCTGCATGTATGACAGTGTGTGTGTGTGTGAGTGCCTGCATGTATGGCAGTGTCTGTGAGAGTGCCTGCATGTATGACAGTGTGTGTGAGTGCCTGCATGTATGACAGTGTGTGTGAGAGTGCCTGCATGTATGACAGTGTGTATGTAAGAGTGCCTGCATGTATGACAGTGTGTATGTGAGAGTGCCTGTGAGGATGTGTGAAAAAGACCCATTTATTTCAATGGGGCTACAAATGATGTAGACAGCACACTGCGTGTTGTCCACATCCGTACTTCTGTTCCTCGGCCCTGCAAAAAAGATAGAACATGTCCTATTCTTGTCCGCAATTGCGGACAAGAATCAGCATTTTCTATCATAGGACGCACGCGGGCAGTCTCCTTGTTTTGCGGATCCGCAATTTGCGAACTGCAAAACACATATGGCCGTCTAAATGGTCCCTTAGGCTAGCACCACAAGGTGGCTGTGGCTGCAATACACATTGTGCAGCCAAAGCCTGAAGCAACACTACTCTACACCGCAACTAGTAAAGTAAATGGGGCCGTGACCCGACAGTCACAAAAAATCCAACCTGCTGAATTTCTTGCGACTTTCTGATTGTGATTGTAAGAAACTTGAAGGTCACAATGCGACCCCGTTCATTTTAACTCAATGCATTGCAGCACTGTGCTGCTGTGATCCTTGGTTGCACGACACATTGGTGGCCAAAAGCACTGTGTAGCCTTATATGCTCCTTGGTCTTCCAAGATTATGCATGTATTGTTTATGTTTATGTCTGCATGTGTGGTTTGCGGAGGGGGAGGTGGGCCCAGGCACATTCTTTGCACAGGGGCCCTCTGCTGTCTGTGTCCGCCCCTGGTGCTTATAGAACAGACTACACAGTGTAGAGGTATACTGTATATTGTGTGGCACAGTGTAGGCTATATGTGTATAACATAAACATATTTCACATGAAAACTTACAATTACTTGGCTTGGCCCTTGGAGATCTCGGACACCACTTCAACACTTTGGCCGGGGGCTCGGTGGAGCTGATGTTGTGTTTTATCCTAATGAGAAAGATTTCATAATAAGGATTTGGAGAAGGGGCAGAGGGATAGCAGAGCAGGGAGAGGCTGGTGCTGCTACTAGGGGGTCATAGCATGGGGGAGTAATAAAGCCCACCATAATGCCCCCCCCAGTAGAAATAATTCTCCTTATAATGTGACAGTGCAAAAAATACACTCTTGTAATGCCCCCAGTGGAGCTAATGTCCCCATAGTGCCCCCATAATGTGCCAGTATAAAATACCCCTATATAGTGCCCCCAGTAAATGCCTCCATAGTGCTCCTCTCCCCCCTTCCTCCTAGTGCCCCCCATAATGTACCAGTATAAAATGCCCCAGTAGATGCCCTCAGTGTCCCCCATAATTTGCAAGTATAAAATACCCCTTCTTAGTGCCCCCCGTAGATGACCCCATAGTACTCCTCTCCCCCCTTCCCCATAGTGCCCACCATGTGTCCCAGTATAAAATTCTACTGTACAGAGCCCCCCATATAAAACACCCCTTCTTTGTGGCCTCAGTAGATGACCCTATAGTGCCCCCAATAATGTGCCAGTAATAACAGCCCCCCATCATGTGCCAGTAATAACAGCCCCCCCATCATGTGCCAGTAATAACAGCCCCCCCATCATGTGCCAGTAATGACAGCCCCCATCATGTGCCAGTAATGACAGCCCCCATCATGTGCCAGTAATGACAGCCCCCATCATGTGCCAGTAGCCAGAGCCCCCCATTATGTGCCAGTAGCCAGAGCCCCCCATTATGTGCCAGTAGCCAGAGCCCCCCATTATGTACCAGTAGCCACCAGTATTGTACACAAAAAATTAAATAAACATTTATACTTATCTCCTTGGCAGCGATGCAGGCCTCTTCCGGCCTGTGTCCCGCTCTGTACGGCTCAGGCAGCGCGATGACGTCATTGCGCTGCCTGCGCCTGCCTCTGATAGGCTGCAGCCTATCAGAGGAAGGGAAAGGGACACGCCTCTCCCTCCCCTGCCTCAGCACAGTCATCTGTATCGCTGTCCTGAGGACGGCGATACAGATGACTATGGAGATGAGCGCTTCCGCTAGTGACACCCCCTGCTAGTGACACCCCCTGCCTGATGAGCAGGCATAAGCAAACTGTCCATACCCAGGATCTACCATAATTCTTGGAGCCTGAGCCCATCATGCAGCCCCCCACTCTCTGGAACACACTATCCAGATCAAGTCCAGCACACAATATCAGCCACAGTCTCAGTGTGGATTGTCACACTGCACACCATGTCAGTAAAGCTTTACCGTACTTCAGGGGTTCACAGGCAGCAGGCTGGCTATTCAAACGTTTATTCAGGTCACAATAAGGTTTCCAGGTTGAACACCCACTAAAGGATACAGTTGGTCCATAACCACTTGCAGTTTCCTCTGCCTCGGGCATGACTCAACTACAATCTCTTCAGGCTGGGACTTTGTCCTTAACCAGTGGCAGACTCCAGGGCAGTTTTAAGGCAGTACAGCAGGCCCAACATTATCACACCATTCAAAGTAATATGCAATGTAGGGTGCAGAGTACCACATCCTATCAGATATCAGAGGCATCAAAAAGCTCCCCTGAGCCAACTTCCACTGGCACCTGTAACTGATTCCTCACTAGCTATGGACAAGAGTACTTTGAGCTTTCAACTCTCTGCTGAAGCAACAATGTGCACACAAACATTACATTACAGTGTACATGCAAACATATGTTCTGCCAATAGCCCGCCATCATGAAACTGTGCAATAAAATGTGTATCACATACACATAACAACAGTCAACTATATACAGTTCAAGGAACCATTGGTGCAGATGGGCAGTAGGGTTATGCTGGAAGTCCACATCAGTTTTCAACCCTCTTACACACACTCTTAACTCAAATTTCTTAACTCATCGCGCTATCTTGAAACAAAAGCCATTGAAAAGAAATTGCTTAACGCATTTAGTTGCATTTAGTTTAGATAACATGTCTCATAAAGCATGTGTGTTAACCCTGCTACATCCGTATATGCTACTGAAACTTTACAGTCAGTAGCCGAAGTGCTAAAGTTTATAGTAGTAAGTACTGCAGCATATGGTTTTTCATCATAACTGGAGGTACACATTAAAGGGTTTCTGTCCTGAGAAATAACGGTATGTAGCTGACTGACATTAGCGATGTGCTAATGTCAGCAGTACATAACTGTATGCTTTAGAACTCCCTGCCTGCCGCCATTCTCCTAAAATAAAGACTTTTAAAATATGCTAATGAGCCTCTAGGTGCCATCAGGGCGTTGCTTTAGCACCTAGAGGCTCGGTCTACGCACCCTTTGGCACGCCCCAAGTCCAGTTGATTGACTTTCGAGTTCTCCTCAGTGTCCCATAAATCCCGCGCAGGCGCCGTCTCGTTTAGTATTCGGCGCAGGCGCAGTGAGTGAAGGACGCGCTCCTGCTGCCGGCTTCCTTCCTTCGGCGCAGGTGCAGTGATTTATTTTAAGAGAACGGCGGCAGGCAGGGAGTTATAAAACATACTGTTATATACTGTTGACATTATCACATCGCTAATGTCAGTCAGCTACATAACGTTATTTCTCATGACAGAAACCCTTTAAGGCTATGCCCTCCAAGTGCTAACTGTTTTCAACATGTTTGCATAAATTGTCAAGTAAAGATTACATGCTTAAAGATGTACTTACCTTATGGACATTTGTCTTGCATTTTTTGTTCTGTCCTACATTCATCTTGGAAATACTGATGGCAAAATGAATGATATTAAAATGAATGATACTTATAATATACATAATATATATATATATATATATATATATACTGTACTTGGGGTAAGCAACTTAACAATTAAGGCCAATTCCACACAAGTGTAATAGGGGTCTATTTTTGAACCCATATTACGGCCGCAAATCCTGGCCTGACCATAGGTGTGATCCTTCAAACTAACAACAAACAGCTATCCCCTCTGATGCACGTCATCCCTTGTGCAGCGCAGAGGATAGGGTATATATTGCCATCAAACAGAAAAATCCAGTGCAGGAGAGGAATTTAAATGAAACATGTCTTCTTTATTGATTCCACATTAAAAGCATATATTCTACATGATTCCCAGTCAGCGTGTTTTTTATGTTTGATGGCTCCCAAAACATCAACATAGAGACCTATCATCCATGTAGTTTGGGCGATCAGACCCATGGTTGGGCCAGTATTTGCAGAGATAATAGAGTCATTGAGCAATATTATACTTAAATGAAATAGGCAATATTGAAAAAGCTGTACCTCTTACTATATAGTGTGAAGTTGACTACAGTATCCTTTAATTGAATTTTATTAACGAACATGAAATCTGCTGCATCCAAATATGTTTACCAACATCCACAACTTTATATTACATTCTAATAAATTATCACATTTCTTTGGCATTTTACACATTTTTATTACTTTTATTAAAGGGTTGTCTAGCCTTTTCTAAGTGATAGCCTATCATCAGGATAGTCAATCACTAAATGATCGGCAGGGGTTTACCAGCATTCTAAAGCATCTGGGGAATGAGTTTCCCCTGTAACTGGGGCTAATATATCAACCCAAGTTACAGGAGAAATCAGCAATACAAAAAAAAGTAATATTAAAGGGAATCTGTCACCTATTTTGACCATATAAAACCGTTAAGATAGCAATGTGCAATAAAGTACCTTCTTACCTACATGTGTCTTCTTTCTTTTATTCAACTTTTCATTCTTATAAAAAAGCGATTTTTCTGATATGCAAATCAGGTTCCAAGGTGCCCAGAGGGGTGTTATTACTCTGCTCTAGTGCCCAGTAACGCCCCTCTGCAGTGCCCAGCCGGCCTTTCTTCCAAGCCCAGCACGCCTCCTCATAAATGTCCTCCCACATACTTGCCGAACGGCGCCGCCCCCTCCCCACCACGTCATTTAATTTATTCATTGCACCATCGTGCTTCCTCCTCTCTTGGCCTACGGCGCCACCCCCTCCCGATTACGTCATTTAATTTATTCACTTCATTGGGCGTTCCTTCCTCATCTCTTGGTCTACGGCGCCGCCCCCTCCCATTACATCATTAAATGTATTCATAGCACCGGCCCTCCCTTCCTCCTCTCTTGTCCACCGAAATCCCGAGCAGGCGCAGTATCGGTGAGTGCCTGCGCGATTCTCCTGTTCCAGAGGGCTATGAATACATTTAAACTAGGAAGGGGGGGCAAAAGAGTGAAAATAAAAAAGTCCAATTGCCCCCCGAAACAATGCCAGAACAGGTCAGAAGCACAGAGGTTAAGAAATGATAAGCTCAGAGTCCTGTCTACAAATGCTCGCAGTTTAGGTAAAAAAATCAATGAACTTGGGTCAATAATGGCATCTGAGAATGTAGATTTAGTGGCTGTTACGGAGACATGGTTTAATGAAAGAAATGACTGGGACATAACCATACCAGGGTACTCTTTATACAGAAGAGACAGAGAAGGCAAGAAAGGAGGAGGAGTGGCCCTGTATGTGAAAGATAGCATTAAATCTAACCTAATACAAGTTGGTGAGGCCAACATAGAGTCAGTTTGGGTTACGTTGCAGTTTGCTAACCATGCAGTAACTCGTGTAGGTGTGATATATAGACCACCTGGTCAAGTTAAAGAACTAGATGATCTACTAGTTGAAGAAATAGCTAAAATGACAATGAAAGGAGAAGTTATCATTATGGGAGATTTCAATCTTCCAGATATAAACTGGAAAACCAAAATAGCAAGTTCTACCAGGAGTACAGATATTCTAAATTCCCTACTGGGGTTATCTCTACAACAAGTGGTTGAGGAGCCAACCCGGAGGGAAGCCATTTTGGATTTGGTATTCACAAACGGGGATTCGGTATATGATGTCATTGTAGGCGAAACCTTGGGATCTAGTGATCACCAGTCAGTGTGGTTTAATATAAGGCCTCTTTCACACTTGCGTTGTCCGGATCCGGCGTGTACTCCACTTGCCGGAATTACACTCCGGATCCGGAAAAACGCAAGTGTACTGAAAGCATTTGAAGACGGAACCGTCTTCCAAATGCTTTCAGTGTTACTATGGCACCCAGGACGCTATTAAAGTCCTGGTTGCCATAGTAGGAGCGGGGAGCGGGGGAGCGGTATACTTACAGTCCGTGCGGCTCCCCGGGCGCTCCAGAATGACGTCAGAGCGCCCCATGCGCATGGATGACGTGATCCATGCGATCACGTGATCCATGCGCTTGGGGCGCCCTGACGTCACTCTGGAGCGCCCGGGGAGCCGCACGGACGGTAAGTACACTGCTCCCCCGCTCCCCGCTACACTTACCATGGCTGTCAGGACTTTAGCGTCCCGGCAGCCATGGTAACCACTCTGAAAAAGCTAAATGTCGGCTCCGGCAATGCGCCGAAACGACGTTTAGCTTAAGGCCGGATCCGGATCAATGCCTTTCAATGGGCATTAATTCCGGATCCGGCCTTGCGGCAAGTGTTCCGGATTTTTGGCCGGAGCAAAAAGCGCAGCATGCTGCGGTATTTTCTCCGGCCAACAAACGTTCCGTTCCGGAACTGAAGACATCCTGATGCATCCTGAACGGATTACTCTCCATTCAGAATGCATTAGGATAATCCTGATCAGGATTCTTCCGGCATAGAGCCCCGACGACGGAACTCTATGCCGGAAGACAATAACGCAGGTGTGAAAGAGCCCTAAGAACTGTGAAAGAGTCCCACCACACAAAAACAAAAGTTTTAGATTTTAGAAAAACAGACTTTTCAAAAATGAAATTAGTCAAAAATGAGTCCTTATCAGACTGGAACGGATTACATGGAGTCCAGGAGAAATGGGACTACTTAAAAGGTGCATTATTGAAGGCAACAGAAAATTGCATTAGACTTGTCAGTAAAAGCAAAAAAAGGAGGAGACCAATGTGGTACTCAGCAGAAGTGGCCCAAATCATTAAAAATAAAAAGCTAGCATTTTGTAATTATAAAAAAAACCAGAGCAATGAAGATAAGGAAATCTACAAGATTAGGCAGAGAGAGGCCAAGCAAGTTATAAGAACTTCTAAAGCGCAGGCAGAAGAAAAACTAGCTCAGTCTATGAAAAAAGAAAGACATTCTTCAGATATATAAATGAAAAAAGGAAATTAAAACAAGGAATAACTAAATTAAAAACAAAGGACGGAAGGTATGTAGAAGAGAATAAAGGGCTAGCCGACTGCCTTAATGAATACTTCTGTTCAGTTTTTACAAAAGAAAAAGGAGAAGGACCTCCACTAGAAAGAATGACTATTAAATCGTTTGATGCATGTATCTTTACAGAGGAAGATGTTCTAAGTTTGCTGTCTAAGGTGAAGACAGATAAGTCACAGGGGCCTGATGAGATACACCCAAAATTATTAAAAGAGCTTAGTGGTGAGCTGGCAAAACCGTTAACAGATTTATTTAACCAATCATTAGTAACAGGAGTCGTCCCGGAAGATTGGAAATTGGCAAATGTCGTGCCCATTCACAAGAAAGGTAGTAGGGAGGAATCGAGCAACTATAGACCAGTGAGTCTGACATCAATAGTAGGCAAATTAATGGAAACCCTATTAAAGGATAGGATTGTGGAACATCTAAAATCCCATGGATTGCAAGATGAAAAACAACATGGGTTTACTTCAGGGAGATCATGTCAAACAAATCTTATAGATTTTTTTGACTGGGTGAATAAAATAATAGACGGTGGAGGTGCAGTAGACATCGCATATCTAGATTTTAGTAAGGCTTTTGACACTGTCCCACATAGAAGACTTATCAATAAACTGCAGTCATTGAGCATGGACTCCCATATTGTTGAGTGGATTAGGCAGTGGCTGAGTGACAGACAACAGAGGGTTGTAGTCAATGGAGAACATTCAAAACAAGGTAATGTTACCAGTGGGGTTCCACAGGGATCTGTACTGGGACCGATTTTGTTTAATATCTTCATAAGTGATATTGCAAAAGGCCTCGCTGGTAAGGTTTGTCTTTTTGCTGATGACACAAAGATATGTAACAGGGTTGATGTTCCTGGAGGGAAACGCCAAATGGAAAAGGATTTAGGAAAACTAGAAGAATGGTCAGAACTCTGGAAACTGAAATTTAATGTGGATAAGTGCAAGATAATGCACCTGGGGCGTAAAAACCCAAGGGCAGAATATAGAATATTTGACACAGTCCTGACCTCAGTATCTGAGGAAAGGGATTTAGGAGTAATTATTTCAGAAGACTTAAAGGTGGGAAGACAATGTAATAGAGCAGCACGAAATGCCAGCAGAATGCTTGGATGTATAGGGAGAGGTATAAGCAGTAGAAAGAGTGAAGTGCTTATGCCGCTGTACAGAACACTGGTGAGACCTCACTTGGAGTATTGTGCGCAGTACTGGAGGCCATATCTCCAGAAGGATATAGATACTCTAGAGAGAGTTCAGAGAAGAGCTACTAAACTAGTACATGGATTGCAGGATAAAACTTACCAGGAAAGGTTAAAGGACCTTAATATGTATAGCTTGGAAGAAAGAAGAGACAGAGGGGATAGGATAGAAACTTTTAAATACATAAAGGGAATCAACTCGGTAAAGGAAGAGAGCATATTTAAAAGAAGAAAAACTACCACAAGAGGACACAGTTTTAAATTAGAGGGGCAAAGGTTTAAAAGTAATATAAGGAAGTATTACTTTACTGAGAGAGTAGTGGATGCATGGAATAGCTTTCCTGCAGAAGTGGTAGCTGCAAATACAGTGAAGGGGTTTAAGCATGCATGGGATAGGCATAAGGCCATCCTTCATATAAGATAGGGCCGGGGGCTATCCATAGTATTCAGTATATTGGGCAGACTAGATGGGCCAAATGGTTCTTATCTGCCGACACATTCTATGTTTCTATGTTTCTATGTTTCTATGTAATGACGTAATGGGAGGGGCAGCACCGTAGGCCAAGAGAGGAGGAAGGAACGCCTGATGAAGTGAATAAATTAAATGACGTAATCGGGAGGGGGCGGCGCCGTAGGCCAAGAGAGGAGGAAGCACGAGGGTGCAATGAATAAATTAAATGACGTGGTGGGGAGGAGGCGGCGCGGTTCGGCAAGTATGTGGGAGGACATTTATTTATGAGGAGGCGTACTGGGCTTGGAAGAAAGGCCGGCTGGGCACTGCAGAGGGGCGTTACTGGGCACTAGAGCAGAGTAATAACGCCCCTCTGGGCACCTTGGAACCTGATTTGCATATCAGAAAAATCGCTTTTTTATAAGAATGAAAAGTTGAATAAAAGAAAGAAGACACATGTAGGTAAGAAGGTAATTTATTGCACATTGCTATTTTAACGTTTTATATGGTCAAAATAGGTGACAGATTCCCTTTAAATGCCCCATGAGTGTTAAATGACCTTCTGGTGGACACCTAGTGTAAGAAACTAAAAACATAAATACAAAATACAATAAAAAATAAATAGTAATAAAAAACACCACCACACGCCACACCGCAGCTACTATGTCACCCCACCAACCATAACTATACACTCACCTAAAGAATTATTAGGAACACCATACTAATACGGTGTTGGACCCCCTTTTGCCTTCAGAACTGCCTTAATTCTACGTGGCATTGATTCAACAAGGTGCTGATAGAAATGTTGGCCCATATTGATAGGATAGCATCTTGCAGTTGATGGAGATTTGAGGGATGCACATCCAGGGCACAAAGCTCCCGTTCCACCACATCCCAAAGATGCTCTATTGGGTTGAGATCTGGTGACTGTGGAGGCCATTTTAGTACAGTGAACTCATTGTCATGTTCAAGAAACCAATTAGAAAACATCCCCCACACCATTACACCACCACCACCAGCCTGCACAGTGGTAACAAGGCATGATGGATACATGTTCTCATTCTGTTTACGCCAAATTCGGACTCTACCATTTGAATGTCTCAACAGAAATCGAGACTCATAAGACCAGGCAACATTTTTCCAGTCTTCAACAGTCCAATTTTGGTAAGCTCGTGCAAATTGTAGCCTTTTTTTCCTATTTGTAGTGGAGATGAGTGGTACCCGGTGGGGTCTTCTGCTGTTGTAGCCCATCCGCCGCAAGGTTGTGCGTGTTGTGGCTTCACAAATGCTTTGCTGCATACCTCGGTTGTAACGAGTGGTTATTTCAGTCAACGTTGCTCTTCTATCAGCTTGAATCAGTCGGCCCATTCTCCTCTGACCTCTAGTATCCACAAGGCATTTTTGCCCACAGGACTGCCGCATACTGGATGTTTTTCCCTTTTCACACCATTCTTTGTAAACCCTAGAAATGGTTGTGCGTGAAAATCCCAGTAACTGAGCAGACTGGCCCGTCTGGCACCAACAACCATGCCACGCTCAAAATTGCTTAAATCACCTTTCTTTCCCATTTTGACATTCAGTTTGGAGTTCAGGAGATTGTCTTGACCAGGACCACACCCCTAAATGCATTGAAGCAACTGCCATGTGATTGGTTGACTAGATAATTGCATTAATGAGAAATAGAACAGGTGTTCCTAATAATTCTTTAGGTGAGTGTACATCCCCCTATATCAAAACAACCGTTATAATTTGAACAAGTATTATATTTGCACTTTGTGATTAAAATAAAATAAAAAATACGAAAACATCTCCCCCTTTTTTTTAATACACTTTCTGGATATAAAAAATCCTAAAATAAAAATTAAGAAATGAAGCCCCATGTATCACAGAAAAAAGGGCCAAAAATATTTACATAATAAAAGAAAAAAAAAGTTATGGCTTTCAAAGCCATATGTGCTAAAAAAAAAACAGAAAATGGGCATGGTCAAAAAGGGGGATAAATAGGCCGGTCTTGAGGCTTTTAAACAAAGAGATACTAAGTTACAGCTAGTGTCTATACATTTCCGTCTTTTAAATGAAATGAATAAAAGTCAAATCTTAGGGAGGGGGAGGGGCATTTTTGTAATTTGTGAGGAGAGAATGGGAGACTCGGAACTCCTGTTCTAGTGATCAGTCAGTGATCTTTTTAGGAAATTCCTTAAAGGGGTTCTGCACTTTGTTTAAACTGATGATCTGTCCTCTGGATAGATCATCAGCATCTGATCGGCGGGGGTGAACAGAACTTAGCCCCGCCCAGGCAAGTTGATACTAGTCGTGACGTCACTGGGCCGGCGGTAAACAGTGAGAAGGCCGCGGCGCTGCTGGAGCGCCGCTGCCTTCTCAAACAGCTGATCGGCCGAGGTCCCGGGTGTCGGACCCCCGCCGATCAGATGTTGATGATCTATCCAGAGGATAGATCATCAGTATAAACAAAGTGCAGAACCCCTTTAAATAGCATTCTGCTTTCAGACTATAAGTGATCCTGAATGTGCATTTCTCGAACAAACACAATAAAATAATTACCATTTACGTAGGAATTTTCCTTTGCACGTAGCATTGGTAGAGATTTTTCTTGGGAAAATTGATGCACTAGCTGCTTTATTTTGGACTGTGATTTCTTCTGCATGTCACTTACATTTTCAGTCTCCTTTTCAGTCTCTTTTACACAGTAATCTGGCACAGAATGACAAAACCGTACTGTGTATCAACAAATGTGAACAAAATAAACAGTTTGCTCAAATGTCTAAGACATTTAGGATATAAAAGAGAAATTCTCAGAAATGGGCAGTTATTGTATATAATATAGTTATTAAACGAATAACTAAAATTTTAAAGGGGTTTCCTGGCATAGGAGCTGACAACCCTACCGCTCCTAACCTGTACACCATAAAAAAACTGGCACCTTTCCGCAGTCAAACCATAGTAATAAAGACCTCTGTGCCCCCTCCATAGTGATAAAGACCTCTGTGCCCCCTCCATAGTAATAAAGACCTCTGTGCCCCCTCCATAGCAATAAAGACCTGTGTGCTCCTCCATAGTAATAAACTCCTCTGTGCCCCCTCCATAGTAATAAAGACCTCGGTGCCCCCTCCATAGCAATAAAGACCTGTGTGCCCCTCCATAGTATTAAAGTCCTCTGTGCCCCCTCCATAGTATAAAGTCCTCTGTGCCCCCTCCATAGTATAAAGTCCTCTGTGTCCCCTCCATAGTAATAAAGACCTCTGTGCCCCCTCCATAGTAATAAACATCTATGCCCCCTCCATAGTAATAAAGACCTCTGTGCCCCCTCTGTATTAAAAAAAACAACACACAGTAACTACTCATTTTGTCCTGTTCCTGAAGTTCACATACCTCTCTTCCCTGCAGGCACTGTGTGGGCAGAGCTTATGCAGATTTGCAGGCTGCAGGCTCCACCCACACAGGCCGGCAGCGCGATCTGTGCCTGCAGGCTGTATGGTGGAGCAGGGAGAGCTGAAGGAGGGTAGGAGTGCGGGAGCTGAGCAGTGAGTGACAGGACATCAGCTCCCAGCACTCCAGCAATGAGTGCTTCCATCTCTATTGACGGAAGCACTCATTGCTTCTGACACCCCCCTGAGAGCGGGGACCAGGGGCGGACCGCCCCCCACGCTCCCCTCTTCCCCCTTAGCACACCACTGCATATAGTACATGACAATCTCTTTCTAAGAAAGATAGAAACCAGCCCTTTACCTCACATGGATCCAGAGATCTCATTCATTGCTCCAATTGTCCTGCTAGATTTATTGAAGGCTGGGTTGGCAGCTCAGGTGGCGTGTCCTTTCCCAGGAGGCATGGCCTTTCTGTTGAAGCTCTTTCCCTGTAAGGCTACTTTCACACTTGCGGCAGCAGCGACCGGTAGGCTGTTCTGGCGGGGAAACAGCCTGCCGGATCCGTGCTAATGCTAGCTCATGTGTGCTACTGGAAGTCCACTCCGGCCTCATTTGCTATAATGGGGGCAGGCCGGAGGTCCGGCCGCAGCACGGCAAACAAGAAGAGAGGCGGCCAGAGAAAAATTGCAGTTACAAAAGTATTCAGATCCAGGTGCTAGTTTAAAAAATGTAGAATGTTTTTTGTGGCACAATCCCTTAATACTGAAATATTTTCAATGTCCATCCCCTTTCAGGGAATATTGTTGTAATTCTTCACTAATTATAAGAAATTCTGTGGAATTTTTTGTAGTTAAAGTATCAGGCAACAATAAGGGTAATTTTTGCACTTAACAGATTAGGTGTCGACATTTTTGAAAAGTGTTCTTTACATCTGGGGTTGTTTGTGCATGGATTACTGCAGTCCACATTCAGGTGAATTGGATAGTTTTTCACATGTGAACTTACCCTAACATATTAGGGCATCATACTAAAATAATGCCATTAGCAGTTCTGCGCTATTTTTTCACACAAAAAATTTCTCTTCTGACAGCCTCGCCACTAGCATCCATAAAATGCAAAGAATCAAGTGTACATATACAAAATACAAATGCAATAGCACTCTGCAACCAGCATTCTGCCCTGCCTCTATGCTGGATGAGGCATTGGTGTACATTTTGGCCAAAGCGTAATAAGCCACTCACCACGTCAAGGTCGCCTCTATGGAGTGGTCCCTAACACTAGTTCCTAAGGAACTAGTGTTAGGGACCACTCCATAGAGGCGACCTTGACGTGGTGAGTGGCTTATTACGCTTTGGCCAAAATGTACACCAATGCATCATCCAGCATAGAGGCAGGGCAGAGTGCTGGTTGCAGAGTGCTATTGCATTTGTATTTTGCGTTTGTATATGTATTTCACCATAGCGATGTGCCCCTGCATACAGGGTTGTGCTGACTGAATCACCCACATTTTTTCAAGTGTACATATAGTTTAATATTTTTACCAAGGTTTTGTTTTATGCATTAAAATCAGAAAGAACAATGAAGTTAAAATAGTATAAAAATATAAAATAATACTTCATACCAATTTTTGTGTCGTATATATTGGAAATAAATGGCCTCAGTTTTCCTTTAGTTTCATTAATAAAGTAATTTACAACGTCATGAAGGCTGTTCTGTATGACCTAAGTATTAAAAACAAAGAAAGCAAGCAGCATATTACATGTCACTAAATGTATCCACTAAATAAAAAGGTCAAAAACGACTCCCACAAGATGAAGGCATTGAAGTAGTGACCGAAGTATTAAGTGGCACTAATAAAAGTGAGATTTTTGTAGATTTTACAAGAGAAGTTTTGAGTCTGATTCTGAAGAACAATGCCTTCAAATTTGGGGATATATGGTATAAGCAGAAATTTGGAATGACAATGGGCACACCAGTCACATGTACGTTTGCTAATATTTATCTTGCAAGGCTTGAGGATAAATATGTATTTTCGGTAGAAAACCCCTTTGTATCCTATAAACAGCTGTATTTAACACAGGGAATAAAATTAATATGAGGTTTACCCATAATTTTAAAGGTCAGAAACTAGAATTTTTAGATGTTTTAGTGTTGATGAAGGATGGTGAGCTGGTCACTGAGGGCTATTGTAAATCAACGGCGACTAATTCACTTCTACATTTTTATGGTTATCATCCGAATAGTGTGAAGAGAGCAGTCCCATATGGACAGTTTATAAGATTAAGGCCTCATGCACACAATCGTTTTATTCCGTGTCCGTTGTGCCGTGTTTCGTGATTTTCTGTGGACCCATTGACTTTCAATGGGTCCGTTGAAAACTCGGCTAATGCACCGTTTGTCATCCGCGTCCGTGATCCGTGGTTCCAGTCCGTCAAAAAAATATCACCTGTCCTATTATTTTCGCGGAAAACGGTTCCCGGACCCATTCAAGTCAATAGGACCGCTAAAAAACACGGAGGCACACATGATTGTCATCCGCGTCCGTTTTTTTCCTATCATTTGCATCGCAAACCTGTCTTAGATTTTTTTTTACTTTCCTTCATGTCTGGTGATCCTCCAAAAATAAAGGGAGACACACGGAAACAAAAACGGAAACGGATCACAGAACAACCGAACCCCATTTTGCGGAACGGAACACAACAACTGTCGTGTGCATGTGGCCTTAGGTCTCATACACACGACAGTGTTTTTTCACTGTCAGTGATTTGGCTTCAGTGGTCCGTGTCCGATTTTGCTTCAGTTGTGTTTCCTTGTGTCTTCCTTTTTTTTTGTCTGACAGGGGAAAAAAAAGGAAGGTTAATGAAAAGTGTAATTTTATTGCACCAAGGTCTTGTAGAAAAAAAACGGACGCGGACACGGATAACATACCAGTTGTGCATCCATTTTTTTTGACTGACCCATTAACTTGAATGGGTCCATCCTCCGTTTTCCACTGACAAGAATAGGACAGGTTATATTTTTTTGACAGACTGGAATCACGGATCACGGACGCAGAGAAAAAACAGAGAACTATCAGTTTTTTTTCACAGCTCCATAGAAATGAATGGGACCTCCGCTAAACTGTGAAAAATGACGGAACGGACACGGATGCACACAACGGTCGTGTGCATGAGGCCTAAGAAGAATTAACGGGATGGAGGAGAGTTTCAGGAGACAATCCCTAGAGTTGAAGAAACGGTTATTAGCCAGAGGGTACCCGATGGAGTTATTGAATGATTCCATGCAAAAGGCTTCATCTTTACACCGTAGTGTGGTAATATCAGGGAAATCAAATATAGTTGATAGTCCTATGGCTGATTGTATTAGGAAATTTATAAGAAAAAACTGGAACATAGTGGAAAGGGACGACAGTTTAAAAGAGATCAAAGGGTCCAAACCACTAGCAGCCTTTAGGAGGAGTCATACTCTGATAGATAGGCTAGTTAGGAGTCGATAAGTGGAACCAAAATCAGATACATGGTTTAAAGAGTGGGCCCCTACAGGTAACTGCAGGTGCGGCAATTGCTCCTACTGTAAATATAATCCCCAATGGAATTTATTGGTTTTGGTGGTTTGCACCATAAAGTGAATACCTTCATAACCTGTAAAAGTAAATATGTAGTGTACCTCATATTGTGTATATGTGGTAGATTCTACATAGTAAAAACCTTTAGGAGTCTTGGTGAGACATTTAGGGAACATATTCATTCCACTGTTACGGGGAAAGGCTACCCGCGATTAATAGAACATGTTTAATCTGAACACGATGGCAATAGTAAGGTATTGAGGTTTGCTGGGATTGAGACAGTAAGTGGTCTGCCACAAGGGGGAGACAGACATCGTATACTCCTGAGAAAAGAAGCAAGATGGATTATGCGCTCCGAAGCTTTGGGACCGTTAGGACTAAATGATAGAAATGATCTTGGAGTGTTTTTGTAAACGTATATGTATCTTTCTGCTTATTTTAGTGGTATGTTTTTAATGTTTGTTTGTATTTTGCCGGTTCTTCTATGACGGGATCAATGAGTTCCGCATAGATGAAGCGGCGCATAAAGGTGACGTATTCACGTCAGAACGTTAGTGGCCTGAGGAAGCGCTGAGGCTCGAAACGGCCATCACCACGAGCTACTAGCCTGCACTGTGTGTTTGTCCGCCCTATGCCTACATCGCTGAATGTATATGACATTTGGAATAAAGAATATCCTCTTTTTGGTGAGTGCCGTCTAGTTGTTCCTTCCTTGTTGTATATTTGAAATACCCCCTTTCTGTCCTAAACAATAACAGCAACCTTCTGTACCCAAACACTTAAAAAAATGCCCACAATTATTATTATCTAGGGGTCACAAAAAGAGTATTATTAATTTGAAGGGGGCATAAAGGTGTGGTGGATTTTTACTGTGTCATGGGCATAAATGGTGTTTTTATTACTGTGTTAGGTTGAAAAGGGGCATTGTTACTGCCAATACCTTATTATTACTGTCTATGCAGCACAAAGGGGGCATTGTTACTTTGTAGGGGACACAACAATGGGCATCATGTGGGGGCACAATTATCAAAGGTGGATGCTATTTCTTTGTGGCCACTAATATTATGGGGTGGTGCTAAAAGGGGAACTATTACTGTCTGTGCTGTTACGGCATGTGGGCACTATTGATGTGTAGTAGGGTACAAAAGATGGTAATATTACTTTGTGGGGCACTCTTACTATCTGGGGCATGATACGGTCAACCATCTTTTTGGCAATATTGTTTTCATGTGAACTTTTTTTGTATGGGGGGATGGGTTTATGACCATTATTTCTGAGGTGCAGTGTTTAGAGGCACTATGCAACAAAGCAGGTATAGTAATAGTGCCAAATGGGCTAACAGCAGGATGGGAGTTTTATGTAGGTGGGAAGTATGCTTGAAAAGTTCAGGGCCATAGATGTGCACTAACTCTGCGGACATAAGTCATGCCTCGAGGTTGTCATAGCTTTCTGGACTAGATGGAAAAGATGAGAAGAAAGAATGACCACATTCAGAAAAGACATAATTTGCAAGTGATTAGATTTAACTGTACTGTATTCACTTATCCAGTCTGCACGGCGCCTAGTGTAGAACCAGGGTCAACCATTACACATTCAGTGTATGGTGGTAATATCGGTCTTTGCATAGCGGCTTTAATTCAGTAACGGTATGGTAATATTTTTGAGTCACTTTTAAATTGTAAAGGTAATGGCCATGCTGTTATATGGGTCTTGTATAGTGGTATCATTAATAATATTGATCTTCTTATGGTGCATTTCATTTTGTACAGTAACAGTATGGCGGTGTTATTTGATAAATGGCATACGTGGTGTCTATTGTGGTATAGTGTGTGTATGTGTGTAAATCTGGGGGAACCCCAGCAATACCACTGGGAGCGCTAGAGATCAGTGCTGCAGTTGTCAGACCCCACCTTCTAAACTGAATGGTACTGTGCTGTTGATACAATATTTCACCATCTGGGGTCTTACTTTTAATTCTTCCCAGGGCCACACTTTGTCTAAAACAAGCCCTTGCCAGTATGTAAATACACAATGCTATACAACATTGTATTTCACCATTTTATTTCCAGAAGAGTACCATACAGGTATATTTCTTTGACTGGTTTCATAATCTAAAATATTTGACAATCCATCACGCTCCCACTGTCCCACCACCAGAGAGGCCGGCGCTTTTTACCAAAGTGTTCAAGCATGGCCATCACTGCCGGATTGCAGGGTGGTCGTAACCGCTGGAAATGAGCAGTGTATAATGTGATAGAAAAATAAATCAAGCCAGCAAAGGAGACAATATGGAGAATCACAATACATTAGTAAGTGGCTTGCAGGCTTGGAGTGGCCCACAGGGGAACAGGGGAATCCCCCGGTTGGCCCCTAGTCCCTACACCTTGCTCATGGCACAGTAGATTGACTGGGTAGATTATTTAAGAGACTACGTAGTTTACTTTTATCGATGCATCAGTTGGCGGAGAAAACTTCTAGGTACAGAGGCAGGCCAGCTAGTCTCCCCTTTCCCCAGTGACCTGACCTCTTGAAGTCGCTGCAGAAACCCCATAATAAATCATCTTGACTGTCTTGCTGTTGTCTACTGCAGGTAGTATTTGCATGTAGGTTTACAGTGTGCCTTCAGAATATATTTTATTGGGGGACCCTAGGCTCCTCAGTCCGATACTGGTGCCTTGTATTAACTTTGTCTACATGATAAATGCCATTTGCTGAAGTGAGACAATCCAAATACTGTATTTATGGCGGACTATAATCATTGCGCAGGGCATACATTCCTCTTGTAATGGTTTTAATGGTTTTTATGGATGGGTTTTTCTATATAAACTACCGGTAATAAAGATGGTTAATTGGTATTTATTTTTGGTATTCTTATTGAAATGATATATAATCTAGGAACATGTATAGGTGTTCTGATCATTGTTGCTGTTAAGAGCTCTGTCTTTTATATAGGTATAGATACTAATACTGAATTGGCATTTGATAGAATGTACAAAATGTGCAGTTTGACATAACAGATGCATATGAAATAACACTTTGTTGGCCGTTTTGTCAAGAACAGTAATACTACAGGGTGGGCCATTTATATGGATACACCTTAATAAAATGGGAATGGTTGGTGATATAAACTTCCTGTTTGTGGCACATTAGTATATGTGAGGGGGGAAACTTTTAAAGATGGGTGGTGACCATGGTGGCCATTTTGAAGTCGGCCATTTTGAATCCAACTTTTGTTTTTTCAATAGGAAGAGGGTCATGTGACACATCAAACTTATTGGGAATTTCACAAGAAAAACAATGGTGTGCTTGGTTTTAACGTAACTTTATTCTTTCATGAGTTATTTACAAGTTTCTGACCACTTATAAAATGTGTTCAATGTGCTGCCCATTGTGTTGGATTGTCAATGCAATCCTCTTCTCCCACTCTTCACACACTGATAGCAACACCGCAGGGGAAATGCTAGCACAGGCTTCCAGTATCCGTAGTTTCAGGTGCTGCACATCTCGTATCTTCACAGCATAGACAATTGCCTTCAGATGACCCCAAAGATAAAAGTCTAAGGGGGTCAGATCGGGAGACCTTGGGGGCCATTCAACTGGCCCACGACGACCAATCCACTTTCCAGGAAACTGTTCATCTAGCTGGCACGTTCCCTGAGTTTTTCCAGCAAGATGGTGCACCACCACATTATGGGTGTCAGGTCCGAGAATTCCTAGATGAACAGTTTCCTGGAAAGTGGATTGGTCATCGTGGGCCAGTTGAATGGCCCCCAAGGTCTCCCGATCTGACCCCCTTAGACTTTTATCTTTGGGGTCATCTGAAGGCAATTGTCTATGCTGTGAATATACGAGATGTGCAGCACCTGAAACTACGGATACTGGAAGCCTGTGCTAGCATTTCTCCTGCGGTGTTGCTATCAGTGTGTGAAGAGTGGGAGAAGAGGGTTGCATTGACAATCCAACACAATGGGCAGCACATTGAACACATTTTATAAGTGGTCAGAAACTTGTAAATAACTCATGAAAGAATAAAGTTACGTTAAAACCAAGCACACCATTGTTTTTCTTGTGAAATCCCCAAATAAGTTTGATGTGTCACATGACCCTCTTCCTATTAAAAAAAAAAGTTGGATTCAAAATGTCCAACTTCAAAATGGCCGCCATGGTCACCACCCATCTTGAAAAGTTTCCTCCCTCACATATACTAATGTGCCACAAACAGGAAGTTAATATCACCAACCATTCCCATTTTATTAAGGTGTATCCATATAAATGGCCCACCCTGTATAATAAAAAAAACTTACAGGCCTGTCTAGTTCGATGATGAAGCTGCTGTCCGTCTTAAGTACCTTGTAGTGTTTAACCTGAGTCATCTTCCTGTCACATAAATGATAAGATAAAAAAAGATTGAAACAACCACTTAAAATTGTTAGGCCCCTTTCACACGGGTGAGTATTCTGCGCGGGTGCAATCCGTGAGTTGAACGCATTGCACCCGCACTGAATCCTGACCCATTCATTTCTATGGGGCTGTGCACACGAGCGGTGATTTTTACGCATCACTTGTGCGTTGCGTGAAAATCACAGCATGCCCCTCTTTGTGCGTTTTTCGCGTAACGCAGGCCCTATAGAAATGAATGGGGCTGCGTGAAAATCGCAAGCATCCGCAAGCAAGTGCGGATGCGGTGCGATTTTCACGCACGGTTGCTAGGTGACGATCGGGATGGGGACCCGATCATTATTATTTTCCCTTATAACATGGTTATAAGGGAAAATAATAGCATTCTGAATACAGAATGCATAGTAAAATAGGGCTGGAGGGGTTAAAAAAAAATTAAAAATAATTTAACTCACCTAAATCCACTTGTTCGCGCAGCCGGCATCTCTTCTGTCTTCATCTGTGAGCAATAGGACCTTTGATGACGTCACTACGCTCATCACATGATCCAACGCCATGGTGATGGATCATGTGATGGACCATGTGATGAACGCAGTGACGTCATCAAAGGTCCTATTGCTCACAGATGAAGACAGAAGAGATGCCGGCTGCGTGAACAAGTGGATTTAGGTGAGTTAAATTATTATTATTATTTTTTTTAACCCCTCCAGCCCTGTTTTACTATGCATTCTGTATTCAGAATGCTATTATTTTCCCTTATAATCATGTTATAAGGGGAAATAATAATGATGGGGTACCCATCCCGATCGTCACCCAGCAACCGTGCGAGAAAATCGCACCGCATCCGCACTTGCTTGCGGATGCTTGCGATTTTCACGCAGCCCCATTCATTTCTATGGGGCCTGCGTTACATGAAAAACGCACAAACCCTAGGCTCCCCAGTCCGATACTGGTGCCTTGTATTAACTTTGTCTACATGATAAATGCCATTTGCTGAAGTGAGACAAACCAAATACTGTATTTATGGCGGACTATAATCATTGCGCAGGGCATACATTCCAACAAAGAGAAGTAGAAATCCTTAATTTATATGTCCAGTTCCTTTTAAATCTACTTCTAACTTTGGCATAAAGATCCTGCAGGCAGATCTGACACAAATCTTGATACAATTCTCAAATTAGGGTCTAATACACAGCAAGAAACCAGACAGATCCTTTAGGAAACAAGATAATACAGTTTATTAATGTATAACCAATAAAAAAAAAAAGACGGAGTGATATTGGTTAAAAATAGGGCCCCCCCCCCCCCCCCCGCCTCCAAAAGAGGGAGACTAAGAAAGTATGATACAGACTAGTCCAAACTGTGAGCAGGATGCTAGAGAGCGAAAACTGTACATCATAGGCATAGTCAAAAGTAGTCAAAAGCATAGGAGAGGCTGTAGACAGTTCTACATTCAGCAACATGCAGGTCACAAACTGTGCATAACACTGCAGGAAGGACCTTACATTATCTACAGGAAACAGGAATCCACTCAGAAGTGAATTAGTGACGATAGAAGAATACAATCCAGTAGGCTCGCCACTAATTAGCCTTAACATTTCAACTACTTTTAAAGGGAACTTGTCACGTAGAACATGGTGCTTTAGCTGCAGGCAGCATGTTATAGAGCAGGAGGAGCTGCGCAGATTGATGTATAGTTTTATAGGAAAAGATTCATTAAAACTTGTAATTTATTCATTTAAATTCCTGCTCATTCTGGGCTTTGAAGTGAAGGAGGCGGTCCTATCAGTGATTGACAGCTATCTCTGTATACACAGCCATAGAGGGAAGGCTGTCAATCACTGATAGGACCGCCTCCTGGACTTAAAAACCAAGAATGAGCAGAAATTGAAATGTATAAATTACAAGCTATACTGAATTTTTACCCTTAAACCTATACATCAATCTGCTCAGCTCCTTCTGCTCTATAACATGCTGCTGGCAGATTACACAGCATTTTCGTGGTGATGGGTTCCCTTTAAGTTTAACATTTTTAAAACTACTATCCATTTTAGTGCTGTTTCCATGTTCTGAAACACAGCCACGTGACCTCTACTTTCTGTGACATGCTGTTCATGCTCTGAAGGCTTCTCTTGTGGCCAGAAGAGAGAGAGGCACGTCTCATCTGGTCCATGTAAGATGGGTAGCTGCTTTGTAGGTGAAGTGGGAAAAATGAGAATGTACAAGGGGATGGTGTGCGGGCCAGTGGCGTGTCCAGGGGGGGCGGGGGCTGGCGGTCCGCCCCGGGTGCCAGCTCTCAAGGGGGAGCCACTGCCAGGCCCAGAAGCTATGAGTGCTTCCATCAATACAGATGGAAGCGCTCATTGCTGAAGTGCTGACACCCACATACTGCGGCGGGGCACGGGAACGGAGTGCATAGTTCCCTGCCCCGCTGCTGATCACCGCCATAGGCTTCGCACGCCTGTGACGGGACTCAGCAGCACAGTGCCGGGACTCTGCGAGCAAGCGCAGGTGAGTATTTACCTTTTAGTTTTTTTTTAGTTTTTTTTCTTTTATTTTATGTGCCAACTTTGGGGGACATGAGGGGGTGCACACAGGAGGACATGTGGGGGGAAAATATGGTGGGATACTGTGTGGGGGCAAATTATTATGGGAGGGATTACTATGTGGGGGCAATAATTATGGGAGGGATTACTATGTGGGGGGCAAATTATGGGCAATGTAGGGGAAACTACTGCGTGAGGGACAGTGTGGGGGAAATTACTGTGTGGAGGCAGTGTGGGGGAAACTACTGTATGGGGGAAGTGTGGGGGAAACTACTGTATGGGGGCAGTGTGGGGGAAACTACTGTATGGGGGCAGTGTGGGGGAAACTACTGTGTGGGGTAAACTATGTGTGGGGGCAGTGTGGGGGAAACTACTGTGTGGGGGACACTACTGTATGGGGGCAGTGTGGGGGAAATTACTGTATGGGGGACACTACTGTATGGGATCAGTGTGGGGGACACTACTGTGTGGGATCAGTGTGGGGGACACTACTGTGTGGGATCAGTGTGGGGGACACTACTGTGTGGGGAAAGTGTGGGGGACTCTACTGTGTGGGGAAAGTGTGGGGGAAATTACTGTGTGTGGGCAGTGTGGGGGAAATTACTGTGTGGGGGCAATGTGGGGGAAATTACTGTGTGGGGGAAATTGCTATATGGGGGCAGTGTGGGGTAAATTTTTGACAGCTCTTTTGGAAATCCAGTTCTACTTTACACCAGTTTGATGAATTACCCCAATTGTGTCACAATTTTTTCAGCAGTATAGTACCTGGGGCATTGAGGGGCACAACAGGCGCAGTATTGGGGTGGCAGCAGGATGACACTGTGGGGACACCAGGATGGGGAGGTTGATGGAGAAATCTAACATGTCTGTATTACAAACTCTATAGAGACTAGATGCGGCTGAAATAATTTGTCATGGCGGTCTAATGGAGAAGCGGAAAGAGAAGGTCTACATGACAGGAGATGTCCCTGGATGTAAGAGGTATATGGTCAAGTATTAGGGGGGAGGGGGGCAGAAGAAAGACCCGCCTCGGGTGCCAAACACCCTAGGCACGCCACTGGTGCGGGCTGTGAGGAAAAAGCAATGACAGCCCGGAAATGATGTTCTCAGCCCTGTAAAGTGATGCTGTCTGCTTTTCCTATAAAACTGAAAGAAAGCTATCCAGGCATCATATAAGGCATCTGGGGCATTGTTTGTGACTATAAATGCAGAAAACAGGTTTTATGAAAAGTTTTATTTTTGACTAGAAATCTCCATTAACTCCCCCTTTGGTTTGTATGGCATCTGTTTAATAAAAACTGTACATTATAAGTATGTTTGATAAAGTTACCTTTTGTCCATTATGTCACGAATTGATACAGCATAGTTCTTGCAATCTGCACCAGGCCTGATAATTAAATTGCCATAATTTTCATCCTCCATGAGCATCTCAGTAGCTTGTTGGCGAGATACTGTGTAAAAGCAGCTTTATAGGATTAAACCAGATAATAAAGTTGAATGAACCTGGTAGTTATAAAGATTTTTGACCATAGTTATGCAGTATGTTATTTAATATATTATACACTTAACACTGAAATTGCAACACCATGAAGGAAAAGTCATGGAATTATGGAACACAGGATCGGTAGACATGTTAATGATATGCAAATGATAACAAATGAAAACAAAATATTCAAAACATCTCGATTATTTCAGTGTCCAGTATGACTGCCATGTGCAGAAATAGAAGCACATACACGGCTTGGCATGCTATCAGTGAGGTTATTAATGGTTGTCTGAGGAATGCTCTACTATGATTGAGAAGAATGCATTCTTCTGACAGTGCTTGGGCTGGCAGTTCCATTTGCAATTGAGACCAATGATGTCCCAGATGTGCTCGATGGCAGACAAGTCTGGATATGCTGCAGGTCATGGTAGTGTCACGATCCCTCAGGTGACTGATGTCAGGAAATCAAGGAGATTGGCTGAGCGTGGGGGAATCTAACAGCCTCCTTGATTTATCTTGATTCAGTGTTGATAGGGTTAATGACCACTTCCCTTTTCTCAGCTGTTGCTCAGTGGTCATCACTTCTACCCTTTATAGTCTCACCCCACCCTTCTGACTATGCGGTTGATAGCTTCATTTGGGTTTGGCTGAGCTGGTGTGAGATCCTCTCTGGTGTTTCTGTTTTTCCATCTCTACAGAAGTTAAGTGTCACGTTTGTTTGTATTTGTTATATTCCCTGTTGTTGTATCTGGGCCTGAGACAGAGACTTCCATTCGTCCATTTGGGGAGGAATGGGTTGTCTCTGGTCCTATACTTATTCCAGGGCCTAATAGGGAAATCAGGGCCTAGGTATCCTGCTTATGAATATTCCTATCTTCAAGGTCTATTCATATTGATAGGTAGTCAGGGCCCGGATTAGGCTTGTCTAGGAGGTGACCTGTTTCTTCCCTAGTTTCCAGGCTTAAGGGGTAGTCATATCTGCTCTATATCCTGATCTTGAAGCTAAGGTGTTGGAGACCTCCAGGGACATTGTTTGTTTCTTCAGACTTATGTTATAGGGTATTTGAGGGACATCACTGTACTGTCTTGGTTGGACACCCTGGGAGTAGATTCACTGTCGATCTCATCTCGCGCAGATTTTGGTCGCCGGGGCTGCGTAAGTGTGTTGAGGACTATGTGTCAGCCTGTTGTACCTGTGCTCGTGCTAAGGTGACACATACTCAGCCTTCTGGATCTCTTCTTCAGTTACCCTTCCCGTACAGACCATGGACTTTATCACGGATTTACAGAATTCTTCAGGAAAAACCATGATCCTGGTGGTAGTTGATCGGTTTAGCAAAATGGCACATTTTATAGTATTGCCTGCTCTAAATAATGCCAAGACTCTTGCACAGGTGTTTGTCGATAACATCGTGAAACTACATGGCATGCCCTCTGATGTGGTGTCTGATCGGGGGACTCAGTTTGGTTACAGATTCTGGAAAGCGTTCTGTACTCGACTGGGGGTACAATTGTCCTTTTTTTCGGCTTTTCATCCTCAGTCGAACGGACAGACAGAGCGCACCAATCAGAATCTGGAGACTTACTTGAGATGTTTGTTTACGAGAACTAGGAGGAGTGGTCTTCATTCTTGTCGTTAGCTCAGTTTGCCATTAATAACCGTAGACAGGAGTCCACTGATAAGTCGCCGTTTTTTGGGGCATATGGATTCCATCCACAGTTTGGCACATTTTCTGGTTCTCAAACTTCCGGTATTCCTGAGGAGGAACGATTTTCCTCTTCTTTGTCTTCGATTTGGTGGAAAATTCAAAATAACCTGAAAAAGATGGGCAACAGGTATAAGCGTGTGGCTGACAGGAGACGTATGAATGGTCCGGACCTGAGAGTGGGTGATTCTGTGTGGCTGTCCACAAGCTTAAGGTACCTTCTTGGAAATTTGGCTTAAGATTTATTGGTCCATATAAGATCACTGCCACTGTTAACCCTGTAGCCTTCCGTCTTGAACTTCCTCAGGCTTTAAAAATTCATAATATATTTCATAAGTCGTTGTTGAAGAAATGTGTCGAACTTGTTGAGCTGTCCTCCTTGCCTCCCGCTCCTGTCATGGTGGATGGTAATTTAGAATTTCAAATCAGCAGGATTGTGGACTCCCGAGTTCTCCGTAGATCCCTCCAGTATCTCATCCACTGGAAGGGTTACGGACCAGAGGAGAGGATGTGGGTTCCAGCGGCCAATGTTATTGCAAATCGTCTGGTGAAGGCCTTTCACAGAGCCCATCCTGATAAGGTCGGTCCTGGGTGCCCGGAGGTCACCCGTAGAAGGGGGGGGTACTGTCACGGTCCCTCAGGTGACTGATGTCAGGAAATCAAGGAGATTGGGTGAGCGTGGGGGAATCTAACAGCCTCCTTGATTTATCTTGATTCAGTGTTGATAGGGTTAATGACCACTTCCCTTTTCTTAGCTGTTGCTCAGTGGTCATCACTTCTACCCTTTATAGTCTCACCCCACCCTTCTGACTATGCGGTTGATAGCTTAATTTGGGTTTGGCTGATCTGGTGTGAGATCCTCTCTGGTGTTTCTGTTCTTCCATCTCTACAGAAGTTAAGTGTCGCTTTTTTTGTATTTGTTATATTCCCTGTTGTTGTATCTGGGCCTGAGACAGAGACTTCCATTCGTCCATCTGGGGAGGAATGGGTTGTCTCTGGTCCTATACTTATTCCAGGGCATTATAGGGAAATCAGGGCCTAGGTATCCTGCTTATGAATATTCCTACCTTCAAGGTCTATTTATATTGGTAGGTAGTCAGGGCCCGGATTAGGGTTGTCTAGAAGGTGACTTTTTTTCCCTAGTTTCCAGGCCCAGTTACTGTTCCTCTTCCCTCCTGTGTTCAGTGTGGAGTTTTCCCCCAACACTGATCGTGACAGGTAGCATGTTTAGGCCATCCAGGCTGCTCACAGTAGCATGAGGAACAACAATATGTCCGTACAAAATTTCACCTCTGTTCACTTCTTGCTGTCATTCTAGTTTGTTGTTGTTCTCCCAATCACTGGAACACGCAACATTAAACAGTGCTGACATCTCGACCTAGGTGCAGAGTGATCTGCACGAGTGATAAACCAAAGTCTCTCAGGTCATGGATTCCATCCCTCTTTGTTTGCGATAAGTGTCAAATCGATGAACAGGAGGGATCACACAATCATCCCACTTGACTTGATCTGATTTTTGAGGTTTCATGTAGCTAAAAGAAACAATGAATTCAGTCTGGCTTTAATGCCACTCCCAAACGCCACAGATTGGAGCTAGGTGCTTGAAAATGTGATCATTTGCAGATCTTAGAGGCATCTACTTCCTCGATTTGCATAACCTGAAGACTTGTCCTTCTTGGTGTTGCAATGTCTATAATGTATACTACCTTATTTCAAAAATTATTTTATTTTAACAGAATAATGAGAAGTGTTGTTTAAAAAAGGTGAATGTTTCAGAATTAAAAAGGTCTAATGGTCAGCAAGCAGCTAAGTCATTCTGTTGTATGATCATTTTAAATGCTTCATTATAAACTCACGTATTATGGACACATCAAAGAAGCTGACATGGATAAATAAATGACTGGTGCAATGGCTGGTAGGGCTGCCTCCATTTATAGTATACCCATACATTTAGCTACGAGAACTGATCCTGCAATCTTGAGAAAATCATCTTCTAATCCATATGCATTTAACCTCTCAAGTGCATTGAGGGTGGGTCAGAGCAACTTGCTGTTTCTATCCCTTCCCCACACCTCTCTCTCTCACTTAAAGGTGTTGTCCCACAAAAAATATTGTACAGTTTTCAAACCAGCACCTGGGTCTGAATACTTTTGTAATTGTATGCAATTAAAAATTTTGTACAGCCACTCATTTATTCAATAAAATGTATCTGTACAGCACCACCTGCTGTTTTTTTTTCTTATTATTTCTTTATCCAGCTCACTGAGATGGCCGCACATGGTCAGTTTTATCCTTTAACTGGCTCCTGAGCTGGGATAGGGAGAGCATGGACACGCCTCCTGAGCTGGGATAGGGAGAGCATGGACACGCCTCCTGAGCTGGGATAGGGAGAGCATGGACACGCCTCCTGAGCTGGGATAGGGAGAGCATGGACACACCCTCTTAGCTGCAGCAGAAAAGACACTCCCTTTGAGCGGCCAGCTTGATATCAATCTAGCAGAGCAATGAATGGGGAGATCTCTGGATCCATGTGAGGTACAGGGCTGGTTCTGGCTTTGTTAGAAAGAAACTGGCATATACTATATGATGTCTGATTTTCATTTTTTACATTAGTCATGGGACAACCCCTTTAATTGACAGGGCCAGGGTTTCCCTGCATCATCGCACCTGGCTCTGAAATCTTGTGCCTGTGCCGTTAGCTCAAGTCATGATGCATGTGCAGTCCAATGTGACCATTCTGCGCATGTGTCGAGGCACAGGCACAATGACACAAGAAACACCTGACATTGTCAATTAAAAAATAGAGGGAGGCAAAGGGAAGGGAGAGGGCCAGAACTATGGTGAAATGAGTGGCTTGGGCCACCCTCGGTGCACTTGGGAGCTAATCTGAATATGGATTAAAAGATGACTTTCCCAAGACTGCAAGGTATGTGGAGGCAACTGTACCTAGCATCGAGCACCATTTGAAAGTGAATTTAATGCCGAAAGACTCCCTTTAATTGAGAGCCTGAGCACAATCCATAGAACTGTAGTTAATTTTTTCAAGTATTGAAACACAGCCTCAATTCTGACAGGTGTGTCGCTCAAGGGCAGAAAATTGTGATTAGTGTTGAGCGAAGTGAGCTTTGGATGCTTCATCCAAAACTTGGGAATAATACTGTATGGAGATCCGTCTCCCTACAGTGTTAGAATGTATGGGCTTCGATAAGCTGAAGTTATTTATTTATGACATCGCGCATGACTTCATTGAATAGCGGTACCAAGGTACAGAGCCCATACAGTCTAATACTGTTAGAATGGATCTCCATACAGTATTATTCCGAGGTTTTGAACGCTCAACGCCAATTGTGATCAAATATTAGCAGTAACTCAGCATTTGCTAAATATAAAATATATAAATGAGCTCATTTAAAAGGGCTTTCCTAAACTTTGAAAAAACAAAGTATAACAAGCATATCACTAAAAATAACACACTGACACATACTGTCATATGGCATGCTGATAATTCTGTGGTCCACTGCTGGTACATATTTACTAGGCTACATGGCTACATCAACGATGTGTCATTTGCACCATGTTAGTCAATCACTTGCTGCAGTTGTGATGTCACTACAGAAAGCGCGTTATTATTAAAGCCAAGAAAGGAAAGGCTGGCGGGGGCGACAAAACTCAGATGTAAGGGGCTTGAAAGGTTGAGAATCTGACAATATGTGACAGTTATATGCATGTTATATTGGGATTTCTCAAAGCATTGTAAAATTCCTTTAGGCTAGCATGTTACAACTACTTTCAATCACACACACTTTTTCTGCACAGTATTTCCATATGGGAGAAAAGTCATGTCATAAGGGCAAACATTAACTGTCAATTATAATAAGACTCTGTACCATATGAACTTTGGAATCCACAAAAATAGACCAAACATGTTCATTCTTCATAGTTTCCATGATGACTGTCTCCTTGCGATTAGTCCCATTGAATTGGGCTAAATCCGCAAGCAGATCCGCAGCAAGTAAGCTGAATATCTGCAGCAGCAATCTGAGTGTCACATTATTCAGTGTCTATAATCTGACGTTGACTAATTTGACGATATAACAATAAAGAATAAAACATTATAAACTGCCACTTTTGTTTTAAACAAGTAGTATTTTCATGCATTTATTTTTTATGCTTTGAGTATTTTTTATAAACTTACTTAGGCATCTTATTTACATCCTCTACATCTTCATAAGATTGGGAAGGTGAAGAAATTGGATTTGCAACAGATTCTGAAGCTCTCCTTGAAGACTCCTTTTCTAGGACCTCTTTTAGCTGAACTATTTGTCCAGGTAACAAAGTCAAAGAAGTTGGAACTGATAGCTGAAGGCAAAAAAAAGAGGTCACTTTACACTGCATCTGTATGTGGATAAAAGTATTGTTACAATGAATTATGCTATTTCATCATTTTGGAAATTACTTTCATTGTGGATTTTGTGAGGAGGGATGATGTTTTCTTATTGCAGTACTACAAATTCTACAAAATACAATATCAAAATATTCATAGTATATTGGAAAATAACATCTGTATCTGTACACTGACAGAAAAATGTGTGTCTCTCTCTCTCTCTCTCTCTCTCATATCTATTGTAAAAGGGGGTAAAGAACAAATGCTTCCTCAGGTAACCAGTTACTCACTGTCAAACTATATATACAGTGCTATGAAAAAGTATTTGCCCCATTACAGGTTTCTTTTGTTTTTGCACATTTGTCACACTTACATAAATGTTTCAGATTATCAAACAAATTTGAATACCAGACAAAGACAGCCTGAGTAAATACAAAAGTGCAGTTTTTAAATGATGATTTAATTTATTAAGGGAAAAAACTAACCAAAACAAACCTGACCCAATTTGAAAAAGTTATTGCTCCCTAAACCTAATAACTGGTTGTGCCACCCTTGGCGGCAACAACTGCAATCAAGCATTTGCGATAATTGCCAATGAGTCTTTCACATCTCTGTGGAAGAATTTTGGCCCACTCTTTGCAGAATTGTTTTAATTCAGCTACATTGGAGGGTTTTCGAGCATGAACATCCTGTTTAAGGCAATGCCATAGCATCTCAATCACATTTAAGTCTGGACTTTGACTAGGCCACTCTAAAACCTTCAGTGGTGTGCTTCAGATCATTGTCCCGCTTAAGGTCTCATACTGATGGTTGGACATTCTCTTCAGGATTTTCTGGTACAGAAAAGACTTCATGGTTCCATCAATTACAGCAAGTCATCCAGGTCCTAAAGCAGCAAAGCAGACCCAGACCATCACACTACCAATACCATCTTTGACGGTCAGTGTCAGATGTAAGGGACGCACACCTTCCAAAAAGTTCAATTTTTGTCTAGTCAGTCAACAGAATATTTTTGCCAAAAAAGCTAGGGTATTATCAAGATGTTTTTGCCAAATGTGAGACGGGCTTTGTGTTCTTTTTGGTCAAAAATAGTTTTTGCCTTGGAACTATCTATTGGATAACATTTTTGCCCAGTCTCTTCCTTATTGTTGAATCACGAACATTGTCCTTAACTGAGGCAAGAGAGGCCTGCAGTACTTTAGATGTTGTTCTAGGTTCTTTTGTGACCTCCTGGATGATTTGTCGATGCGTTCTTGGAGTACTTTTGGTAGGCTGGCGACTCATGGGAAGGTTCACCACTGTTTCATGTTTTCTACAGAACACTGGTGAGACCTCACTTGGAGTATTGTGCACAGTACTGGAGGCCATATCTCCAGAAGGATATAGATACTCTAGAGAGAGTTCAGAGAAGAGCTACTAAACTAGTACATGGATTGCAGGATAAAACTTACCAGGAAAGGTTAAAGGACCTTAATATGTATAGCTTGGAAGAAAGAAGAGACAGAGGGGATATGATAGAAACTTTTAAATACATAAAGGGAATCAACTCGGTAAAGGAAGAGAGCATATTTAAAAGAAGAAAAACTACCACAAGAGGACACAGTTTTAAATTAGAGGGGCAAAGGTTTAAAAGTAATATAAGGAAGTATTACTTTACTGAGAGAGTAGTGGATGCATGGAATAGCCTTCCTGCAGAAGTGGTAGCTGCAAATACAGTGAAGGGGTTTAAGCATGCATGGGATAGGCATAAGGCCATCCTTCATATAAGATAGGGCCGGGGGCTATCCATAGTATTCAGTATATTGGGCAGACTAGATGGGCCAAATGGTTCTTATCTGCCGACACATTCTATGTTTCTATGTTTCTATGTTTCTCTATTTGTAGATAATAGCTCTCACTGTGGTTTGCTGGAGTCCCAAAGCCTTAGAAATAAATGTGTAACTTTATCCAGACTGAAAGATGTCAGTGACTTTCTTGATCATCTGTTCTTAAATTTCGACAGATCGGGTCATGATGTGTTGCTTTTTGAGATCTTTTAGCCTACTTCATGTTGTCAGACAGGTTCTATTTAAGTGATTTCTTGATTCTACAGGTCTGGCAGTAATCAGGCTTGGGCATGGCTAGTGAAATTAAACTTAAAGGGGTTATCCGAGTTAATAAAAAAAAAAAAACACTTAAAATCCATCAGGATATACATATAATTTGGTTAAGCTTGATTTCATCAAGTTAAAACCCATATTTGCACCTTTTCATGGTCCTGTCATTGCTTTGTTTACATGCTGAAGTACATGCTGAGGGGGCGTATAACAACAAAGCCTGAGCTCTGCCTCATGAATATTTCTGGGCGTGAACAACCTGACCTTCCCCTCACCCTGCTCTGCACTTTGCATAAAAATAAATAAATACACACACAGGGCAGAAGACCTCCCTGTCACATTGCAGCTGCACAGTGTAAGTTATGTTATTTTACATACATTTCTTTCATGTTTGGTTTTGTTTCTAGTCTAAAAATTTTCTTTCTGTTATTACAGTATATCAAGGAGGACGTATTTGCACTAATTCCAAATTCCGTCACCATAGAAAATGAATGGGTCCGCACCCGTTCCGCAAAATTGCAGAACAAATGTGGACCCATTTGCGGATGTGTGAATGGAGCCTAAGGCTACTTTCACACTAGAGGCAGGATCGATCGAACAGGCTGTTCACCCTGTCGGATCCGGCCAGCCGCTATTTTGCCGTGCCGCTGGACTGCCACTCTGTCCCCATTGACTATAAAGGGGACGGTGGTGGAGCTATGGCGCAGCACGGCAGTGCACAGCGAGCGGCCACTTGACTAAAAGTCCTGGATTTTCGACTTTTTATGGTACTTTCACACTAGCGTTAGTGTGATCCGGCAGGCAGTTCCATCGTCGGAGCTGCCCGCCGGATCCGCCAATCAGTGTGACAACTCACAGCATTTGTAGACGGATCCAGGTGCGGATCCGTCTAGAAATGCATTGCAATAACAAATCTGTCTATCCGCTTGCCATGTCGATGGACGGATCCCTCTTGCAGTCTTTTTCACAGTTTTCATGTTCTGCGCATCCGCAGACCGGAAGGGCGGATCCGTCCTTCAGTTGTTTTGCAACGCCGGATCCGCAAGGCAGCTCCGTCGTCGGAGCTGCGTGCCTGCTGGATCCGCCGATCAGTGTGACAAGTGACAGCATTTGTAGACGGATCCAGGTGCGGATCCATCTAGAAATGCATTGCAATAACGGATCCGTCCAGCGGCACCGTCAAATAGCGGCAGGGCGGATCCGACAGGGTGAACAGCCTGTCGGATACGTCCTGCCGCTAGTGTGAAAATATCATTAGCATTATCTGTATCTAAGCAATATCTATATTATTCAAATATATATTCAATATGGATATTGCTTAGATAAATCCATATATTGGTGGCAGATAAGGATTTTATATAGCTGAATAATGATGATGATAATAATGATGGCCAATAATTTATTTATATTTCCCAGGGGGTGTTGAATGTGTACTAGTGTGGGGGGGGGGGGGGGGGGCAGGGCTGTAATAACGATCCCCAGATGCAGAGGGGAACGTTTACAAACTGCCACCTCTAGCCCCAGTGAATGCAGGAGGGACAAACATACCCTGTGCTGCTGGAGAAGAGCTCACCTTGGTATGTACTGCACATGAGTGATCGCATAGCAGAGCCGAGGCAGTGACAAGAGCTGGAGGGGGGACGGCACCAGAGGCTCTGACGTCTCGTTTACACAGCCTGGACACTCCCTCAAGCAGAGAGAAGCTTGTAAACGGGACGTCAGTGCCTGAGCAGGCTTACTGACGTCAGGTGTAACATGACCCTGAACTGAACTGGCCAAACAGTGATAGATAGGTGATGAAAGTGATTTTAAGAATCTTTCACTGGTCTACAATAAATGCAATTAGAATAGATTTATTTAAGTCGGATAACCCCTTTAAGCTTTCCAAAAACTGTGGTTGATCACAGTTAATTGATGGAAGGGCAATTATTTTTCACATAGGGCCAGGTTGTTTGGGATAGCTGTTTTCCTTAATAAATGAAATCGTCATTTAAAAACAGCTTTTTATATTTACTCAGGTTATCTTTGTCTGCTATTCAAATTTGATCATCTTGTCAAGTGTGACAAATGTGCAAAAATAAAATAAATCTGTAAGGGGGCAAATACATTTTCACAGCACTATAGCTAAGAAAACCATTACTTTGCAAGAATTCTAAACTAGTTAGGCTACTTTCACACTAGCGTTGTTTGAATCCGGCATTCAATTCCGACACTGGAACTGCCCGCCGGATCCGGAAAAACGTGTAAAAAAAGGATTACATTTGAATCCTTATCAGGATTTTGATCACAATGAAAAAATGCATTGGAAAAAACGGATCCGCCATTTATGGACTTTAACTTTTTTTCACATTTTTCGGGTTTAACATGCAAAAGCCGGATCCGGTTTGACGGAACACACGGCGCCGGATCCGGCGTTAATGCAAGTCAATTGGAAAAAGGCCAGATCCGGCGTTCAGTCAAAGTGTTCAGGATTTTTGGCCGGAGGTAAAAATACAACATGCTACGGTTTTCTGAAAAGCCTGATCAGTCAAAAAGACTGAACTGAAGACATCCTGATGCATCCTGAACGGATTACTCTCCATTCAGAATGCATTAGGATAAAACTGATCTGTTCTTTTCCGGATTTGAGCCCCTAGGACGGAACTCAGCGCCGGAAAAGAAAAACGCTTGTGTGAAAGTAGCCTTATGGTTCTGAAAAATACAATAGATAGTAAAAATTTTCACTGTATATCAGCGTAAAGTCTGCAAGTTGTTATGTCTGAATGTAAGTTAATTAGGGTTTTAAAGACGACCTTTCACCACTCCTGCTACGTCTGTTTTAATAGCTTCATGTATTCACCATGTAATAACAATTCTGGAACATCTATTCTTATGGCTCTATGTTGTGCCATTCCTCTATTATTTCTACTAGAAGTTATGAATGAATTGCTAGCAGTCAGCAGTAAGGGTACAGAAGGGTGGTAACCAGTTGGGCAGGGGGGTGTACCTGCACTGTCTAAAAAATGGCAGCACTGATTGGATAGAGTGAGTCTGTGCAGGTACACCCCCCAACTGGTTACCACCCCTCTGTACCCTTACTGCAGACTGCTAGCAATTCATTCATAACTTCTAGAAATAATAAAGGAATGGCACAACATAGAGCCATAAGAATAGATGTTCCAGAATTGTTATTACATGGGGAATGCATGAAGATATTAAAACAGACATGTCAGGAATGGTGAAAGTTCCTAAAGGGTTTTCCATCTGTTTGATATTGATGACCTATCCCATGGATAGGTGGTCCGACACCTGGGACCCCAGCCAATCAGCTCGGTCACATCGGTCACATGGCCGAGTTGCAGCTCAACCCCATTGAAGTGAATGGGGCTGAGCTGCAATACCAAGCACAGCTGCTATACAATGTAAGGCGCTGTGCTTGGAAAGCTGCCGTGAGCCAGTTGTGCTCATCAGAGCTCTGGTGAGCGCGGCAGCTCCCTGAAACATCAGATCGCCGTGGTGCCAGGACCCCCACTGATGTGATAATGATGACCTATCCTGAGATTACCTGGATAATCCCTTTAAACAATGGATGGGGCCAGAAGTACAAGGTTCTTTCCACTGTTTAATGGCAGTGCTGTTGTACTGCTGCTCAGCTCCAATTCAATTGACAGCTAATTTTGAAAGTGTCAGGTTTCGGACCCCTCCCTGATCTGTCATTGATAACCTATCCTGTGGATAGGCCATCAATATATAAAAGGTGAAAAGCCCCTTTAAACCCTTCCCAACATCTGCCATACATGTACAGCAGATGTCGGTTCTTTATTTTTATTTATTTATTTTATGCACTCATATAGCGCTACTATATTCTGCAGCACTTTACAGACATTAACATCAAGCTGATTTTTATTGTGATGTTGACCGCATGCACAATTGCTATTTATTCCAAAAGATGGTACACTAGGATTAACAGGATCTAACTGTAAACTTTAACCCACTCTACCATAGGCTATTAAAGTTAGTGACATTGACCCCTCTATTTCATTAAATTAACAGGGAAGTTTTAATTAGTATAAAATATTTATTTTTAGAATTTTCAATTTTTTTTCAGTACTTCAGTACAATTTTTTTTCAGTAATTTTGATCCTTAATTTTTAATCATAATTCATTGTAATATTTGTATATTCTATCACTGATTCTTAAACTGCTATTTGAAAACTCCCTTGGACCCGCCTCTATATATGACAAATCACTGGAATAGGATCCTCAGTCAATTTACAAATAAAATGTAACTTTTATTTGGTCTCTATTAAGAAGTATTAGTATTTACAGTACAAGTCTCTCTGCCTAGGTCTGCTGTAAAGTATGAAGATCCTAGCAGCAACCTGTGTTAGGGGTGTCACCGTGACAAGGACGCCCCAGAGTTGCCAAGATGACTCTAAAGTTCTCCTAAATGAAACTAAACAAGATTAGCAAAGCCTTTCCTTTTAAAAGGGTTCTCAGAGAAGCATTGTTGACCACTCTTAGGCTACAGTAGGTCTTCATTATTAGATTGGTGGGGGTCCGATTCCAGGAACTCCTGCTGATCAGCTGTTTGCAGGAGCTCTGTCGCTGGAACTACATAGCTATGTAGCTGTATAGGTTTTAGCACCAAATATAAATAAAAATCATTCCAGCTCAGCAACACAGCTCGGTCATAATGAGTTGAAGGACCATGCACGAGAGGGAAGAATACCACACCTGCGGGCAGTAGCTTGAATCCAAGAAGCAAGAACCGGAAACTCCAGCACTGAAGCCCTCGATGATTAAAACACTTCTTAATTTCATAAATTAAAAATTAGTACAGTACATCCCAGATGTTGGTGCGTTTTGAGCCTCGCACAATGGCTCTTAATCATAACATGACTCGTACAAAATAGCAGACTCTATTATATAGGAATTAAACAGACTAAGGCTACTTTCACACTCACATTTGGGCGGATCCGTCATGGATCTGCAAAAACGGATCCGTTACAATATTACAACCGCATGCATCTATCATGAACGGATCCTATTGTATTATCTGTAACATAGCCAAGACGGATCCGTCATGAAATCCATTGAAAGTCAATGGGAGACGGATCCATTTTCTATTGTGCCAAATTGTGGCAGAGAAAACGGATCCATTTACTTACATTATGTGCCAGGACGGATCTGTTTGGCTCAGTTTCGTCAAGCGGACAGCAGAACGCTGCAGGCAGCGTTTGGGGGCCGCTTCCAGAGCGGAATGGAGACTGATCGGAGGCAAACTGATGCATTCTGAGCGGATCCTTTTCCATTCAGAAAGCATTAGGGCAAAACTGATCCGTTTTAGCCCGCTTGTGAGACCCCTGAACAGATCTCACAAACGGAAAGCCAAAACGCGAGTGTGAAAGTAGCCTACCACAAGTGTGTTGGAATGAATGCTATAATTACCTATTTCTTTCACAGACATAATAGGAGCAACATATCTATATAATTGATAAGGAAGCATGCTAAGATACAACACAATTCACCACTACAACAATTCATAAAAAAAATCATTTCATTTCCATTCCTCTAGGTTACCTGGTATCTAAAGTCAGGATCCAGTACGCTCCTGTATGTGTTAACTTGTCATTCCAATCTCCACCCCAGCACGGCTTTAACACCTTCTCAATTGCAAACACTTGGAGACTGTTCACATTATTCTGATGTACCTGTACAAAATGTGGCATTGTCTGTATTAAATCGATGTCCTCCTATCCTCTTTCTAAGAGCGCGGGTGGTACATCCTACCTATTGGATGTCACACTCACGACACCCTATGACATGTAGTGTAGTGTCTAGAATTTAATATTCATGATGGACTGATCCAATTGTATCATTTTCACCATGTATTTACGCATCTCTTATTGCCACATGGGTATTAACCTACCATACTCAGCCCATTGGCATTCATAGAGTATGTCCTATTTTGAAACATGCTAGGGGAGATAATATTCCCAATGGTTCTTGATCTTTCCGCTACAAATTTACAAACATGTTTTACAATCTCCCTTAAAATCAGATCCTTATCCAATACAGGTATAATTGATTTGAATCGTATACACATCTGAATCCTATCTACTTGAAAATATCATGGGAGACTTCTTAGATTTCAATTGAACCTTTCTATCCTGACAATCTTTCTCATTATATGACAACAACATTGTTGTGTGTGAACAAAGCCTTTAAGTAACACAGGCTCCCCATATCCCCGACTCACAGGCTCTCTGTATCCACCATCTCTTAGTAACGTGTATAGTTTCAGCTTGCAAATCAATTCAAATCCATTTAGCTCAAATGTACTCTCCTTGTCCATCACCTTCAATATCTCTTTTGTATCTATTATATACCTTGGCATTCTCCTCACTATAGGCTGAAGATGTCCTTCAAACCATACACAGCCACATATAGATTTTGATGGTGATGGACATGTATTGGGTCAAGGATTGTGTATGGATTAGCTGTGACATTGAGTCTTTACATGCTGCGATACCATATGAACAAGTGTTGGTGGTATTAGGAGATCAAATGTCCAAGTACATTAGTTATAGTGAGGAACTGAAGGAATATATTATACGTTACATTTTTTTATTACAACACAACTGTTTCTCCTTTGATCTCCTTTGGTCATTTTACGTTTAAGTTCAAGATTGCCCAATGGACCTCACCTTTCCCCTTCCCTAGCCAATATTTTTACTGGTTGGTGGGATAAGCTCATATACACTTTAACTCCTCTGTTTTGGATATATTCTGGTAGTATGGAAGTTACATAGATTATATTTTGATCATGTGGTCCAGTACCTATCATACCAGAATTCTTTTTATATATTAATTCCAACTCACTACTTGAAATTTACTTCTGAGATGAATAATAGGTGTCTTCCCTTTATGGATGTTCAGTTACGTGTTGATATCAACACAAATACAGTGAAATGTAGCACTTATAGAAAACTCATTGCAGGTAATTCTATATTAAAATATGATAGCTCCACCCGAAACCCATTGTGGATAATCTCACCAAAGGAGAGTACATTCGAGCTAAATGGATTTGCACAGGATTTTCAAGTTGAAACCATACGCATTACTAAAAGATTGAGAAATAGGCGACACGGGGAGTTTGTGTTGCATAACCTTGTTCACACACAACAATGTGATAGATGGGATTTGTTATGAGAAAATAAAAAAAGGATAAAAAGGGTCAATTTAAATTCAAGAAGTCTCCTATGATATTTTCAACTAGATAGAGTTCAGATCTTTATATGATTCAAAAAGGTATATGATATTTACCTGTATTAAATAAGAATCTAATTTTAAGGGATATTTTAAAATATGGTTGTAGGTTTGTATCAAAAAGATTAAGAAACATTGGGAATATTATTTCCCCTAGCATTTTTTCAATATAGGACATACTCTACGAATGTGAAATAAAGACAAGAGGATCAGATCGGATCAGATCAGTGCACCATAACTATCAGGTTATTTCTAAATTGTGATTCTAAACATAGCGTGTCATCATGAGTGTGACATCCAATATGTAGGATGTACCACCCGCACTCTTAGAAAGAGGATAGGGGAACATCTATTTTATATAAATAATCCCACAACTAGGAATTTGTCTGGAACTGCAAAACATTTTGTACAGGTACAGCACAGTAATGTGAACAGTCTTCAAGTATTTGCAATTGAGACGGTGTTAAAGAGGCTCTGTCAGCATGACCAACCCTATTAAACCAGGCATACTGCCTGGTAGGGCTCATCATGCCGATTAAAACAATACCTTTCTTTTGTCTGTTTGCTAAAAAGCTGCAGAGATGTCTGTATTTTATTCAAAAGCAAATGAGCAAGTTGGAGCACTAGGGGGAATCCACAGAGCACTGCTCTTGTAACACCCCCTGAGCTCTGCACACTTTTCCTTCCCATTGATTGACAGGGATAGACATCAGCATGCTGAAGACATATCTGTGTCCTAGAGCTGTGTCCCATCATGTACGTAGTGTATATGATATGTACTATAGCCTTTCCATAATGAGAAGAGTTGATTACTATGTTTAGAAAACTAATATTCTGTACATATTGCTGCTTTATTCACTCACAGGCACAATATGCAATGAAACCTATTGCAAAACATTTCAGAGAGACCGATGGGAGTAACCCTCAAGGGATACATTTCAGGGGGATTGACAGAGTGAGGTTAGGTATTAGGGGGGGGGGGAGGCGATATTAAGAAATGCCTCCTCCAAAAGAAGACAAAATGGATGGTACTGCTGGATGCAGTGACCCCAGAAGGGCTAAATGAGGCCCTTAGCTTCAATCCCATTTTGTAATGCATTTTTTATTTTTATGTGTGTACAGTATTATTGATTATTTTTGTCTGTTTTTATTTCACATATTCTTGCTTTCAGATATACTGACCTGGATGTTTTTCTTTTGGACTCTATGCTAGAAAAATTGATATATAATCTTATGGATGAATGCCATGATTGGATACCTTCTTTTGGAAAATACCTTTGGGGATTGGATTACTCTACATATGGACTGAGGTCTATCACCATTCTTGATTAGGAACCATGGAATTTATGAATTTATTTTAAATTTATTGCACTTTGCACTGTTTTTTTATGAGTTTTTATGGTTTTTTCAGGGGTTTAATATAATTATGAATTATATGGTTCTCACTTTTCATACAATTATGAATTATATGGTTTTCACTTCTCATACAATCATACACTATATTTTTGATGGGCACATCTATTTCTATCTACACACTAATGTTACACTTTTGCACTTTACTCATGGGTCACTTTAATGTGAATCATGTTCTTAAAATTATTATATTATGTGTTCAAATAAATAATGGTATTTTCACGAGTATATGTATATCATTAGTATGTGTCCATGGCTCCGGTTTGTTAGTAACATTATGGATGGAGTTTTCAGTTACATATGCTGGAATACCTCAATTCCTCTTTTGATCATGCTTGGGAATAGGAACACATTGGACTGTTTATGTTTGTATCCATGACAGCGGTGTCCATGCTCTTTGTATAGGCTGTTTGAGCATGTCACTGAAGTGCGCTGCGTGGCCGCATCATGTGGTGGCGTCGTTACAGTCCTTGGTGGGAGGACTGGATCGCTGACATGCTCTCCTCCCTCCGATGCTGTGTACGCCGCCATGATGACGCGGCTCGCATCACCCAGGAGGCATGCGCCGATACACGCCACCTAATTTAGTTTTTGGTGCCATATATGGATATATAAAGACACCAGGTCAGCACATATTTGACCTCCTGACAAAGCCGTGAGTGCGAAACGAGCGTCGACGTGTTTTTCTGGTTCACCCACTGTCTCCCTCCCCCCGATTATGTCCACAGGTGAGTTTAGAGGTGGCTGATTGTTTCTTATTTTTGAGTTCAATCTTTCCAGCCTCTATCCATTATGGGACGTCCTTTTTGTATATACTAGTTACTATTGGATATCGGCTGGGGCTTTATATTACTTCATTTATATATTTTTTTCATATCTTATTGGTGACTATTTCCACTGTTGTGGACATGTATTGCACTCTTTTCGGGGGCAGTGAGACTTGGGGGAGCCTGTGATTCTATATAGCATATTTAGGTCATTGTTACCTTTCTGATAGTATTACCCCTGAGCTATTTATATGTGCATTCATTATTTTTTTTGTCTTTATTTGATGTAATAAAACTGTATATTTTTATAAAAAAAATTTGTGTGGGCATGGCTTTTGTCCCTGTGTAGGTTATATGGTTGTATATGCATGCCTTTGTTGATGCTGGATGGGGCTTTTTAGTTTTTTTCTACAATATATGATTATTAGCTTTCTAAGTATAGAAAAACCACAGTCCTCAATATGATAAGGCTGATGAGCCCTACCAGGCAGTATTCCTGGTTTAAAGGGAATCTGTCACCAGTTTTATGGTGTCCTAACTAACGGTAACATAAACTAGTGACAGATCCCTTTAGCAAAATGCTGGGTCTCTTTGTTTAATTGACTAAACAGCTCCAGTGCATGCCGAATGAGCTCCCATATTCATGAGTTCATGGCTCTCCCCGCCCACCTGCTGCTGATTCATATGGGGGAAAAAAACTATCAATCAAAGGCAGGTGGGAGGGGAGAGCTGTGAGCTCATGAATATAGGGACTCATTGGCATGTGCTGGAGCTATTAGAACCTAGCGGCATAAACTGGTGACAGATTCCCTTTAATAAGGCTGACAGATCCTCTTTAAAGCCGTGCCAGTGTGGACATTGGAATGCCAAGTTAACGCATAGAGAAGTGTACTGGATCTTGACTTTAGATACCAGATATCCTAGAGGAATTAATTTTAAACATGATTTATGTTATATTTATTAGTGATATTAAGGAAATAAATTGTTAATGAATTGTTGTAGTGGTGAATTGTGTTGTATCTTAGCATGCTTCCTTATCAATTATATAGATATGTTGCATCTGTTATTATGTCGGGGTAGGAAATAGTTTTAGCACCTTTTCCAACACACCTGCGGTAGTATGTTCAATTTCTATATAATAGAGTCCTCTATTTTGTATGGGTCCCCGGGTGTACTGTACTCATTTTTAATTTATGAAAAAAATAAGTGTTTTAATCATCAAGGGCTTCAGTGCGGAAGTTTCCAGTTCATGCTTCTTAGACTTAGGTTCCAAGATGTCATGAAAAAAACTGACAGCCCTGGTGATCACAATGCTGAAGCTGATGGTGGTAAATCAAAAGGAGCCTCATTATTTGTTTAATCAGTGTTAAGGCTCATGCACACAAATGGGTCCACAATCCAGAAGGTGCGGTGTGGATCGGAGGCACAGAACCCCACACAAGCACTCCATAGTGCTTCTGTGGGATTTCTGTCCATGCCTCCGCACCGTGCAGACAGTTGGATGTCAATCACAGACCCCATTCAAGTGAATGGGTCCGTGTCCGCATACGGCGACCCTATGGTCGCGGCCGTGCAATGTGGACCGCAATTTGAGGTCCCCCGCACAGCCCGGCCAGCACACGTTCGTGTGCATGAGCCCTTAATCATAGCCTGTATCAGGGAGTTCTCCAATCCTGTCCACTGCAGCTGTCAATCACTGCTGAGCTTCCATATGTAATACACAAACCCGGTGTCATGCCCTGCTCAGGTTATTGTCGGAAGTCTGCCAGGTTAGCAGCACGTGTGTCGTTTTTTGTTTTTGTTTTGGAGTTGAGCTGTATCCGCCTCCCTTCAGGTGCACTGGGTGGGGTCGTTTGTATGAGTTTAAATTACGCCCCTTCCCAGTGTCCTGTGCGGGTTATAGCTTCTATCTTGCTCAGTGGATGGAAGGAAGGAAGGAAGGAAAGAAGGATTTGCTGTAAGTTGGTTTTGTTTTCTTGTGTGTGTTCTGTCTAGGCTGTTTAGAGAGACGCCTGCCTCCTCCAGGTCTGAGGAAGCAAGCTGTCTCTTTCCCCCTGTCACCATCTTAGGGATTTTAGGGAATCTTCAGCCTTAGGCACGGGGCTCACGTTTATTCCCACCTCTAGGGTCTGAACGTGGGCACAGAAGTTTAGGGAGAGCTGGTAGGGATTTGTAAGGAGGTGACCTTTATCCCCAGCTTCTGGCCTAGACACTTGTCTGTGGATTTCTGTTGTATCTTGTATCCTGTCCAGCGTGACATTATAACCCGCCAAAACCTAGACTGCCATTTCTCAGCAGCTTTGAGATAGAGTCAATTTATTCGTTGGTTGATCGCATTCAGGAGTTAACTTGGGAGGTAGCTGACCGCCGCAATGCAGTTTCACTTTGTCAGAATTTTCTGCTTCATGGCTCCGCTGGTGGGAGTCAGTCCAGCCTTGAACCTAAGGTTGCTCTCCCTGATCGGTTTTCTGGGGGTGTGGATGATTTTATCCGCTTTAGAGAGTCATGCAAGTGGTATTTTCAGCTGCGGCTGTCTTCATCTGGTGATGAGAGTCAGAGAGTAGGGATAATCATTTCCCTGCTTAAAGGTTGACGCGCAGTCCTGGGCCTTTTCTCTGCCGACCGGTTCTCTGGCCCTCCGGTCGGTGGATGAATTTTTTAAAGCCTTGGGATTAATCTATGATGACCCAGATCGGGTCTCGATGGTAGAATCTATGTTGCGTACTTTATTACAAGGAGAACATTCTGCAGAGGTGTATTGTGTTGAGTTTAGGAGATGTTTTAAATTATTTTTACCTTTTGACCTCACAGTACAAGTTAACGTTTTAGTATTTAAATTTACTAACTGGTGGTCACTCAGGACCTATTTACGTTTTTGGATCATGTACTGTTTATTAAATTAAAACTTCACTTTTATTTCATATTTTTAATATATATGTAGTATTTTTACACTTAGAACATAACTACTAAACTATAGACGTTAAAACTCTCAGTGATGCGGTCTTACTCAATTTTTTCCTACCTATATGCTCAATGATTCGCTGTTGTAGCTGGCTTGTATCAATGGACTAAACAGCAGAGGGGAAGGTAAGTGGAAACAGGGGGGGAGGGGAGGGAGAGGGTGAGGGGTAGGGCCATGTGACGGATAGTGAAGATAAGTGAGGTACTTTATGAATGGGTTAGAGGTGGTGTTGCTGTGTAGTAGCTTTATTATACGCTCCTATATACTCTGGAGCGTTAATCTACTGTGTGATAGATTTACTTCACTTTTGTTTGTAATTGTTGCAGCCTCTGCTGCTCTTATTTTTCCTCCTCCTGCTCAGCTGCTACTCATATTTCTCCTCTTCCCTCTCTAACTGTTATATAACTTGTCCTATGTTGATTCTATTGCTGCCGCCTGCTATATGACTCTGTAGATGTGCCCATATATTTGAGCATACTGCCGCTATTTCACTGCCTAAAACCTAAACACTCCTACAATCTGCTTCCCATTGAGTTTAGGAGATGGGCTCCGGAATCTGGGTGGAATGACCCCGCGCTTCGTAGTCAGTTTTGTCAGGGGTTGTCTGAGAGATTAAAAGATGCCCTCGCTTTTCATGAGTATCCGGATACATTGGAGAATGCTATGTCTTTGGCAGTACGGTTAGATAGACGCATTAGAGAGAGGTGTAAGGTCCCCTCCACGCGAGGGATCCTTTCTGTGAGTGGTTTCGTCCCACCAGTTCCCCAGAGTATTATGACATGTAATTCTAGGGTAGGGGAGGAACCCATGCAGCTGGGTCAGGTGTTGTTCTGTTCTGGTAATATGAACTTTAGGAGGTTGCATAAGCTATGTTATTACTGAGGAGAAAGTGGTCATTTTGTTTATGCTTGTCCTTTTGTTAAATCGCGTGTTGATGATAAAGAACCACAAAGAGGTTTACATAAAGAGAAAAAATATATATCTTTGACTCTTGGTAGTGTGAATGGGCTGCCGGAGCAGGCAAGTATGCAATCTCCCTGCAATACTCGTTTTCTCCTTCCAGCTATGGTGGCGCTAGACTCAAGAAAATTTTATTTTGAAGTATTCCTTGATTGTGGTGCTGGGGTAAACCTTATTGATTATCTTTTTCTTCAAAATCTGGGCCTAAGTACTTGCACCTTAGAAAGAGAGATTCCGGTGTTCGCAATCGATTCTTCCCCTCTTTCTCAAAGGAGCCTCACTCATATTGCTCATGGTATTCAGTTAAGGGTGGGTGATTCACATGTTGAGATCATCTCTTGTTTTGTCATGAAGGACTTGCCCACTCCTATGGTCTTAGGGTTACCGTGGTTGATAAAACATAACTCTACTATAGATTGGCAGGCAAGGCAGATCATTGGTTGGAGTGAATTTTGTTCGGACAATTGTCTTAGTACCTCTATCTCTGGGGTGTCTACTACGGTTAATTTCATCCCAGGGGCTAAGTTGCCAAAGTCTCGGCTATACAATCTTTCTCAACCCGAAAGAGAGGTCATGCGGAAGTATATTGCCGAGAGTTTGGCAAAGGGTCATATTAGGCCATCTAAATCTCCGGTCGCAGTTGGGTTATTCTTTGTTAAGAAAAAAGATCGATTGCTTAGACCCTGTTTGGATTTCCGGGAATTGAACTGCATTACGGTCCGTGATCCGTATCCCCTTCCCTTGATCTCTGACCTTTTTGATCAAATTGTTGGAGCCAAGGTGTTCTCCAAGTTAGATTTAAGAGGGGCTTACAATCTGATCAGAATCAAGGAGGAGGATGAGTGGAAAACGGCCTTCAACACACACGAGGGTCATTTCGAGAATCTGGTTATGCCTTTTGGGTTAACTAACGCGCCAGCAGTGTTTCAGCGATTTGTCAATGACATTTTCCATCATTTTGTGGGAAGGTTCATTGTAATTTACTTGGATGACATTCTAATTTACTCTCCTGATCTGAAGACTCATCAGGATCACGTGAGACAGGTTTTGTCGATCCTTCGGGAGAATAAATTGTATGCTAAATTGGAGAAATGTGTGTTTACTGTTCAGGAGCTTCCGTTTCTGGGTTACCTGCTTTCTGACTCTGGTTTTCGCATGGGCCCCGAAAAGGTCCGGGCGGTTCTGGAATGGGACCGACCGGAGAATCAGAAAGCTTTGATGCGGTTTTTGGGGTTTACCAATTCTTATAGAAAATGTATCTTGAACTACTCTACCATTGTAAGACCCCTGACCGATATGACTAAGAAAGGCGTCGACTTCTCTGTCTGGTCGGATGAGGCATTGCAGGCCTTTTCAGCTATTAAGGAATGTTTTGCGTCTGCTCCCATTCTGATGCAGCCCGATGTGTCTCAGCCATTCGTGGTGGAGATGGATGCATCAGAGGTTGGGGTTGGAGCAGTGTTGTTGCAGGGTTCATCTCCTGGCAAGTGGCGTCCGTGTTCTTTTTTTTCCAAGAAGCTTTCGGTCGCCGAGAGGAATTATGATGTAGGAGATAGGGAATTGCTGGCCATCAAATTGGCCTTTAAGGAATGGCGTCACTGGTTGTAGGGGGCATCTCATCCCGTTACAGTATATACTGATCATAAGAACTTGGCTTACCTGCAAACTGCCAAGCGTCTGAATCCTAGACAGGCTAGATGGTCACTGTTCTTTACTAGGTTTAACTTTGTGGTTACTTTTCGTCCGGGGGTTAAAAATGTCAAGGCGGATGCATTGTCTCGTAGTTTTTCTGGGGGAGGTGATTCAGAGGATCCTGCTCCGATTTTGGCTGATGGGGTGGTTGTTTCCGCTCTGTACCCTGAGTTGGAGATAGAGGTATTGGGAGCCCAGGAGGAGGCTCTGGATTCTTGTCCCCCAGGTAGGTTGTTTGTTCCTGCTGGATTGCGATACAAGGTATTCAAGGAACATCACGATACTGTCCTTGCGGGACATCCTGGTGGCAAGTCCACCTTTGATCTGATTTCCCGGAGGTTCTGGTGGCCCGGGTTACGTAAGAGTGTTGAGGATTACGTAGCAGCTTGTGAGACCTGTGCACGGGCAAAGGTTGCTCACACTCGACCTTCTGGTTCACTTCTTCCTTTGTCTATTCCATCTCGTCCTTGGACGCACTTGTCTATGGACTTTATTACTGATCTGCCGAGTTCCTCTGGGAAAACTGTGATTTTGGTGGTTGTTGACCGTTTCAGTAAAATGGCTCACTTTGTATCGTTAGCTAGTCTGCCCAATGCTAAGACTCTTGCTCAGGTTTTTGTGGATAACATCGTGAAATTACATGGCATTCCCTCGGATGTGGTTTCTGATAGGGGCACGCAGTTTGTTTCCAGATTTTGGAGGGCGTTCTGCTCTCGTCTTGGTATCCAACTTTCGTTCGGCTTTTCATCCGCAGTCGAATGGACAGACAGAGCGTACTAATCAAAACCTGGAGACCTACTTGAGGTGCTTTGTGGCTGAAAACCAGGAGGACTGGTCCTCATTCTTATCACTAGCAGAGTTTGCTTTGAATAACCGTAGGCAGGAGTCCACGGGTAAGTAGCCATTTTTTGGCGCATACGGTTTTCATCCTCAGTTTGGTATCTTTTCTGAGACTAGTTCCTCTGGGATGCCAGAGGAGGAGAGATTTTCTTCTGCCTTGTCCTCTATCTCGCGGAAGATTCAAGTGAATTTGGAGAGGATGGGTGAGAGGTACAAGCGAATGGCTGACAAGAGACGTATGACTGGTCCGGACCTGTGTGTGGGTGATCTGGTGTGGTTATCTACTAAAAATATTAAACTGAAAGTACCATCTTGGAAACTGGGTCCAAGATTTATTGGACCTTACAAAATATCTGCGGTGATCAATCCAGTAGCGTTTCGTCTGGATCTTCCGCAGATCTGGAGGATCCACGATGTGTTCCACAGGTCTTTACTTAAGAAATATGTGAAACCGGTGGAACCATCGCCATTGCCTCCTCCCCCTGTTCTGGTTGATGGAAATTTAGAGTTCGAGATCTCTAGGGTTCTCGACTCACGGGTTCTTCAGGGTTCCCTTCAGTACCTGGTACACTGGAGGGGATACAGCCCTGAGGAGAGGATGTGGGTTCCGGCTGTGGATGTTAGTGCCAGCCGACTGGTGAGGGCTTTTCACAGATCCCACCCGGATAAAGTTGGGCCGGGGTGTCTGGAGGTCACCCGTAGAAGGGGGGGTACTGTCATGCCCTGCTCAGGTTATGTGCGGAGGTCTGCCAGGTTAGCAGCACGTGTGTCGTTTTTTGTTTTTGTTTTGGAGTTGAGCTGTATCCGCCTCCCTTCAGGTGCACTGGGTGGGGTCGTTTGTATGAGTTTAAATTACGCCCCTTCTCAATGTCCTGTGCGGGTTATAGCTTCTATCTTGCTCAGTGGAAGGAAGGAAGGAAGGAAGGAAAGAAGGATTTGCTGTATCTGCTCTGTGACAAGATGAGTTGGTTTTGTTTTCTTGTGTGTGTTCTGTCTAGGCTGTTAGAGAGACGCCTGCCTCCTCCAGGTCTGAGGAAGCAAGCTGTCTCTTTCCCCCTGTCACCATCTTAGGGATTTTAGGGAATCTTCAGCCTTAGGCACGGGGGCACGTTTATTCCCAACTCAAGGGTCTGAACGTGGGCACAGAAGTCTAGGGAGAGCTGGTAGGGATTTGTAAGGAGGTGACCTTTATCCCCAGCTTCTGGCCTAGACACTTGTTTGTGGATTTCTGTTGTATCTTGTATCTTGTCCAGCGTGACACCCGGGCTGTAGCATTACTATAAGACCACAATGAAAATATACTGGTATGTTCATTTGTGGAAAGGGGTTAATAGTCACATAAGTCATAATCATAAACATATTAACAGTTGAACAATTGCTGGGGAGTCTTTGGGGATAGTGCCAGCACAGTGGGGGTAAATTTACCATGGCTTTATGCCAGGTGATGTAAAAAAGTCACAAAATTTGGTGCAGAGGCCATTTTGGGCAAGATTTTTATTAAACTGTCTAAAATAAAATAAAAACTGTCTTTGTTGCCCATAGCAACCAATCCCAGCATAGCTTTCATTTTTCAAATACAGAATGCAAAAAAAAGCTGCTCTGTGATTGGTTGTGATAGGCAACAAACTGTTTTTTGCAAAGTTTAATAAATGCCCCCCTTTGTGTTTTCCACCACTCTTGTCACTTTACAGAAAAGGACAGGGCCACCACAGCCCGACACATTTACTATAATTTATGCCAAAAAACAGGCATGAATAATAATTGATATCTACTCCAGCTCTGTTTAAGGGCTTGTTCACACAACCGAGTGAAGCCCGTGCCCGTGCTGTGGACCGCAAATTGCGGTCCGCAATGCACGGGCACCCACTGTGGCCCAGCCGCAAAAAGATAGAGCATGTGGTGCTGTTGTGGTCGTGGACTTCATATTGGTCAGTATATGTCTGTAATTATATCTCTGATTGTGATTTTTGGTTTTTATATATTACCGTAACTGTGCAGACTTAGGTTATTTATTCTTATCAGCAGAATTTAAATTAGGTTTTTTTCTTGCCTATAATTTTACCATATAACATTAGCATATTCATGTGTATTGCTTACTGACCTTTGTTGCACTTGCACTTTATTTATATCGCCCAGTAATCATGTACCACCAGTCCTACTATATTTTTTTTATTATGTTTTTATGCATTGTGTTATGCTAATCATGTTAACAATAAAATTGTCAATAATTATCTAATTATTTATTATAATTTGTACTTGTATTTTTGTTGATATTTTGTGGATCCATATATTTCTATAGGTTGTATACTGGTGGTTGTAGTTCTGCAACATCTGGAGAGCAACAGATTAAAGATTACAGGTTCACATTAAACTATATTTTGCAAAGAACTTTTATTTAACTCAATGTATTTTAATATTTGCTTTTTATATTGTTAAGCTATGTAAACTGAACATTAACAATGCAATTGTACATCTCATGGGTCAGTTAAAGCAGATCTGCCCGCCGAATATGCTGCCTTATGGGAAGCAGCCGCAGCAAGTTACAAGTTTGTACCCCTAGAAGATAAATATCACAAAAAAACAGTTTTTGCCCCGTAGTTAATAGGAGTGTTGGAATGAAACAGTGGTCTTATACAGTCATGTGAAAAAATTAGGACACCCTTTGAAAGCATGTGGTTTTTTGTAACATTTTTAATAAATGGTTATTTCATCTCCGTTTCAACAATACAGAGAGATTAAAGTAATCCGACTAAACAAAGAAAACTGAAGAAAAGTCTTTTCAAGATCTTCTGTAAATGTCATTCTACAAAAATGCCTATTCTAACTGAGGAAAAAGATAGGACACCCTTGCCCCTAATAGCGAGTGTTACCTCCTTTGGCTGAAATAACTGCAGTGAGACGGTTCTTGTAGCCATCTACCAGTCTTCGACATCGGTCTGAGGAAATTTTACCCCACTCCTCAATGCAGAACTTTTTCAGCTGTGAGATGTTTGAGGGGTTTCTTGCACGTACAGCCCTTTTCAAGTCACCCCACAGCATCTCAATGGGATTCAAATCTGGACTTTGACTTGGCCATTCCAGGACTCTCCATTTCTTCTTTTTCAGCCAATCTTTGGTTGATTTACTAGTATGTTTTGGGTCATTGTCATGTTGCATGGTCCAGTTCCGCTTCAGCTTTAATTTTCTAACTGATGGTCTCACATGTTCTTCAAGCACCTTCTGATACACAGTAGAATTCATCGTGGATTCTATGATGGTGAGCTGACCAGGTCCTGCTGCAGCAAAGCAGCCCCAAACCATGACACTTCCACCTCCATGCTTCACAGTTGGTATGAGGTTCTTTTCTTGGAATGCTGTGTTTGGTTTACGCCAAACATGTCCTCTGCTGTTGTGTCCAAATAATTCAATTTTGGACTCATCTGTCCAAAGAACATTATTCCAGAAGTCCTGGTCTTTGTCAACTTTATCGCTGGCAAATGTCAGTCTGGCCTCGATGTTTCTCTTGGAAAGCAAAGGTTTCCTCCTTGCACACCTCCCATGCAAGTTAAACTTGTACAGTCTCTTTCTGATTGTAGAGGCATGTACTTCTACATCAACAGTAGCCAGAGCCTGCTGTAGTTCTCGAGATGACACTTTAGGGTTTTTGGATACCTCTTTTAGCATCTTGCGGTCTGCTCTTGGGGTGAACTTGCTGGGGCGACCAGTCCTGGGCATGTTGGCAGTTGTTTTGAAAGCCCTCCACTTGTAGACTATCTTCCGGACAGTGGAATGGCTGATTTCAAAATCTTTTGAGATCTTTTTAAATCCCTTCCCAGACTCATAGGCTGCTACAATCTTTTTTCTGAAGTCCTCTGACAGCTCTTTTGCTCTCACCATGGTGCTCACTCTCACTTCAACAGTCAGGAGCACACCAAACTAAATGTCTGAGGTTTAAATAGGGCAAGCCTCATTCAACATGCAGAGTAACGATCTACTAATTATGTGCACCTGGTGTGATATACCTGTGTGAGATCTGAGCCAATTTAAGAGGGAATACATGTGAGGGTGTCCTATCTTTTTCCTCAGTTAGAATAGGCATTTTTGTAGAATGACATTTACAGAAGATCTTGAAAAGACTTTTCTTCAGTTTTCTTTGTTTAGTTGGATTACTTTAATCTCTCTGTATTGTTGAAACGGAGATGAAATAACCATTTATTAAAAATGTTACAAAAAACCACATGCTTTCAAAGGGTGTCCTAATTTTTTCACATGACTGTAGTTAAGAGTCCACTTTATTCATAAGAACTGCTCTATCCCAGACACTCTCTGCAGTTATTGTCAGGCTGCCGTGTATGCATGTATACAGTCTGTCAATCACTCACCTGAAGGGCAGGGAGAGGCGGAGGAATTGCATAACTATAAGGCTAGTTACACACTAGTGCTAAAATCTTCTGGCACAGTAACAGCCTGCTGGAGGCCATTGTATCCAGCATAGCCAGAAAGGGCCGGAGCACCTCCTGGACCCATTAGCTGTAATAGGACCCAGCAGGGATTTGGACTGTTTCTGAGATTAGTGCCGGGATTTGGCTAGCTTGAGTGCATAGCACAGGAGTGAAGGAAGCGGAGGTCTGCTTTCTAGTGATAGGCTACCTGCACACAGGTGCAGGTTTACAAACACAAATTTTTGTGCGGATTTCTGTTAGTTTCCGCACCAACGTCACTCCAAAAAACACGTGTTACTTGTGCTTTTTGTTAAAGATTTGAGGTGGATTTGCTGAAGATCTCATCGTTGCATTGAAAAGGGTAAAATCTGAACAAAGAATTGACAGGTGAATTTCAAAATCCACACGGAATGAAAAAGCAGTGTACATGAGATTTGAGAAAGCTCATACACTTTGCTGGCAATGTATTATGGCGCAGTTTTCTGCTTCTGCATGAGAATCCACGTGAATTTTTTTTTGTAATCCACAATGTGTAGGTAGCTTTATTCATACTGTGGTAGCACGTCTGTGGACTACAACAGTACATATGATAGAGTGCCTGTTTATTGGACCTGAAACTTGATCACTGCTTGAAATGGCAACTAGCATTACAAATTAAGCTGTAAGTCATGCCTTGTTTGACCTCATACCTCAAATAATACTTGTCCCATACTTGTTATTAGAGCAACATTTTGGGACTTGCATTTGAAAATACAACAGTTTTACTAATTCTGAACCTAGAAATCAACTCGGGCCTCTTTTCAATGGCTGTAATACAGGTACATTTTAGCTCCTATTATGTATCATGGCCACAATGCCTACAGCTCTACTGAACTGGACGAAAAGCCCAATAGTATTCTTACCATACTTAAAGGGATTGTCTGACACCAAAACAAGTTTTAGTGATGGCTGGGAGGGTGTTTAAATGAAAGAAAATATGCACTCACCTACTGAGCCCCACTTCTCCTGGACCTCGGTGGACTGGAGGTGTGACATGGTCACGTGCACCACTGCATTCATTCACAGGCCTCTGCGGTGACGTATCCACACTGAGCCTCTATGGATGCAAGCTGAACCCAGTAAATTGCTGCTGCAGCAGTGCACATGACCACAGACAGGAGTCATACTTTCGGTACCCTGGGAACTGGAAGAATCAGGGGCAGGACCATTCATGCTGGAATGGAGTGGTGTTGAGTAGGTGAATGCATTTTTCTCTTTCAATTAAACACTAGCCCGGCCCTCACTAAAATTAGTTTTGGGCTTAGACAGCCCCTGTAATACATATTCTATGTTTTCTCTATTTACTGTTTAGTTGAATGTCATCTTTTGGCACCTAAGAGTAGCAGTGTGGTATTGGCGACAGGAATTCCAGAATAATGGCTGCCAACATGACTTTCATATGTGTGAAAAGCTGCTTTTTTATTAGCTGCCGACATTCCCTACCTGTGCCCTTTCACCCATTTAAGACAAGGACATTTTTGGATCTTCCAAGTCTGGTTTAGTCTAACCATGGTAATCTGGGCATACAGCCATAAAGTGAGTGTAAATAGCTCCCATATTATGGCCATATGAGGTACAATACCTTGAGATCAATAGGATATTATTGCAAGCTATGTTATGGTCACTTAAGAAGAACCTGTTTATCTTATGTCTTGAATTACTACAAGATGGTACATGGAGGACAACAATGGAAAATACACGTTCACCTAGTTATACGTTATTACTTGTCTACCTGAGACACGGTCAAAATGAAACCTTTCCACTCTTCAGCATCTTCCGTTGTTTCAGCCTGCAAGATCAATCAAAGCATGTTCCTTTACATTTTGTGTGAATAATTTTCATGTATGATGAAATCTGAACCATTTCAGTAGATGGAAAACAGGACAATTTATATAAATTTAAACAACCCATGCAGAAGGCTAAGGTTTTAGTTAAAACCAGAGTAGGGATGGCAGAACAAATCTAGACCCTTTTTAATTTAGCACCTAGCACATGCTAATTTTATAATAAAATTTGACAGTTATTTGTGTTTGCTATCAAGTTCGATACTTGGGTGAGAATTTTCAAGTCAATGTGCCGTTTATAATCCAAGTACAATACTAAGCACAACTAAGCACAAATATGCCAAGGCTGGTGCCATCTTTCTCTTCCAATGTTGGTTGAAACAACACAAGTACAACTAAAATATTTTTGAACATTTTAACTGTAGTAGCAATGAAATCTAATGTGTTAAATCAAGGTGTTAATATTAAACAGTAAAGTGCATTGCAGATCTACTAATCTACATTATGCAATATTGTAAGACCTGATGATGCTGACTGAATTCTTTAGGCATGACTGTTGAATAAATGTTATGTGACACAGGCCAGACTTTATGAAGCAAAATAAAGAATGAAATGAAGAATAATGCCTTTGTTCTGTGAAATTGAGAGAAATAGAAGGCTTATTCTTTAGGGAATGAATCAGTAAACATACAGGTATTAATTTGCCAAATGGCGAATGCTGTCTGTTATGTAACTCACCTTTATGTACACTTCCTCATTCGGAAAGTGCAGTAAAACCTCTGTACATGGTTTCTGGTTAGATTTGTCTGTTATCGATGACAAATACTGCAGGTCTATGCTTTCGATAAACTGTTTAAAAAAAACAAGAATTAAATGTATGACATATAAGGAAATCCCAGCTGTTAATCTTAATTTGGTAGAAATAAAAAGCAATTGAATGTTGGATGTATTAGTAAAACTTAACACTGAGTAACTTGTGTAACAAATAATTTTCTAATTAGGAAATCATTGTATTCTTTAAAAAAATGTATATAATTTAATCTTGTGCTGTTTTGTATCTCGATCACGAATCCCCACGTCCATGCTTAACAGACCGGGCTTATATAAAACAAGGAACTGGTGGCAGTCTTTCCAGGCTGAGAACACGCTGTTTCACTGGGGCAGTGAAAAAGCTCTCTCAGCTAGTTGCCTCTCTGTGATCGTGTGGACAGGAGGAATCTATGAAAACTGTACCAAGACTGACCTTACCCACTCCTCCAGGAGGGTGTAACGTCACGCCTTGGTAACCAGTGGCCATACCGTATCTCGTGAGCTCGACGTAGTTGACGTCTGATGTCAGTCGGGGCACGAGGGGTGGTATCCGTCACACTAAAGAAGAGGGATGGTGACCTCCTAGTAATCCCTAGGCCTTTCCCTAACTCCTGCCAGTATGAGCAGATCCTGATGGTGGAAATACTCATACATCGGATACCTAAAGCCCTGCAAAACTGACGAGCCCTAGGATAGGTATAGCAGGGGATGAGACAGCTGGTTCCTTCCAGAATGAAGGAACCTGCGTCTCCCTGAGGCCTAGAAACAACACACACCAGATAATAAGAAACAGCGAAGGCAACAAGTACTTAGCTTAGAGATGAATGGAGAAGCAGGAGATCCAAGACAAACGAGCACTAGCAACTTCAAGCAGAAACTATCAACCGCATGGTCAGCAGTGTGAGGCGGATCCAATTAGAGCCTCATCACTGATAACAAGCGGAACCTGAGGAGAGGTGAGATCCTGCCAAACAACAACATACATAGAGGAAAACAGAGAGACTTGTTAGATAGCCTCACGTGCAGCAAGTATATCTGATCTTCTCACCTCTCTCACAGGAGGGACCGTTACAACCACCTACCCACATTGTACCCCTCAGATGCCGCGTTCATACATGATCACAGCATCTGAGAGTAAAAACAGTGTAAAATGAACAAAAAAAAAATTTAATCATACTCACTGCCTCCATTTGCTCGCTACGGGCCGACCGCCGCCATCTTGCTTGAAGATCTAGCGCGAAATCTCGTGCAGCCCGAGCTGGCGCTGTCACCACGCACGGGATTTCGTCTGAGATTGCCAATCAAGATGGTGGCAGCCAGCCCGTTGTGAGCAATTGGAGGAGGTAAGTATGATTATTTTTTTGTTTTTTACACTAGTTCAGGTTAAGTCAATTCGCTACCACGAAGCACGAGGAAATTTGGCTTCACAGCGAATGGAATTTATTCTGAAATTCGGATCGAATTCCACTTCGTTGGATTCGATTCACTGAACTCTAATGATAACCATTAAATGGCATCATAATTATATTAAGGAAATAGTTAAAGAAAAAACTGCTGGAAAAAGTTTTTGCAGAGATTTTAGGAAAAAGGTAAGGTTATTATATGTTCATTGAATAAAGGAAGTTGTATTGAAGCTTGATGTACTCTCAAAAATGAAAATAAATACAATCTATTGGGGTTACAATTCATTCAATGTGCACAGCGCAGAATATGCAGATTTCAGTAAGGAAGCATTCCAAAAAATAGATTCCCAAAAAAGAGAAAAAAATTCCAAACATTTAGAGACCCTACTACCCCTTTCTTTTACCATTTCCCCAAGCATATGAAATCCCTGCAAGATAGACCAATAATTACTTGTGTCAATTCCCTAATGAGTCAGCTTGCTGATTTCTTACACATACTGTACATTCACATCCACCTGCAATGAAATTGCCTTCCTACCTCTCTGGAGCACTGATGAGGAATCTATAGCACTTGAGGAAGGAGTACATCTTTCTTATCCTTTCCTAAACTACAACACTTAACATCCACTGAGTTTGAATACTGTGGAAGAATCGTTGAAAAAGATCAATATAAAATGCAGCAGATTGACATTCTGATTGAGGGTTTGAAATTTATATTGACACCTAAATTGTTCTCCTTCGAGGGGGCAGTGTACCACCAAATGCGGGGACTTGAGAGGTGTACAGTTATACTAATCTCTTCATGGGTGTCTTCAAGTTACTATATGTCCTGGAATCCCACTGGTATTCTAATCAATCTACTACCAGAGATCATTCCTATTCCTGATAAGGCAGAGCACCCTGAAACAGGCATGTTTCTGTAGACATCACAACATGAATAAGTGGAGTCTTTCCTTCACTGCTATATTCAACCAAATTTCTACATCTTTTTTGACCTAGAATTTTTTATGATGGAGGGGTATAATGTCATATCTCCACCAAGACCCACTTCAAAAAAGTTGACACCAACTTTTTAAACTTTACTAGCGCACACTGCAGGTTCCCGAGAATTGCCATTCTAAATAGAAAAGGTGCATTATTTTGAATTATCTGCCCAACAGAGAATTGTTATCAAACTGCCAAATTGGATTCTGTTCTCTATACAATTTATTCTGAATGTGTACACCAATTTTTATCTGTTTAAACCCTTCTACCCCGGAGGTTTTTTTGCTTTTCGTTTTGAGCTCCCTGTCTTCCCAGAGCCATAACTTTTTTAGTTTTCTGTTCACATAGCCATATGAGGGCTGGTTTTTTGTGGGGCAAGTTGTACTTTCCAATGTCACCATTTAATATTGCATATGATGTAGTGGTAAACTGGAAATAAAATTCTAAATGGGGTGAAATTGGAAAAAATAAAAAATTCCGCTACAGTTTTACATTTTTTTTTATTTTATTTACAATGTTCAATGTGCGATAAAACTGACCAGTTACTTTCATTCTACAGTCGTGGCCAAAAGTTTTCAGAATTACATAAATATTGGAAATGGGAAAAGTTGCTGCTTAAGTTTTTATAATAGCAATTTGCATATACTCCAGAATGTTATGAAGAGTGATCAGATGAATTGCATAGTCCTTCTTTGCCATGAAAATTAACTTAATCCCAAAAAAATCTTTCCACTGCATTTCATTGTTGTCATTAAAGGACCTGCTGAGATCATTTCAGTAATCGTCTTGTTAACTCAGGTGAGAATGTTGACGAGCACAAGATCATTATATCAGGCTGATTGGGTTAAAATGGCAGACTTGACATGTTAAAAGGAGGGTGATGCTTGAAATCATTGTTCTTCCATTGTTAACCATGGTGACCTGCAAAGAAACATGTGCAGCCATCATTGCGTTGCATAAAAATGGCTTCACAGGCAAGGATATTGCGGCTACTAAGATTGCACCTCAATTAACAATTTATAGGATCATCAAGAACTTCAAGGAAAGAGGTTCAATTCTTGTTAAGAAGGCTTCAGGGCATCCAAGAAAGTCCAGCAAGCGCCAGGATCGTCTCCTAAAGAGTATTCAGCTGCAGGATCGGAGTGCCACCAGTGCAGAGCTTGCTCAGGAATGGCAGCAGGCAGGTGTGAGCGCATCTGCACGCACAGTGAGGCGAAGACTTTTGGAAGATGGCCTGGTGTCAAGAAGGGCAGCAAAGAAGCCACTTCTCTCCAAAAAAAAACAACAGGGACAGATTGATCTTCTGCAGAAAGTATGGTGAATGGACTGCTGAGGACTGGGGCAAAGTCATATTCTCCGATGAAGCCTTTTTCCGATTGTTTGGGGCATCTGGAAAAAGGCTTGTCCGGAGAAGAAAAGGTGAGCGCTACCATCAGTCCTGTGTCATGCCAACAGTAAAGCATTCTGAGACCATTCATCTGTGGGGTTGCTTCTCATCCAAGGGAGTGGGCTCCCTCACAATTTTGCCCAAAAACACAGCCATGAATAAAGAATGGTACCAAAACACCCTCCAACAGCAACTTCTTCCAACAATCCAACAACGGTTTGGTGAAGAACAATGCATTTTCCAGCACGATGGAGCACCGTGCCATAAGGCAAAAGTGATAACTAAGTGGCTCGGGGACCAAAACGTTGACATTTTGGGTCCATGGCCTGGAAACTCCCCAGATCTTAATCCCATTGAGAACTTGTGGTCAATCCTCAAGAGGCGGGTGGACAAACAAAAACTCACTAATTCTGACAAACTCCAAGAAGTGATTATGAAAGAATGGGTTGATATCAGTCAGGAATTGGCCCAGAAGTTGATTGAGAGCATGCCCAGTCGAATTGCAGAGGTCCTGAAAAAGAAGGGCCAACACTGCAAATACTGACTCTTTGCATAAATGTCATGTAATTGTCGATAAAAGCCTTTGAAATGTATGAAGTGCGTGTAATTATATTTCACTACATCACAGAAACAACTGAAACAAAGATCTAAAAGCAGTTTAGCAGCAAACTTTGTGAAAACTAATATTTGTGTCATTCTCAAAACTTTTGGCCACGACTGTATAGGTCAGTACGTATCTGGCAATACCTAATATGTATCATTTTTCTTGCATTTTGATACTGATAAAATAATAAAATACTTGGAAAAAAAATCAGTTTTATTTTTTCATTGCCATGTTCCGACCCCTATAACTTTTTTGTAATTATGTGTTTGGAGCTGTCTGAGGGTTTATTTTTTGCGAGGTGATCTGTACTTTTCATTAATACCTTTGTGGAGTGTGTACGACTTTTTGATCATTCTTTATTAAAATTTTTGTGGAGAATGAAGCGACCAAAAAACTGTGAATCTGCTATTTTGACATTTTTTCCCGTTTCGCGTATTTACCGTATGGGGAATATATTTTTATACTTTTCTAGTATGGGCATTTTTTTTAAACATGGCAATACCCATGATGTATATTATTCATGAGCAGCGAGTGTCTGCTGTATGAAACAGCAGGCACCCCACAGCTATAATGCCTTCTCCACTCAGGCGCAGGCGCCATCTTTAAAGACCCAGCCAGGGCTGTACTATTACTGAGCTGGTCGGGAAGAGGTTAAGTGTGCGCTTGTCTATTGTAGTTTATTATAGGCCATCCCACAAATGTGATATAAAATACTTAGACAATTCAAATATATCTAGATCTTCTTTATATTACGGGCAGTTTATATATTTAGACCTTTTATATCACAAGGTATTTTAGTTTGCTGCATCTTGTCAAGTTATGCCAGGTTACTTTTACAACCGTGACAGGCTAAATTATATATGCAGACCCTACAGATTATACAGTATATCTAAACTCTCTCTATTTTAGATTTTATATCTTGACTTCCTATATTATAAGTTTCCTTTACTGTGTCAAGCAGTGTCAGTTTGCTTTGACAACCATGATGTGCTGTATGTGGATGTGCCCTGCAGGCTACCATACCTTGCTCTGTAACATCAGGTTATGACAGAGACGTGATAGATGATAAGTAACTAAAAATACAATTAAATAAGGATGAAGGCAGAGCAGTGTTTGATATTATGAGCCTATAGAGCAGGGATCAGCAACCTCCGGCACTCCAGATGTTCAAAAACTACAACTCCCAGAATGCTTCATTCACTTCTATGGGAGTTAGAAGAGCACCCGAGCATGTTTGCATGCTGGGAGTTGTAGTTTCACAGCAGCTGGCGTGCCGAAGGCTGCTGATCCCTGCTATAGAGCAACTAACCTGTAGTGAGAACTGTTGATAAGGCCTTATGCACACGAACGTATTTTCTTTCCGTGTCTGTTCCGTTTTTTTTGTAGACCGTATACGGAATCATTAATTTTAATGGGTCCGCAAAAAAATTGTCAAAATTATCAATGTCAATTAGGGTAAAGGATGTTTGATTTTAATACATTGATCCCGATGGGTTTGAACTCGGAAATTGAACTTTTTGGTTTCTTATGATTCGGGACAGGCGCCAGTCGGTGACGAGAGATCGAGTGTCTGGCTGTTCTATCAGCACCTCGATATCTCCTCCCTAACCGTCTCCGTCCCCTTTCCTTCCTAGTTCATTTCAGACCTGGATGAACTGAAGGATAATCAACTAAGCAACTATCACTATCAGATGACATTTATATAATGGTTAGAGATATGTTTATTTCTGCTGCAGCTATAATGCAGATTGGAAAATAAAGAAAACGCACAAATAACTCACTGAAACCGCATATGCGTTTTTATACTGATACATCTCAGAGGGAAGATATCTATTTTAGTTAAATGTGTATATATATTTTTTATATTTTCTATATTTTTTTTATACTTTCTATATTTTTGAATTTGTATATTTCAGTAGTCTTTTACTATCACCCGATCCTATGATCACATTATACCTCACAATCGGGTGGCATGCAAAGCAATTAATTAGCCACTACTGGGTACATATTAGAGCAATAGTAGTGAACTTTTTATATGGAAAAGACACTGAAAACGCATATGCGTTTTTTACTTATTGACGTGTTTTTTTATAGAATGACTCCCTTGACAGCAATCTTTATACCTTATAAATTTTTTTGCTGCAAGGTTCCTTCTATAGAAACTTGTATACCTTATAAGTCCTTACCAGTAATTGGTCCCTATTTCATATTCTGAGCTGTATACTCCATTATGAAACCAGGGAATTTTGGCTATATTCCTCAGAACCAATCAGGATTTTATTTTATGCCTAATGAAAATATTGAGCTAATCCAGTCCACCTATTCATGTTTACCTATGGTCTGCCAATAATGACCTTCAACTCCTCAGCCACATATAAAAGGAGACCTCACTCCAGTCACTGTTTGACCACTGAAGAAGGAGCATCTCCTCTCTGAAATGCGTCTGAGGAACAAACAGTGATACAAGCAGATCTGCACATATCATCCTGCTTTTTGGGTACTATAGAAAATTTTGGAACGCATACCAGCGCACAATAACTAAGTAGCCGTCTTCCTGAATTTTTCAAATAGCCCAGTTCCGTGGAACCAATAGTGGTCTACTCCCAGCATCACGTGAGACACCACGTAAGATGCCAGGAACACGTAGGACGCCACGTGGGACATACAAACTCCGCAGTCAACTATCAAGCATAGCGGACAGGCCACAGGAGCGGTAAAGTACCCGACAATCAAAGTTGTTATTTGATGAAACATGTGTTGTAATGGTACAATAGTTAACCTCTGAGTTACCGCAGGATAAGTGAAACTAACTGCTGAATACTATTACCTTTTTCTTTTTTCATTTGGATACTATTGCTCTACGATTACTTTCATACTATATGTATGGTGGACTCTAGATCAGTTGGTACCATATCAAACGACTATTTACAAAATGTGCCATTCCTTTTGATAAATAATATATAAGCATTTAAGCAGCCACTATATTGAACTCTGTGTTAAACTCCATAAGTCCTATATAGACTACTCATTATCAACGTTTATTTTATGTTCTCATCTATATGGTTGCATTTTTATTCCTATCGGCATTGTTAATTATTGGGGGTATTGATCATCAGTGATATAATTTGTATGCTTTTAAATATATTGCGTATATTTTAATAAATTTGCCACATTTATTTTACTTACTCATATCATATGAATCTATCTATAACCAGATAATTGAGTGCCTCTCTCTCCTACTTTCGTTACTATCCTGATATATCTTACTACCCAAAGCAATCCCTTCATGAGAGGTAGCCACTCTAATAATAGGGCAGAGTGTAAACTAATAGATTCCCATCATTCTGCCTGTGAGCATATCTACAAAATCCATTTTGCAGATTAGCGCAGACATTATTCTGGTACAGTCATACACTAGCTGGGTAAATTGTTGCCAGAGTACAGGAAAGACAAAGGGAATTTCTTGCATTCATTTCCTGCTTTGTTATCAACACTGTTACCAGAAGGGAGTTACACTTATAATATCTAATTTCTAATTATGCATGGTAAATTCTTAAAATGTAAACTTTTCCTGGTCGCAAATTACTGACAGAAGCTTTTTGGCATACATTGATTAAACTCACTTTCTAGTAAAACATTATAGTACATGGTAATGTGGTAGTATATTGTGTATGGTAGTATATGGGGAATCAATGTTCTTCTTTCAAACCCATTTACCTTTTCTTGCTTCTTGTCAATGTAAAGAAATAGTTTTGCTCCTCGCAGCTCAGTCCAGTACTTGTCTTCCTAGAAGTATAAAAAAAAAACATTTATCATTATATTAATGGACAGAAATGATATCAGGGTATGCATTTGCCCCAGAATGTAATAATCTTTTTTGAGATTGACAAGCATTGGTACAAAGGTAGTCAGTTACCTACTATACCCTACAATACCCAATTTGGGTTTGGTAAAATTCAGAAACTCCAAATTGCTCATCTCTAGTAGGAATATTTCTACATATCTTTTTGTGCTTCATAGATCAATTTCCCCCTGTTTATTTTATCCACTTAGTTTTTGGTGGTAGCTACAAACTGTTAAATTAGTGCTTTTTCATAATAAGATTTTCCCCTTGTAGCAGCCTTAAACTGTTCAATCAGTGCTTTTTTATAAAAATATTTTCCTCTAGAGATAGCCTCAAACTTTTCAATCAATGCTTTTCCATATTAACATTTTTGATCTGTTGCTGGGCTTGCATCCCCAAATAACACTTGGAAAAGAAACATACAATCTAGTCTCCTCTCTCACGCAAAAGAAAATTTGGTTTGTTAAAATCAAAACTTTTTGGGAAATTCAGGATGAATTCTGATCCTGTAGAATTGATTCGCTCATCCTTACTCTCCAACATTATAAATTTTTTTGATGATTTTGTAGTGAGCAGTAAGCTCTAGGTATTGTGTTTTTTTCTTTTTGTTTCATCTGATAGTCTTCTCTAATAATAAAATGCTTGAAACGCAAACATGCGTTTTGAAACTGCCAAATAAAATTGTGTGTGAATATGGGCTAAGGCTGGGATCAAAAACTGTGTAAAAAGTAAGCTGTTCAACCAGCCTAGAACTCTGCACCACAATGAATTTTGTTGTGGATTTTGTTGTGGATTTAAACATGTATTTTGCTCATTGCCCGTGGCCCCAAAGCTCCACGTTGTAAAAAGTATATAGTTGGAGAGTAGGAGAGGATTCAAAGGCAGATTTGAGAAGTATCAAATGCAATGAGACCAGCATGGAAAAGGCACCAAAGAGGTGAGCCTATTAACATGTTTAACATATGGCCTTTGTTTTTTCATTTTACGAACTTTACAAAAGATTTAAGGATTTTCTGTATATATGTGGAGGAAAGATGCTTTATATAGCAATACAGCAAAGGGTTCGAACAACATATGGAATGCCCTACTCCAAGATGAAGTAATAGGAGATACTAGGACGGAATTCTAAAAAGGATTAAAAGTATATCTAATATTAAATGACATTTAGCAATTGATGTATAATTGATCTGCAAAAGGTTCAAGTTGGTGGCAGATGTTTTTTCAACCTACCTTAAAGGGGTTCTACATCACTCAAGACCTTTTCTTAAGACCCCCAGCGGGGCCGGACCTGTGGTGGTGCTCATACTTACCCGATTCCCACCACTGGGTCCTAGCTCCATCGATCCCTCTCGGGCGCTGCAGGTCTCCTCACGTCAACAACTGGTTTAACGATGATCGCAAGGCTGCTGCAGCTAATGACTGGCCCACAGTGGTGACATGTCACCCGTGTGTCATGTGACCTAGTAACATGACAAATGGGTGACACAACATCACTGCAGCCAGTCATTGGCTGCAGCAGTCACCTGACCCACATTAATCTGGATGTTGCCGAGGGTAGACCTGAGACCTACAGTGTCTGAGAGTCCCCAGGGGTGAACAACCCCTTTAAGCAAATACAGTATGTACAGTGAAATAACCAAAGAGAGAGAACACAATCGGCACTACTATGCGGTATGGTGTAGATGACTATCTCTTCAGTGTCCATGCAAAAAATCGAGTGGTGCTCTGCCTAGATAAATAGCTGAATGTCATCAACGGTTGAAGAAAAAAAGGAAAACAAGGCGGCACTCACCGAATCTTCGTTAAATCGTGGCTTTATTCGGTCTAAAACATAGCGGGTGCGGGTCACATAAAGCAGAAAGAAAGGCAACAGCCGTTTCGCGCTATAGCAGAGCTTTGTCGAGCCTACTGTGACGTGAAAGGGGAGCGCCCAATATACCTGTCTCCTCCCTGCACGGACGTCACTGCTAAACAGGTGCATCAATCAATCAAATATTCGGATCACCTTCGTATACATATAAAATCATAAAATCATATAAAGACAGGAAGATCCTTTTTGTCATTGAGGCCCAAACCTCCCATGGCATTACTTTTAATAATCCATTGTGCTTCTCGTTGCAATAAAATGCGCTTTCTATCTCCACCTCTGGTTGGTGGATTAACTCTCTCAATCCCTGCACATTTTAACACTTCTTTATTACCCTGATGTTCCTCTTTCATATGTTCTATAAGGCGTGTAGCGCCAATACCTGTAACAATCGATCTTTTGTGCTCTCTAAATCGCACATATAGCGGTCTATGGGTTTTACCGATATAAAATCTTTTGCATGGGCAAAGAAAATCGCATACACTACATAAGCTGACTTGCAGTTAATGAATTGCTTAATAGTGTGTGTTATGTGTCCTATCTGGACATGTTTCCCGGTTCGCATTGCATTACACTTGGAGCAGTGTCCACACCTGAAGTTCCCCATGGGACTCCATTTATCTAACCAAGTTATGGCTTGTATCTGGAAGATTACTGCTTGTTACCTTATCTCCTATAGTTTTTGCTCTCTTAAAGCTAACAATCGGTTTGTTTAGCACTTTATCGATTAATTGTTCATCTCGCTGTAACATATGCTAATTAGTTAAAATGGCATTTTTGATTGTTTGGGCCATGGGAGAATATTCAAATGTGAACACTGCTCTAGTGTTCTGCGGTATTTCACTATGATGTATTCTTTGCTGTTTTTTCTTTTTCCATATATCTTTACTTAGCCTACGTGCATATGCTTTGTCATAAGCTTTGTCAATTAAAAGAGGCGGGTATCCACGTTGCATGAATCTATTTTTGAGATCTTTACTCTGGTTCTCAAACTCTATATCGTTTTTAATGATCCTTGCAAGTCTGACAAATTGACCATACGGGACAGCTGCTGCTACATGTGGCGGGTGGAAGCTATCATAGTGCAAAAGAGAGTTCGTCGAACTAGGTTTTCTATATATGGTAGTATCGATATCCTCATTGATAATTCTAACTTGGACGTCTAGGAATTCAATGGCATGTTCATCTATTTTGCTAGTAAAACTCATGTTCATATTGTTATCATTTAAGTACTGAAGAAAAACAAACTAAATTGATCTCGGTCCCCTCCCCAAATAATAAATACATCGTCGATGTATCTAAAAAAGCTTTTGATGTATTGTACAAAGGGGTTATTGACAGTAAATATGTATCTCTCCTCAAATTGAGCTAAGAATAAGTTTGCAAAGGTACAGGAAACTGGTGTCCCCATAGCGGTTCCGGATGTTTGACTGTACCATTGTTCATTGAACATAAACGTGTTAATTTTTAATACAAAGGACAATGCTTCGGTGACGAACTCAGTGTAAAGTTTATCTCTTCCTATTTTGGTTAATAATTCTCCAACGATTAATACACCTAAATCTTGGGGGATTTTTGTGTATAGACTCTCAACGTCGATTGTTGCAAGTAAATAACCTTTCTGCCATGTGATCTCTCTGAGTGCTTCCAAAAAATCATTGGTATCCTCTAAGAAGGAAGGAACGCCTGCCAATAGAGGGCGGAGTAACCAGTCTAAATACTGGGATAGAGGTTCGGTAAGAGACCAGATACCTGCAACTATCGGTCGCCCAGGCGGATTTACCAATGATTTGTGGATTTTGGGCCTATAATACCAAACTGGTTTTACTGGGTATAAAAGAAACAATTTTTCTGCCGTTTTTTCAGACAACACTTGGCATGCAACATATTTCCATAGAAGGGAACGCAGAGCCTGCTGTAATTTAAATGTTGGATCTACCTTAAGAGGCGAATAAATGGTTCTGTCACTGAGCTGTCTATCAGCTTCCTTCATATATTGATCCTTGTTCAATACTACTACTTCCCCACCCTTGTCAGCTGGTTTCACTATAACATCAGACATCCTAGATAGGCGCTGCAGGGCTAATTTTTAGCCCTTAGTTATATTAAATGGCATTTTAGGGTATTGCAAAGCTTTAATGTCTTTAATAACTTGCCTTTGAAAGAGGTCTAAGCTACTTCCAGCTGACAAGGGTGGAGTATAAGTAGATTTTATACCCTGAGTGAAGGCATCTTGTTCAGAAGTATTAACTGGTACATCATCTATATCACATCCCTGCAACTCAAGAAGTGTCATAACTATATCCGGATCAAGGGGTTCGATATCTTTATTGAAGTGAAAACCCAAAGGGCCTATTCTGTTAGGATTCTCTGCTCCTGTGGATTTTTTGGTAGAAACTGGTATATTCTTTAAGTGCCTATAAAGATTCAACTTCCTGACCCCTTTAAATAAATCTGTATGTACAGTGCATTTAAAAATCTTCAGACCTTCACTTTTTTCATATTTTGATATCTTGCAGCTAAAAAAAATTAAAATTTTTCCCCTATCATTCTGCACTTAAAGGGCTTCTGTCACCCCCAAAACCCTTTTTTTTCTTTTGAGCTTGTTAAAATCCTTTTATAACGACTATTCCCTACATAGGGCTTTTACCTTTGGCTGTGGCTTCTTTTCCTTAAAAAACGATCTTTTTAAATATGCAAATCACTTCACTACCAACAAGTAGGGCGTCTACTTGCTGGTAGCTGCCGCAAAAAAACGCCCCCTCGTCCTGTTGATTGACAGGGCCAGCGAGCGCTCTCCTCCTCCAGCTGGCCCTGTCAGCATTTCAAATCCTGCACCTGTCTTCATTCGGCGCAGGCACTCTGAGAGAAGGAGGCTCACCTCCTCAGCACTCCCTCAGTGCGCCTGCGCCGATGACGTCTTCTCTTTCGGTGACGTCATCGGCGCAGGCGCACTGAGGAGGCGAGCCTCCTTCTCTCAGAGCACCTGCGCCGAATGAACACAGGCGCGGGATTTGAAATGCTGACAGGGCCAGCCAGAGGAGGAGAGCGCTCGCTGGCCCTGTCAATCAACAGGAGGAGGGGGCGGTTTTTTGCGGCGGCTACCAGCAAGTAGACGCTCTACTTGCTGGTAGTGAAGTGATTTGCATATTTTAAAAGATCGTTTTTTAAGGAAAAGAAGCCACAGCCAAAGGTAAGAGCCCTATGTAGGGAATAGTCGTTATAAAAGGATTTTAACAAGCCCCAAAAAAAAAAAAAAGGGTTTTGGGGGTGACAGAAGCCCTTTAATATCCCACAATGACAAAGTGAAAACGGAATGTTTTAAATCTTAGGTGCTAATTTATTCAAAAGGAAAAATAAAATCTTACATTCAAATAATAAAGACACTAGCGCTCGTATACCTTTGTATGTTCTAGCCTAGCGCTGCAGTATCACAGCAGCCCGCTACTGTTGTAAAATATAATCACCCTTAATTCCTGCAAGCGGTACCGCACGATGCAACCCTATCTATTCTGTGCTTTCAGCACCCTTAATTCCTGCAAGCGGTACCGCACGATGCAACCCTATCTATTCTGTGCTTTCAATACTTGGCAGCGATTACAGCCTTCAGTCTTCTTGGGTATGATGCCACAACGTTTGCACACCTGTATTTAGGGATTTTCTGCCATTCTTCTCTGCAGATCCTCTTAAGAGGTTGCATGGGGACTGTCAATAGACAGCCATTTTCAGATCTCTCCAGAGATATTGGATTGGGTTCAAGTCAGGTCTCTGGCCGGGCCACTCAAGGACTTTTACAGAGTTGTCCCTAAGCCACTCCTGTGTTGTCTTGGCTTTGTGCCTAGGGTCTTTGTCTTATTGGAATGTAATTCCAGAGCACATTGGATCAGGTTATTATTAAGAATATGTCTGTACTCTGCTACATTATGCTTTCCCTCAAATGTGACCAGTCTCCCTGTCTCAGCTGCTGAAATATAACCCCACAGCATGATGCTGCCACCACTATGCTTCACTGTGGGATGGTATTAGGATGGTATCCAGACATGATGCTTAGAATTGAGGCCAAAAAGTTGAATCTTCATCAGACCAGAACATCTTGTTTATCAGTCTGAACGTCCTTTAGATGTTTTTTGTAAACTTTCATGTCCTTTACTGACTAGAGGCTTCTACTTTGCCACAAAGCCTAGATTGGTGGAATGCTTCAGTGATGGTTGACCTTCTAGAAGCTTCTTCCATCTGCAAACAGGATCTTTGGAGCTCAGCCAGATTGATCACTGGGATCTTTGTAACCTCTCTTACCAAGGCCCTTTTCCCGGGATTACTTAATTTGGTGGGTCGGCCAGCTCTAGGAAGAGTCCTGGTTGTTCCAAACTTCATATATGTAAGAATTATGGAGGCCACTGTGCTCAGAAAATGTTTTATACCCTTCTTCATATCTGTACCGCCACAAAATCATGTCTCTAATCACTACAGGCAGTTCTTTCCTCCCTATGGCTTGGCTTTTGCTCTGATATGCATTGTCAGCTGTGAAGCCTCACATAGACAGGGGCGTCCAATCAACTGAATTTACTACAGGTCAAGGTGTAGAAACATCTCAAAGATGATCAAAACACATGGGAGGCCCCAGAGGTAAATTTCAAATGTCATAGCAAATGGTCTAAATACTTATGCCCATGTGAAATTTTAGTTTTACCTTTCTAATAAATTTGCAAACATTCTAAAATTCTGTTTTCACTTTCTCATTATGGGGTATTGAGTGCAGACTGATGGGGGAAAACTTGATTTTTATTTTTTTTTCATTTTAGCACAGGAACGCAACATAAAACTTGAAACATTCACATTTGGTTTTTAGACTTTCACTAAATTTTGTTTTTCTTTTTCTTCCAGGGTTCCAGAGTCTCCACCAGGGAAGATGAGGAGTTTGTTGTCCCTCACATCGATAATGAACTCCCATCCAACTGGTGGAGGCGCGTCCCGCTTTATGGGACCACACCGATCGCCACCATGCTAACCATCAGCGGACCCAGCGGCTCTGGAGGGAGATCAGTGAGGCCTTATTCACCACCTGGGGGGATCTCACCACAGCGGCTCAGAGGTAATGTGGTAAGTACAGCAATGTTTATTTTTACCACATTGATATTGTTGTTTATAACCTAACAACATGCAATTATTATTTTTTTCACAGTTCAAAAGGTTTTCACTCGGTGGCGATCAAAGCGGGACCGCTTTAAGAGGGATTACAACCGGGAGGTTCAAGCCCCAAGTGGATTCGCAGAAACTTCAAGGCTGCCATATATGTATCATGCGGCCTTGGGATTCCTAAGACGGACGCTGGCACTCCCTCCTCCACACATGGGAACCCTCCAGTTCTGAGTCTTCCTCTCTCCACACCCAACAAATTCATCCTGCATTCTTTCCTGGGGCCCGTAATTTTTATTCAGCCTACATGGAGGACAGGGGGGCTAGCATAGCCAGCCCAAGAGAGTCCACACCTCGACAGTCCACCTCCCCTTTAAGTTTTACCAGTTGTATTTTTTTTTTAAATTATTATTATTTATTATATATATATATATATATATATATATATATACACACACACAGTCAGGTCCATAAATATTGGGACATCGACACAATTCTAACATTTTTGGCTCTATACACCACCACAATGGATTTGAAATGAAACTAACAAGGTGTGGTTTAACTGCAGACTGTCAGCTTTAATTTGAGGGTATTTACATCCAAATCAGGTGAACGGTGTAGGAATTACAAAAATTTGCATATGTGCCTCCCACTTGTTAAGGGACCAAAAGTAATGGGACAGAATAATAATCATAAATCAAACTTTCACTTTTTAATACTTGGTTGCAAATTCTTTGCAGTCAATTACAGCCTGAAGTCTGGAACACATAGACATCACCAGATGCTGTGTTTCATCCCTGGTGATGCTCTGTCAGGCCTCTACTGCAACTGTCTTCAGTTCCTGTTTGTTCTTGGGGCATTTTCCCTTCAGTTTTGTCTTCAGCAAGTGAAATGCATGCTCAATCGGATTCAGGTCAGGTGATTGACTTGGCCATTGCATAACATTCCACTTCTTTCCCTTAAAAAACTCTTTGGTTGCTTTTGCAGTATGTTTTGGGTCATTGTCCATCTGCACTGTGAAGCGCCATCCAATGAGTTCTGAAACATTTGGCTGAATATGAGCAGATAATATTGCCCGAAACACTTCAGAATTCATCCTGCTGCTTTTGTCAGCAGTCATATCATCAATAAATACAAGAGAACCAGTTCCATTGGCAGCCATACATGCCCACGCCATGACACTACCACCAGCATGCTTCACTGATGAGGTGGTATGCTTAGGATCATGAGCAGTTCCTTTCCTTCTCCATACTCTTCTCTTCCCATCACTCTGGTACAAGTTGATCTTGGTCTCATCTGTCCATAGGATGTTGTTCCAGAACTGTGAAGGCTTTTTTAGATGTCGTTTGGCAAACTCTAATCTGGCCTTCCTGTTTTTGAGGCTTACCAATGGTTTGCATCTTGTGGTGAACCCTCTGTATTTACTCTGGTGAAGTCTTCTCTTGATTGTTGACTTTGACACATCCTGGAGAATGTTCTTGATCTGGCCAACTGTGGTGAAGGGTGTTTTCTTCACCAGGGAAATAATTCTTCCGTCATCCACCACAGTTGTTTTCTGTGGTCTTCCGGGTCTTTTGGTGTTGCTAAACTCACCAGTGCGTTCCTTCCTTTTAAGAATGTTCCAAACAGTTGTTTTGGCCATGCCTAATGTTTTTGCTATCTCTATGATGGATTTGTTTTGTTTTTTTCAGCCTAATGATGGCTTGCTTCACTGATAGTGACAGCTCTTTGGATCTCATCTTGAGTGTTGACAGCAACAGATTCCAAATGAAAATAGCACACTTGAAATGAACTCTGGACCTTTTATCTGCTCATTGTAATTGGGATAATGAGGGAATAACACACACCTGGCCATAGAACAGCTGAGAAGCCAATTGTCCCATTACTTTTGGTCCCTTAACAAGTGGGAGGCACATATGCAAACTGTTGTAATTCCTACACCGTTCACCTGATTTGGATGTAAATACCCTCAAATTAAAGCTGAAGGTCTGCAGTTAAAGCACATCTTGTTCGTTTCATTTCAAATCCATTGTGGTGGTGTATAGAGCCATGTTAGAATTGTGTCGATGTCCCAAAATTTATGGACCTGACTGTTTATATATATATATATATATCTATCTACACATTGTTATATTTTTCTGTAATAAAAAAAAATTTGTTTAGTTGACTGTGTGTGTGTTTTAATTGTCATGGGGATCACAACCTTGTGCACTCCAGCTGCTGTAGAAGTAAAACTCCCATCGGCTCACTACTCTGCGTTTATTATAACGCCCTTGGGAGTTTTAGTTTCAAAACGGCAGTAGTGCCAAAGGTGGCTAAACCTTGAACATTTCATGTTGCATGATCAATTGATCAATAATGGGCTTCTTATTGATCACATTCCCTATTATTGGCACATGAACAAGCAAATACTTGTTCATTGGTCAGCCTTGTGCCTTTTCACATGAGCCCTTGTGAGAGTCACGGTCCATGTGAATCAGCATAATCCCGAATTCATTAGCTACAGAGCACTGAATTTCAATTTCTCTCTTTAGTTAGTGATTTACAGATGACGATTTTTACATAAGTAGCGTGATTAGCACAAGGTACATGCTGCTGTTAAAGGTGTTGTCCGGGTTCAGAGCTGAATCCGGACATACCCAGAATTTCACCCGGGCAGCAGTCTTGATGTAAGCAACCGAACATTTCAAGCTCCAATGCTATCCCTTGCCCTGAGCAGGATCGGGCAGAACAATTCCTTATTTATTTACAATAACACACTGCTAGGCGGAAGCTTCTGCCAAGCAGCGTGATGGGTGACGTCACCTTTTTTGATGGCCCTGCTTTAGAGCTGCCATAGCCGTTTTAAAAGCTAGGGCAGCGCTAAAGCCCACCCATCACCGGGCATACTGATGGGCACAAGCCTCCGCCTGGCAGTCCTATGGAGAGCCCGGGACGTCACCGGAACGCCATAAAATGTCTGGCCGACGCAATTCAGTTCATCTTTGGGGCAGCCTGGGTGAAAATATGGGTATTATGTCTGTGTTCAGCTGTGAACCCTGACAACCCCTTTAACTAGCATTACTGTTCGTGACAAGGTAGATTGTGTAATGTTGTCAAACAACAAAAACACAATGGTACTATGCAATATTGAGGAAGGGCCAATAGCTTAAAGGGGTTCTCTCAACACAAACGATGGGGTCAGATCACTAGGATACGCCAGTAATTAGTTGCGTATCCAAGCACTTGTGCACGCACCTATATCGTGAACATGAAAGTGCTGGTGAGCGCACAGCTCAGGCACATCCTCCCTACATTCTTTTTCTATGGGTCCTCTAAAACTAGCCGAGCGCTGGATAGGCTGTTTCCATCGGGCCCATAGAAGTGAATGGGAGCAATGGCCGGTCATGTGCGTTGCACTCTCATTGACTTCTATGGAGAGAGCGCTGGGTGGTGGCCGGACTGGAGTACAACAGACAACACTTTGTGAGGCTATGTCACCGATATCGTTGTGGGTCCCAGCGTTGGGACCAGCACCTATAAGTGGGGCATATACTAACAATATGCACCAATTGTCTAAGATGAGACAACCCCTTTAATAACCATACGTGTGGCTACTACCCTTCATGTTTATTTCACAAAAGCTAATGCCACCCATGAGGATCAGGACCGTGTACATGTTCACAAGAGCGATGCTGCAACGTGAACTATGGCATGGGGTGGCATTAGCTTGTGTTAAAAAATTAAATATATCACTAGTGCTGAGTACAAAAGAAGAAGACACAAGGTGTATACAAAAAAAAAACTTTAATAGAAGATCAAACAGATTAAAGAACAGTAAACAACAGTATCCTGCCAAATCACTCTGCCCGCTTCAGAAACAAAGTAATCAGCGAAACTGTCCCTCATTCGGGCCACGGCAAGGGTTGAATGATATTCCAGATGTTGCAGTGTGCAATCAACCTCTTGTGGTTCCAGGCGCAGTGGTTCATCTGATAACAGATAGTTATGTAGAACTACACAAGCTTTTTGAATCAATAGTTTTTTATTGGATTTTAAGTAACATAAACATACATTGCTTGGTGAAAACATTCGGCGCCTGCCTGCCTGCTAGATACAACTGTATTGCCATCCTCAGGACGGCAATAAAACTTAATCTAATGCCCTGCAAGAGCTGATGTCATGTGATCAGTGCTAAATGCAGTAGCTGAAAAGGACCTGCGATGATGTCGCCGTCATGTGACCAGTGCACGAGAAGATGGCTCAGCAGTGAAGAGAAGTCCTGGGAAGAAGCTGTGGTGAGGTCTGCTACATGAGGAGAGGTAAGTGAAGGGGTAGATTACTTGTAGATTACAGAGGAATATAACTACAGGGGGCATTATAAATACTGGGAGAGCTTCAGGGTGAGCATTATAACAGTAGGGGGCATTATAAATACTGGGGGCACTGTGGGGGCATTTTAAATCCAGGAGAAATTAGGCATTCTTATTACTACTGGGGGCTCTATAGGAGGGACTTATAGATCCGCATTATTTCTACTAAGAGCACTGTGGGGGGGGGGGTCTTATTACTACTGAGGGGTCAGTAGATAGCTTTATTACCACTGGGGAAACAATAGGGGGGCCTTATTTATACTAGGGGCTCTGTAAGGGAATTATTAATACTGGAGGGCTCTTCAACTAATGTGTGCACTCTTGGGGAGCATTATCACAGTGGGGGCACTGTAGGCGGCAGTATTACTAATGATGGCATTCTAGAAGGGAATTACTATTGGTGGGACTATTAGGAGCACTATTACTATGGGGGGCACTCATTTTTCTTCAGGATAGTATTTGGGGGTACAGAAAAATGAGGAAGCTAAGATGTTTGTGTGTCACACTCTGTAGAGACGAGGCGCGGCTGAGAGAAATTGTCAGAACGGAACGAAGAAGATGATGACAGAAAAGATCTACATCAAAGGAGACATCACCTGGGAGGAACTGGATGTGAGAGGTACGTGCTGCTGTATAGCTGTATAGCTATAGCGGGCTTAGGGGTCGGTTGGTCGACTTAGAGAATTGAGCCATATGCATTGGAGCTTGGGCCCCGGATCTTTTGAGACCCTAGCAACGCCCCTGCAAGGATGTACATTTGAAGATGAGATGTTACAATAAAGTCTTGAATGATCATAAAAGGCAATCATGTACTGTTTACATCTGCAAAAGTACAGAAAATCGTATATCAACAAATAGTAGGCTAAGTCTTATACCTTTCATTGTTTTAAAGACATCATAGATTGTCTTTGCATTACAAACTTTTAAAGAAAATAAACAATAACTCAATAAACCAACCATTACCAGGTGGACATCCGCCACATAGGGTAAGTATAGACAACAATATTCCTCACATTTCTTGTGCATCGATAGGGCAAATGAGAAGGTTAGGCCTAGCTTGGATAGAAGGTAATACATGCCCTTCTCTGTAATCTCTCGAGCTTTGCCATGTCTTACTAAATTTTAGAGAAGGTGAGCATTTAAAGGACAGAACATTTTCATAGGAATAGGTTCTATCAACTTTTGTGACTATCTCTCCTATTGTAGGAATCTCCGTTGATTTCCTGTATTTAGCTATAGAAATTTTCGTTGCCAGAAGGAGATGCGAGATTACCACTCAAAATTTTATAGGGAATGATTCTATACCAATAAGCAAAAGAGCTAATTGCGGGGAATTGACTACAAGGGATTTAGTTACATTGGAAATTATCGTGAAGGTATGGTTCCAAATACCCGCGAGAAGTGGACAACTCCATAGTATGTGTGTCAGCGTGATCACAGCCCCTCCAGCAAAGCTGTGAAGATCCAGGAAATATTCTACTGAGACGTTCTGGGGTAAAATACCATCGCAAAACTGTTATTTATGTAGGATTCATAATGAGGCGCACATTTAAAACATCTAGTAGCATAAGAAAGGGCCTGTGGCCACTGGACAGTTTTAAAAGATTGTCCAAGTTCTAATTCCCAAGATTTGAATTGGGTGGATTTTGTAAAGCTATCCTTTTCTCCCAAAGATGTATAGTATGGTTTAATACCACTCTTGGGTATGACCAATTGGGACCAGGATCCAAGCACCTGGACAAGCACCTGCTTGTATTGTAAATGGATCACCAGATGATAGGAAATGCCTAATACGTAAATATTTATAGAAGTCGCAATTGGGAATATCATACATATGGTGAATTTTTTCAAAGAATTGTAGATGGCCCCTTTAAATAATTCAGAGAGCATACTCATCCCCTTGTCTCTCCAGGTGCTCAGACCCAGGTCCTCTATACACAACTCCAGAGACTCCAGAGGGGCCCACCGTAATATTGATTGGGTCTCAAAGGAACCCATTTTATGATAAGCTTTCCAGTTAGCCAGGGAGGCTGACACACTGTATGGAGTATTTTTGGGTAGTTTAAAGGAGGGGGTGAGAGCAGATAAAAGTAAGGCTCGTAGATTATGTGAGGGAGACAGTGTAGATTCAATGGATAGTGTTACATATTGCAGTTGTGAGACCTGAGTAGCTAAGTAATAATGTTTAATGTTAGGAAGGCCCAGGCCACCCATCCTTCTTTCCCTCGTAAGAATATTAAATGCTATGCAAGGTTTTTTCTTTTGCCAAACAAAACACGTTAATGCTGAATGAACTTTCTGGAAAAAGGATTGTGGTAAAGTAATCAGGAGTGTTCTAAACAGATATAGTAGTTTAGGAAGTATAAGCATCTTATATGTGGCAATCCATCCAATCCATGATATTTCACATTTGGCTAGTTGATCTAGTTCTGCATCCAGAGACACCAACAGCGGGACATAGTTATTAGCATAGAGAGAACTCATCCTTATAGTTACATATATGCGTAGATATTTAATATTTTGTGTTTGTCAATCTAAAGGAAATTAAAGTTTCATATTGTGTTGATCTCTTTCTGAGATATGTAAAGGGTGAATTTGGGATTTGTCTAAGTTGAGTTTATAATAAGAGAGTTTGCCAAAATCTATAATCTGCAAAGCTGATGATAATGATTGTGTAGGCGCGGTCAGGGATACAAATATGTAATCAGCATATAAAGATATGCGATGATCTCTGCCTCCAATATCCACACAACGGATATATGGACATTGCCTGATAGCTTGGGTTAGAGGTTCTATGGTAAGAATGAAGATAATGGGGGACAGCGGACATCCCTGTTTTGTTCCATTTGTTATGCGAACTCATCTGACATGGTGCCATTGACAAAAACCAGGGCTGTAGGCATAGAGTATAATGCCTTGATCTCAGAAATTATCTCTGTGCTAAAACCCATCTTAGCCAACACTGAAAATGCAGTCAAAAGCCTTCTCTGCATCTAGTGCAACCAAGGCTGTAGAGATATGATTGTTGTCTACAAAATCTAAAATATTTAGTATCCTTTTTGTATTGTCAAATGCCTGCCTCCCTTGTACAAAACCTACCTGGTCAATAGCCACTAAGTGTGGAATAATAGAGGCTAATCTGTTAGCTAAAAGCTTAGAATACAACTTAGTGTCTGTGTTTAAAACAGATATAGGACGAAAGTTCTGGGGGGAAACTGGATCTTTTCCTGGTTTGGGAAGAGTCACTATTGTAGCTGTTAACATTTCTGAAGGAAGCAAACCAGGTATACAGGCATCTTCCAATGTGTTGCATAAATGGGATAGTAAGTCTTTTAAGAATGTTTTATAGTATTGGGTGGACAGTCCCAGTGGTGTGCCTAGGATGTTAGGCACCCGGGTAGGGTCCTTTCTCTGGAACCCCCCCCTAATACTTGACCACATACCTCCTACATCCAGGGACATCTCCTGTCATGCAGACCTTCTCTCTCCTCTTCTCCTCTGTTAGACCGCCATGACAAATTCTTTCAGCCGCATCTCGTCTATACAGAGTTTGTAACATAGACACGTTAGATTTCTCCGTTTTTCCATCAACCCCCCCATCCTGATGTCCCCACAGTGTCATCCTGCTGCCACCCCCAATACTGTGCCCGTTGTGCCCTCCAATGCCCCAGGTACTATACTGCTGAAAAAATTGTGATCCCAGTAGACATAATTGGGGTCATTTATCAAACTGGTGTAAAGTAGAACTGGATTTCCAAAAGAGCTGTCAAAAATGAAAGGTGGAATCTGATTGGCTGCTATGGGCAACTAAGCCATTTCTACTTTACACCAGTTTGATAAATTACCCCAAATGTCCCTATAGTGTCCACAGTGGCTATAATGTCCCCTAGAGTTCCCCCAGTAATAATAACACCCTATATTGGGCTCCAGGTAATAATCCCTGTATCGTGTCCCCGGAAATAATAGAATTGCCCCTAAAGTGCCTCCCCAATAGCAACGACCCCCACGCTGCTCCCATATAGTAATTTCCCCCACACTTCCCCCACACAGTAATTTCCACCACACTGCCCCCACACAGTAATTTTCCCCACACTGCCCCATATAGTAATTTGCCCCACACTGCCCCCATACAGTAATTTCCCCCACACTGCCCCATACAGTAATTTGCCCCACACTGCCCCCATACAGTAATTTCCCCCACACTGCCCCCGGGCCCACACAGTAATTTCCCCCACACTGCCCCCACACAGTAATTTCCCCCACAGTGCCCCATACAGTAGTGTCCCCCACACAGTAATTTCCCCCACACTGCCCCATACAGTAGTGTCCCTACACAGTAGTGCCCCCCACACTGCCCCCACTACCCCCATATAGTAATTTGCCCCATACAGTAGTTTCGCCCACATTGCCCCATATAGTAATTTTCCCCCTACATAGTAAACCCTCCCATAATTATTGCCTCCACATAGTAATGCCTCCCATATAATGTGCCCCCACACAGTATCCCACCATAATATTTTTCCCCCACATGTCCTCCTGTATCCCCCAAAGTTGGCACATAAAAAAAAAGAAAAAAAACCTAAAGGCTAAATACTCATTACTTACCTATGTCCAGCAGGTTCTTGCTCTCAGAGGAAGGAGCGCACACTTCACTGTGCTGCCGCGTCCCGGGCACAGGCGCGCGATGACATCGCGCACGCCTGCGCCAAGATTTCACTACCACATAGGCCTCAGGCATACGAGGCCTGAAGCCCATGGCGGTGATCGGCGGCGGGGCAGGCAGGGAACTATGCGCTCCCGTGCCCCGCCGCAGTATGTGGGCGTCAGTGCTCCAAGCAATGAGCGCTTTCATTTGTATTGATGGAAGCGCTCATTGCTTGTGGGCCTGGCACCCCCGTGAGAGCCGGCACCTGGGGCGGACCACCCCCCCTGGGAACGCCACTGGATGGGTCATCAGAGCCTTGGGCCTTATGTGATGGAAGTGACTTTATGGTTTTTTGTAGTTCTTCAATTGAGAAGGGGGCTTCTAGAAGACTCAGATGTTCCATAGACAAACGGGGCAAAGACAGAGAGTCAAAAAATATGTTAATGTCTCGTTGAGACGGTATGAGCTCAGAAGGTGCAGCTAGGTTGTATAAGGAAGAATAGTACTGTTTAAATGTATTGGCTATGCCTTTGGGGTCATATATGATTGTACCTGACCTATCTTTTAACAGGAAAGGGATTTTAGTTTTGTGTGCTCTAGTTTTCAATCTATGGGAAAGAAGCTTGTTGGCTTTGTTATCTTGCAAGTAGTATTGTACCCTTAGCGAACGCACGCGTTTTTCATAAGTGAGTAATAGGCATTCATTAAGTTGGGTACGTAATAATCAAAGTTTATAGATTAATAGAAGAAAAATGTATATTTTATTAAGAGATTCAATACGTCTGATCTCAGTCATGAGTTCTGTGAATGTTTTTTTCTCTTTCTCTATTAAAGCAGATTCCTATTTTAATAAAGATGCCTCTAATAAAGGCCTTGTGTACATTCCACAGTGTTGCTGGATTATTCACAGAACCAGTATTTAAAGTGAAATATTCCTGTAATGCCCTACTAAGTTCTGCTTGGTACACTTCATGAGACATAAGATATTCATTGTTTCTCCATTGGGGGCATGTATTAGACATTTTTCTGCTAAGCTTAGAGTAATCGTGGCATGGTCAGACCACGTAATGGTGTTTATGGATGCAAAAACTGAACTGGACAAGAGAGATCTAGAGACCAAGAAAAGGTCTATACGTAAATACATGCCTAGGTGAAAAGAACGAGTAATCCCTTTCTGATTCATGTTTACATAGCAGTTTCGACCTCCATGTAGAAGGGGAAGTGGTGTCCTAATGAAATTCATGTACCGCGTTGAAGTCTCCACAGACCACCAAGTGTCCCTTTTTATGTTTGTCCACCTTGTTCATTAGTTTGTTGTAGAAGGACAACTGGCGCTTATGTGGTGCATATATGGCCACTACAGTATATTGGATATTATTAATAGTACCTACAAGTATAATATACCTGCCCCCCAAGTCAGTTATAACTTCCTGCTGGCTAAAAGCTACTGTATCTCTGATAGCTAGCAATACGTTTTTTGGCAAAATGGGCTTGAAAAATGTGTGGAAATTTAGGGTGAAGCATTCTATGAGCGTCAGAAGTCAAAAGGTGAGTCTCTGACGCACAGAAAACGTCCACCCCTTGTGATAAAGCCTCTTTCCACATCAATGATCACTTGAATGGGCTGTTAAGCCAGTTAACGTTCATGGATGCGAGTTTAAGTGACATGGAGAAGGAGTGGTACAGTATGTTGGTGAATGAAACAGGTACCTCTACTTGGGGATCAGGGGGGGCGGCAACACAATGCACGGAGGGCAAAGAGACAATCATTTCACAGTAGAACAAGTCCTGACAGCAGCGGATGCACCTGGGATGAAGCAAAAGGAAAAAGGAACCAAAAATGCTGAGAGCATTTAAAAAAATGCAGTGAGTCCCCCTTGACTCTAGGGAAAAACATCTTAGAAATCTAGGAAACAACAGCAACAGCTGGTTGCACATCTTGTGGTGGTAACAACTTAACATAAGAAGTCTGTCAGATAGCGACAACTTGACACCTCATAGTTGAGGAGTATGTAGAACCCTTCATTCAAACCTTTGGCGTGATTTAGACACCACTTGCCATTCTGTATCCATGGGCTTCTGCTTCTCTTGACCAAAAGGGGGGGTGGATGTTGGGCGTGGGAATACCCCATTCTTATAGCAGGTGTTTTCCTTCTGTGACAGAGGAAGCGCTGTGGAATTTTCCATTATAGTTTATCAGTAGCTTCACAGGGAATCCCCAACGATATGAAATGTTGTTCTCTCTTAAAGCAGAAGTAATGGTAATAGTTGTTTCCTCAGGCGGAGAGTAGTGTCTGAGCGATCTGCATACAGCTTGACTTGTTGGTATGCAGTCGGCAGTTCCTTCTGAGATCTGGCAACCGCCATAGCTTTTTCTTTAATGTGGAAAAAGTGAACACGTGCTAACACATCTCTGGGCATTGAATCTAGACTGTGCTTGGGCCTCGACACACGGTGTGCACGATCAATCACGATATCCTGAGGGTCACAGTTTGGTAGGGTCTGCCTTAGAAGAGATTGAATAAATGATGAAAGTTCTGATGAAGGAACCTCTTTCGCAATGCCCCTAAATTTTATATTATTTCTCTGTGACCGGTCCTCCAAATCAGTAACTTTGGCCCTCAGTGACTCGACCTCTTCTTTTAAGTCATAGTGGGAATCAATAAGCTGATTATGAGAGTTCGCAAATTCTCCCATTTTATGTTCCATATGGTTAACTCTCCCTGATATATTATGGAGCTTAGCTTGGAGAGGGGTATATAGCTTAGCAATGTCCTGATGTAGGGAATGGCTGAAAGCTAATAAAAGGCTTTTAAGGAGGGAGCTGGACACTGGCTCGTCAGAGGCCTGAATAGAGGCGAAGGAATCTGCGATGGTGACTGGGAGTGGAGGTGTGAGGACCCCATGTAGTGGGCTTACCTCTTTGCTGGAGCTCTGTGCTTCCATTCTGGACCGCTGTTTGGCGGGGCTGTCTGAAGGAGACAATGGCGCCTCGTCTGCTAAACCAGTATCTCTCGCGGTCTCCAACTCCCACGCCAGCGGGGGGTATCGGGAGCCAGTGGATGTTAAGGACGGAGACGGCGCCTGGTTCTTTTCCTTCCCGCATTCTTGCTCCGTCTTTGCTGACCTCTCCGAGGGAGAAGACATTGGCGCATGGTAGGTGGATTCGCGCCATCTTCGGTAACTGCGCCATTATGATCTCTGTCTTTTTCAAAGTAGAAGTTTGCCTTGCGCTTTGTGCGCCCTTTTTTCCCCTGGTCATCATGTGGGGGTCTCCAATAAAATAATCCAGGAATCAGGATGGAATTAAGAGGATAAGCTGATTTAAAGCTGAGGTGTTGCTGGAGCTCTTCTAGTGTGCGGCCATTCAGGTCTGCGGCTAGCCCTCCCCCCCTAGAACTACACAAGCTTTGACTATATTGTCTATGGTTTCAACCTGAAGATTTATGGCTTTGGTGAGAATACGCCATTTGGCAACTTAAATGCCAAAGGCGCACTCCACCAGTCATCTGGCTCGTGTCACTGTGTAGTTAAACACGCGCTTAGCAGTGTTCAAGTCACAGCTAGAGTATGGCTGCATGAGGTTCTCGCACATTTGGAACGCCTCGTCCCCTACTACCACAAATGGCATTGAAGGTCCATCAGTACCTGGCAAAAGTCTCGGAGGTGGCAATCTAAAGTCCTTTGAATACAGGAGGCGTCCCATTGCTGAGTTTTTGAAAGCCATCAAGTCATTTGTCCGCCCATAAGCTCCAATGTCAACGGCGACAAACTGATAATTGGCATTCGCAATGGCCATCAATATAATTGAAAAGTATTTCTTGTACTTATAGAATTCAGAGCCGCTTCCAGAAGGTTTTACAATCCTTATGTGTTTCCCATCCACAGCTCCGACACAACTAGGGAATTGGCAGGTTTCCAGGAACTTGTCTGCAATCTGAAGCCACTGTTCTGTAGTTGGATGTGGGATGTAATCCTCACGCAATACCTCCCACAAGGCACGACAAGTATCGTGGACTATACTGGAGATCGTCGAAATTCCTATCCCATACTGGTAATGCAGCGATGACAGTCTTTCTCCCGTAGCAAGAAACCTGTGAAAAATATAAATAAATATAAAAAAAATCATATATACAGCTGTACCAAAAAAACATTAGGACGATCCTTACCTTATTGTCACCATTAGCCGCTCTGCAGGAGAAATTGCCCTTCTAAAGCGGGTATCCTGCCTTTCGATGCGTGTCGAAATGCGTTGCAGTAGCTGGTCATAACTCTCGACAGTCATGAGCATATAGTTGAAAAAAAATTCTGGATGTGTACGAAGCTCCAAATACAGGACGGAAAAAACGCCTCTGCTCATCCATTTGGAAGGTATCGGGTGGACCCAATACCGGCATTTTCTTCTTTCCTGGGCACGTCTTCTCCATCTTTCTTTCAGGATTAGTAACCTCAATCGCAGACGTAAGTGTGCAGGCAACATGGTCTCAAAACACAAAGAGCCTGAATTGAGGTTTCCCTGCTTAAATACACTGTAAAAGTGGGTGTACACTTTGAGACATTCCTCCTCCTTAAAAACTGATCTGCTAAACGGAAGCCAAAATGTTAAACAAACGTGACGAAAGGATCTGCTTTACAGACGGATCCATTTGAACAGATCCGTTTAAATGGTTTCCGTTCTCCTCCGTTATTTCATTGGCGTGCCGGATCAGTTTAAAACGGATCCGTGAAACGAGAGTGTGAAAGTAGCCTTAGACAGAAAATTAGCTGATCTCAATCTTCACTCTTGTCAACAATGTAACTACAAGATATATGGTCTGTGCAGCAGGCCGTGGCCGTATGGCAAACAGTGGGTCCACTATATGCGGGCATCGGCCATGTGCTCCCCGCATCACGGATGCGGACCCATTCACTTTCGGTGCAGAACAGAGGCACTGTTCTATTTTTTTGCGGTGCGGACGGATCCCGGACCCATTCAAGTTGAAAATTGTGGTCCCCAATGCACGGAACGGCTGAAAAACGGCCGTGTGCAAGAGGCCTAACACTGATCAGTGAATTCAAACCTTTTTTCATTTATTTACCCTCCCTAGATACTTCACACAGTGGCATCTTTAGGGGAAAAGGTGCTAACAAAAATTTGAGTAAAACACATCTGAATGTATGGGCTTACAGTTGCAAAAAGCTGGAACATATTTTTAGTGTCATTCTTCAAGTTTGCATGCTGAACATGATGAGAATAGAAGTGTGAACAGAGCCTAACAATTTTATATACGCAGATTAACATATTGTAAATGATGTTGGTCCACAAATATTTATTGCATGACCCATTAAAGTATCTAATTGGCTATTACGGATAACAGTGGCATATTAAAAGTTAAATAATTGTGCACACAACCACTCAATGGAATCGTAGCAACTAATTTAACTTCCTGGTCACTAAGCCAAAAAAAAAAGATAAGCGTGTTGTCAGAAAATTAAGCCACACCAAACCTAACCATTATTTTCATCACAACTATCTGGCTCACTGAGTAGGAAGTAGATTGCATATAAAAGAGTTGTGTGAGCCTGAGGCAATATACCCTTTCCACTAGCAGTAAGGGGGCTTACTATAAAAAAAGACACTAAGAGCAGAGATGGAAGGAAAATTTTCAACGTAGATAGGTAAAGTACACGGCACTCAGTATTATAATGTTCAAAGAACTATTTTATTCATGCATATCTAAAGCAGGGTCCAGTATCAATAAAGTCATAATATCAGATATTGTTCATATATTAAAGGTGTTATCCATTATCATAAACAGCCCTCCATGTGCCGAGCCCTCAGAGGGAATTTACTTACCCCACTCCCCGCGCTTCTCCCTTTACACGGATTAAAATATCCGGTGTCGGGGGGGAGCAGCCAATGGCAGGCAGGATAAGTATATTTCCTCTGAGGGGCCCGACACATGGGGGGGGGGCTGTTTATGATATTGGATAACCCCTTTAAGGAACATTTCAGTTATAGACCTTCCTCAGCCATATGAGCCTAAATGAAATGACTTGTGTGCGTGCTGCTTGACATCTCATATGGCTGAGGAAGATAAGGCCTATTAATGCCTAGACAGATTTCTGTATATAGACTGATGGTGTTCAGTCTTGGTCCTGTTCATTCTAAAGTTGGACAGCACCTGGATTGAAACATCTGCAAGGGGCCTTCATATGTCACTCCATAACAATGAGTTCTGTCAAGCCTTGCAGGAAACGTGATGTTGATTGGATTGCTTTTATGTTTTATTAACAACCATTACGGCTCAGGCAGTTGGACATTTTGAGGAAATCACAAGACTCCCGTGATTATATCTGTCCGTAAGGGGGTTTTCTAAGATTTTGATAATGATGACTTATCCTAAAGATTCAAGGTCATCAATATCAGATCTGCAGGGGTCCAATTTGCCCACCAATCAGCATTATGAAGAAGACGCTCTGCTCCGTGAGTGTTTAGGTCTCTTCCTTGTCAATGTGACATCATGTTTATCAGTTATATGGTTGGATGGATGGTGGTCCATTGAGCGCTGCAACTTCCTCAAACAGCTAATTGGCAGGGTTGCCAGGAGTCAGACCCCCCAGAGAACCCCTTTAACTATATTATCTGAGTTTTGAGGTGTATCTAGAGCTTTTATACACTCCATATACAATATACTGTTAGGTCCATATATATTTGGACACTGACACTAATTTTGTTTTTATTACCTGTTTACTTACAACATATTAAAGTTATAGTTATATAATGGACATGGACATAAAGTCCAGACTTTTAGCTTTCATTTGAGGGTATCCACATTAAAATTGGTTGAAGGGTTTAGGAGTTTCAGCTCCTTTACATGTGGCATCCTGTTTTTAAAGAGACCAAAAGTAATCGGACAATTGATGCAAAGGCTGTTTCATGGGCAGGTGTAGGCAATTCCTTCATTATTTCATTCTCAATTAGGCACATAAAAGGCTTGGAGTTGATTTGAGGTGTGGTGCTTGCATTTTGAAGATTTTTCTGAGAAGTAAACATGCGGTCAAAGAGCTCTCCATGCCGGTGAAACAAGCCATCCTTCATCTGCGAAAACAGAAAAAACCCATCCGAGAAATTGCTACACTATTAGGAGTGGCAAAATCCACAGTTTGGTACATCCTGAGAAAGAAAGAAAGCACTGGTTATCTCAACAATGCAAGGAGACCTGGACGCCCACGGAAGACAACTGGTGGATGATAGCAAAATAATTACCATGGGAAGAGAAATCCCTTCACAACAGCCAACCAAGTGAACAACACTCTCCGGGATATAGGCGTATCAATATCCAAATCTACCATAAAGAGAAGACTGCATGAAAGTAAATACAGAGGTTTCACTGCACGGTGCAAGCCACTCATAAGCCTTAAGAATAAGAAGGCTAGATTGGACTTTGCTAAAAAAAAATAACATCTTAAAAAACCAGCACACTTCTGGAAGAACATTCTTTGGACAGATGAAACCAAGATCATCCTCACCCAGAATGATGTAAAGAAAAAAGTATAGCGAAGGCATGGAACAGCTCATGATCCAAAGCATACCACATCATCTGTAAAACACGGCGGAGGCAGTGTGATGGCTTGGGCATGCATGGCTGCCAGTGGTACAGGGTCCTTTGTGTTTATTGATGATGTGACACAGGACAGAAGCAGCAGGATGAATTCTGGGGTTTTCAGAGACATATTGTGTGCTCAAATCCAGCCAAATGCAGCCAAACTGATTGGTCAGCGTTTCATAATACAGATGGACAATGACCCAAAACATAAAGCCAAAACAACCCAGGAGTTTATTAAAGCAAAGAAGTGGAATATTCTGAACCCAATAGAGCATTTCACTTGTTACAGACTAAACTTCAGACAGTAAGGCCCGCAAACAAACAGCAACTAAAAACTGCTTTAGTAAAAGCCTGGCAGAGCATTAAAAAGGAGGAAACACAGTCATTTGTTGGCAGTCATTTTCAACCAAGTATTAGAAATTAACATTTTATTTACAATTATTTTATTTACAATTATTTAATTTGTCTGATTACTTTTGAGCCCCTGAAATGAAAAGATTGAATTTAAAAAATGCTTTAGTTTCTCACATTTTTGGGTAATCATTTTGTTCAACCCACTGAATTAAAGCTGAAAGTTTGAACTTCAACTGCATCTGAATTGTTTTGTTCAAAATCCATTGTGGTAATGTACAGAACAAAATTAGAAAAATGTTGTTTCTTTCCAAATATATATGGACCTAACTGTATATCAGGTTGCATACCTCCCAACTTTACAAAATCACAAAAAAGGGACACTATAACGGCAATTTTTTCATACTAGGCCACACCTCTAACTCCGCCCAAAGCATAACTATACACGTCCAGTCCCCTTAATGCCCCTAAATAGTAAATATTCCCCCTTTCTGCCAGCACACAGTAGTAATGCCCACATTGTACTCCCTTCACAGTAGTAATGCCCACTTGTGCTCCCTTCACTGTAGTCATGCCCATATGCACCTCTTCACAGTAATAATGTCCAAATTGTTCCCCTCACAGTAGATATGCCCTTATGTCCCCCTTCACACTTGTAATGCCCACATTGTGCCCCTCCACAGTAGTTATGCCCACGTTGTGCAGCCTTCACAGTAGTTATGCCCACATTGTGCCCTCTTCACAGTAGTAATGCTCACATGTGCACCCTTCACAGTAGTTATGGCCAGATATGTGCCCCTTTCACAGTAGTTATGCCCAGATATGTGCCCCCTTCACAGTAGTTATGCCCAGATATGTGCCCCCTTCACTATTTCGACACCCAGAGATGCACCCACATAGCAGTTCTGCCCAGATGTGCCCCCTCACTGTAGTTATGCCCAGATATGTGCCCTTTCACAGTAGTTATGCCTAGACATGTGCCCCCTCACGATAGTTATGCCCAGATATATGTCCCCTCACAATATTTATGCCAAGATATGCCCCCCTTCACAGTAGTTATGCCCAGATGTGCCCCCTCACAGTAGTTATGCCAATATATGTGCCCCCTTCACAGTACATATGCCATGATGTGCCCCTCACAATAGGTACCAAGATGCGCCACCTTCACAGTATATATGCCAAATGTGCCCCCTCACATTAGTTATACCCAGATAAGTGCAGGGCCAGCCGCACTGCCAATTAGGCGAGGTGAGGCGATCGCCTCAGGCGGCGCGGCTGTGGTGACAAGTGGGGGGCAGCAGCGGCAGAGTGAGATGAGCGCTTCCATTGTGGAAGCACTCATCTCCATAGTCATTTGTATTGCCATCCTCAGGACAGCAATACAGATGGATGTGCTGCGGCGGGGCAGGGGAGGGAGAGGCCTGTGGCCTATCAGAGGCTGGTGCAGGCGGCGCAATGACGCCATTGTGCTGCCTGAGCCATACAGCGCGGGACACAGGCCGGAAAAGGCCTGCATCGCATCGCTGCCAGTCTGATGGAGGTAAGTATGTGAGTTTATTTTTTTCTATATGGTACAAAACATGAGAAGAGCACTATGGGGGCACTTCTTACTGGCACATGATTAAGGGGCATCTATGGGGGGCACTTCTTACTGGCACATTATTGGGGGGCATTTATGGGGGCACTTTTTACTGGCACATTATTAGGTGACACTATGGGGGCATTTCTTACTGGCACATTATTGGGGGCATTATGGAGGAAGGGGGAGAGGAACACTATAGGGGTATCTACTGAGGCCACAAAGAAGGGGTATTTTATATAGGGGCTCTGTATAGGGGCATTTTATACTGGGACACATTTTGGTGGGTACTATGGGGAAGGGGGGAGAGGAGTACTATGGGGTCATCTACGGGGGGGCACTAAGAAGGGGTATTTTATACTTTCAAATTATGGGGGACACAGACGGCATTTGCTGGGGTACTATATAGGGGAATTTTATACTGGTACATTACGGGGGCCACTTGGAGAAAGGGGGAGAAGAGCACTATGGGGGTATGTATTAGGGGCACTATATAGGGGTATTTTATTCTGGCACATTATGGGGACATTAGCTCAACTGGGGGCATTAAAACAGGGTATTTTTTGCACTGGCACACATTATAAGGGGGAATTTTTTATACTGTCACATTATAAGGAGAATTATTACTACTCGGGGGCATTATGGTGGGCTTTATTACTACTGGGGGTCTATGGGGAACATGATTACTAGTATGGGCATTTTGGGAGCATTATCACTTCTGGGGCACAGTGGGGACATGGTGGGGGCACAGTGGGGACATGGTGGGGACACTGTGGGACCACTATTACTACCATGTGTGCTCTAGCAGAGAATTATTACTATTGGTGGGACTTTTCAGAGCACTACTACTGTGGGGGCACCTTGGCACAGTATCAGCTTATCGCAATTATTTTTGGGGGACGTTTTGCTTACACTATTATTGTCAGGAGAACTATTTGCTGGGCGCAGTTATTTTAGGATACTGCGTACCAATAATTATAGAAGGGCACTATCTGCATAGTACTAAAATTATCAGGGGGTTTATCTGTTTCTGCAGTATAATATTGGGGAGCACAGCGGCACAGTATTGGGGGTGGTAGGATGATTTGTCCAGAAGATGGGAGGATGATGGAAAAGTAGTAAACTGATATTTTTTTTGTCACACTGCAGAGACGAGAAATTGCTGAAAAATGGTGGTCTGGTCTGAAAGAAGATGAGGAAAGAGAACATCTACATCAAAGGAGACATCACTGAGTGTAAGAGGTATGGGGCGCTGTATTAGCCTTTATGTTCTGTAGTGATATACGTAATGTTAGGAGGGAAGGGGTTAGGTTGAGAATTTGGTATGGGGGGGGGGGGTCGCTAGCAAAAAAGCTAGGTGCACCCCTGGGGTCTCCGATCGAGGTTCGGTTGCAGACCGCGGGCTTGAGAGATTGTCATCTGTTTGTATGAACCACTTGGACGTTAGTATAATGCCTTGTTGATTATTGGGATGAGGCGGTATTATATATAGGTGGTGGATGCCACTGCTTTGGAATACACCGCTGGACCCCTGCTTTGAGTTGACCTAATATAGTATTTGCAGCGTATGATCGCTGGATAGTCCATGACGTGGTGGATTGTTTACACCTTATGACAGGACACATGACTGCTACGCCGGCTATGCTGATTCCGCCCTGGGTCGGGAATGGACATGCGCAGATCGCTTCGGCTCAGGTGCGGCCATCTTGGTTGTGGGCCTCTGAATTCTGTGCAATATTGACGGTCTCGCGGGACTGATGAAGTTCCGCGCATGCGCGTTTGCGATTTCCGGACGCCGTGTGATTCCTGCTCTCCTCCAGTATGTGAGTTTCCTTATATGTTTTTAAATATCACATAATCACAGGCACCTGAATGTAATTATTATGAATTATGTATTCACACCACAATCTAGTGAGTTGGGGACACTGTTCAATTTTAATAATGAATATGAATTTTGCAGTCAATGTACTACAAGTATGTGACACCTATTTGAGAAACCAGGATGAATTTTTCATGGACTATTCCTGTATAATTATGTAATTTTCTGTACAATCATGTAATTTACACAATAATCATGTATGCTATTTAAACATTTGAGTTTGCACTGATTGTTATGGCTTGACAAAGGCTCCATTGAGAGAGCTGAAACGTTGCTGTCTGCACATGTGGGAATAAACACCACTTTTTTTCACCGTTATTCGTGTGCTGCCTTGGATTCTTCTATATATATAACTTATTGGATCAAGTCCGTGATCTACCCAAGGGATTGCACCTCTGCAAAGTGTGTGCTGCTCATCTTTTTTTCTTTTTTCTATTATCTGGACCAGACGAGCGACTGCACCACCATATGGATAACACTGCAAATACCACTAACCCTGATGTGTTTTCTTACACCAAAGAGGATGAGACTAGAATTTTTCAGAACACGGTGAGAGATGTCTCCTTTTTATCTGCTCCTTCTATTATAGACGTAAAGAAAAAATTCGAGAATGAATCAAGACGCTCCATTAATCTGAATCTGCATTTACAAACACTCAGTGAATACCATCGCCTCCATAGAATACCGAGGGGGATGCGGTCACATCTGAGGCCGGATTTATTTTTAAACAATTCTGATTTCTGTGCTAGATTTATACAAATTTCCAATAAGTATGCCTTTGACTTTATTTTGTTAAATGTTGAATTTTTACAACAAGAACTGATCTCTACGGTGGCGACTGTACAGACCCTTGTTGAACAACTACAGGCTCTGTTACCCACTGAAGAATTCGATAACTATATGTCTGCCAGTTCTTCAATTTTTGACAAATTCCGAAATGACCTCCAGGCCAAGAAAAGGAATAAATGGTCCAGGGACATGGACGATTATGTGACAGGATATGTATACAATTGGCAAGGGGACGCAAGGAAGATTCGGAGACCGTCAAGTGATAAAAGATATGGATCTACGCTGGGTGACAGTAGAAACACTAATCGAGCCACAAGGGATAAAGAGTCAATGCCTTCTTCCAACACCAGAGTCCCAGGTCCTCCTTTTCCGGAGCAGAGCACAGGTCCAGGAGACTCCGGCGGGGTGGACGGCGCCAGCACAAGTGGCGAAAGAGAAAAGACACCAAGGTCCCAGAGACCAAGGAATGTGAGAGAAAAGAGGAAAGCACAGTGGTAAACATCTCCTCAACCACACTAACTGATGCACAGATACAGGTTCTAAACAAAGGTCTATCTTTCTGCCCAGTCGCTAAAACCAATTGGTTTAATGTAGAATTGGATTTACAAAGATTTTATCGCACGATTAGATTGAAAATTTGGGCTTCTGAGCATCAGATAGACCAGTGACTGAGAATATAAGACCTAGTGAATTGAGTTTACATGGTACGGGATTGTTTCTTAAGAGTAATTTCAATCCGGTATCACACCATCCCGCTATTGAGGCTTTTACCTTGGCGGTGGGGCGTGATATTGAAAAACTTAAACAAAATATGTTGATGAACCCGTTGAGTCAAGGTAATCTTACCACTGAAGACATACAGGCCGTTACTGATCTGTCTGCAGACCACAGCCTCACCATCAAGTCTGCTGACAAAGGTGGTGGGGTTGTGGTAATGGACACAGATCAGTACATACAAGAGATTTTATCTCAACTGGCTGACAATAATGTATACCAAAGGGTCTCCAGTGACCCAAAATTCAAATTGCTAAGGGAACTGGGGGAGATGCTAGGTCAGGCCAAACTTGGTGGGATTATAGACGAAAAATTGCAAAGTTATTTGTTATGTGAAAAACCAATTACCCCTATACTGTACACTCTCCCAAAAATACACAAAAATATACGGGCCCCCCCAGGTCGGCCGATTGTCTCTGGTAGGGGGTCTTTATTTTGTAATCCGGCCATCTTTCTGGATAAGATCTTGCGACCATTTGCGGTTTCTGCTAGATCTTATATCAGAGATACGAATGATTTTTTGGATAAGATTAAAGATCTGAGGGTCCCAGAAGGAGCTGTTCTTGCTTCGTTTGACGTGTGCAGCCTGTACACGTCAATCGAACACGAGCTGGGTCTACATGCTGTGGAATTGTGCCTCCTTCAGACAGATTACACAGAGGAATGCAGAACATTTCTGCTTGGTTTATTGAGATTTATTTTATGTAGAAATTATTTCTTATTTAGGGATGATTATTACGTACAGTTAAGGGGGACCGCGATGGGGTCCAATGTGGCGCCCACCTATGCAAATATATATATGACATACTTGGAAGACACATTCATCTATGGGTGTCACCACTTCAGCCATGTGCTGGGATGGTGGCGCTACATAGATGATGTGTTCTTGATATGGGTGGGAGCCACAGAGGACCTCATGGCGTTTCATTCATATTTGAATAATATTGACCCTAGTGTCAAATTCACCGTATTATATTCGAAAAAAACAATGCAATTTCTTGATACAGAGGTGATGGTTCAGGGTGATACCCTAGTCACCGACCTTTTTGTCAAATCTACAGATAAAAATACCTTGGTTAGATTTGAGAGTCACCATCCCAGGCCTATGATTGAATCTCTACCCCTGAGTCAGATGTTACGTGTGGCTAGGATAGTTGGGCAAGGTCCAGTGAGGGACCAACGTTTATGTGAAATGGCCAGCAAATTTAAGGTGCGGGGTTACCCCAACAAGCTTGTGACAGATAGCATCCAGAAGACAAAAGTGAGGATGAGAGATGGTGATCTGGCCAGACCCAAGAAGTCTATATCTAGAATACCTCTGGTCACTGACTATTGCAATAGTAGTCCACAGGTGTCATCCATTGTCAGGAAACACTGGTCAATTCTGACCAGTGGTTTTGACTGGGTTGAGGAATTCAAGGTTCCCCCACTGTGTTCATTCCGAAGAAGTCGGAATTTGGGTGATAAACTAGTCAGATCTGATGTGGGTTCTAGCAAAATTGACTGTGCCACGTATTTTGGCTCGTCTCGGAAGGGCTGCTACCCGTGCCACGGGTGTGTAAACTGCCCATATATGCTAAAGGGAGAGTCATTTGTTAATCCTACAAATGGGAAGACAGTGCATATTAAACAATACCTGACATGTGACTCAACCTACGCTGTTTATCTGCTATCATGTCCTTGTGGACTATGGTATGTTGGAGAAACAACCTGGGATGTCAAGACCAGACTAAATCAGCATCGTTATACTATCAGAAAGAAGAGATTGGATTTACCTGTGCCTAAGCACTTCACAGAAGCAGGACATATGGAACGTGATTTAAAATTTAGGATTTTAGAACAAGTGCTCTTACCCAGACGGGGTGGAGACAGGACTACACGTCTGAAGAGAAGGGAGCTCTATTGGATTTTTGAGTTGCAGACTCTCAAACCAATGGGGCTCAATGTGGATTTTAGGGTGATTTGATTCTTTTAGTATTGTTTCATTTCCCTATCCTTTTATGTATCGCATGTCATGAATGTGGGTGACCCTTCTTCCCTTCCCCTTCCCCCCCCCCTTCCCCCCCCCCCTTTCCCCCCCCCCTTTTTTCCTTTTTGCTTTTGTCTTGTGGTCTATATGTATTGGGGTTCTGGGAAATTCTACTTACCTCGGGAGTAAGGCTGTATTTAAGTGCAAGCATTTAATAATAGTGAACAATAACATTGTTTCTTTATTATTTTTTTAGATCAATATGAAACTAAGCTTCACAATTGGATTATCTCTGGAAATACTGGATGAAGGCAGGATCGATCGGCTACTGTATAGTGATTATGTTTATATATTTGTACAATGTTATATTTTATATGATCAGATTTCTGAGACCCGGGACCAGGGAGGGGGCGTGGTCTGATGGCGATCTTGGGCGTGGCCTTTCCCGACTGACAGGTATACGGATCAGGGACGGTGACATGAGATACGTGTAATGAATGATTGTTCTGATGCATCTCTCTCTGGGACAGCTGTGGCTTGGGGCCCCTGACTGGTGGCATCCATGTCTGCAGCTGCCGCACAAGCCCGGGGTCTCCGATCGAGGTTCGGTTGCAGACCGCGGGCTTGAGAGATTGTCATCTGTTTGTATGAACCACTTGGACGTTAGTATAATGCCTTGTTGATTATTGGGATGAGGCGGTATTATATATAGGTGGTGGATGCCACTGCTTTGGAATACACCGCTGGACCCCTGCTTTGAGTTGACCTAATATAGTATTTGCAGCGTATGATCGCTGGATAGTCCATGACGTGGTGGATTGTTTACACCTTATGACAGGACACATGACTGCTACGCCGGCTATGCTGATTCCGCCCTGGGTCGGGAATGGACATGCGCAGATCGCTTCGGCTCAGGTGCGGCCATCTTGGTTGTGGGCCTCTGAATTCTGTGCAATATTGACGGTCTCGCGGGACTGATGAAGTTCCGCGCATGCGCGTTTGCGATTTCCGGACGCCGTGTGATTCCTGCTCTCCTCCAGTATGTGAGTTTCCTTATATGTTTTTAAATATCACATAATCACAGGCACCTGAATGTAATTATTATGAATTATGTATTCACACCACAATCTAGTGAGTTGGGGACACTGTTCAATTTTAATAATGAATATGAATTTTGCAGTCAATGTACTACAAGTATGTGACACCTATTTGAGAAACCAGGATGAATTTTTCATGGACTATTCCTGTATAATTATGTAATTTTCTGTACAATCATGTAATTTACACAATAATCATGTATGCTATTTAAACATTTGAGTTTGCACTGATTGTTATGGCTTGACAAAGGCTCCATTGAGAGAGCTGAAACGTTGCTGTCTGCACATGTGGGAATAAACACCACTTTTTTTCACCGTTATTCGTGTGCTGCCTTGGATTCTTCTATATATATAGGTGCACCCCTGGATATGTGGCCCCTTTACAGAAAGTAAAAATATTTAAAACAGTAAGTACTCACCTGGTTCCTCCAATGATCACAGCTCAGCTGCTGGCACTCCCCAGAAGTAGCAGTAGGATACTGTCATAAATGGCGCTTGCTGTGTAGGCGGAGCAGAGGCTGATTCCCAGGCCTGCCCCACTCTTCCTACACAGACCAGGAGTTTGATGTGTGACAGATATCGTACTGCTGCTGGCAAGCACCAGAAGCTGAGGTGAATGGCGACGCGAGAAGTGACTGGCAGAGAGGGACATACCTCAGCCATTCCAAAATTCAGGACTGTCCTGCCGGTAACAGAACAGTTGGGAGGTATGCAGGTTTGTCTGCATTCTGCAACATATATTATGAGCCAAGTGTAACCAGTACAAGCTAGGTCAGCATAAAGAAAGTATGTGCCAAAAATAGTGGGGGCTTTCACATAGTTTAATTTTTAAAACTGGAGTTCCTCATTCCTGAGTTAGCCATGTGTGTCAAAGTAAGCTATTATTCCAATGTTCAACAGCAGACCACTAAATGATATCAAAGGATCTGAACAGGGAGTATATCTGAATTAGAACAGAGGGGCTACATTTACACTGTCAATTATGCAGCCAATTCCTGGAAATAATAATTTTAAATAGATAGTAGTCTTGATTCAGAAACCAAATGTACTCCCTGCTGCAGTGATACGCAGCCAGTTAGTAGGGTATGTTTACACATGGTGGTGCTGCACCACAAAATCTATGACAACAAAAAACACCCAGATTTACACGCATTCTTTGTTGCGGATTTGCCACAATTGCGGCTGAAATGGTTCCATTTTAGGATGCTTTCACAAAACTTTCTGCAACTAAAAAGCAGTTCCATTCATTTGAATGAGGGAAACCGCGCCACCCGCAGCAGCACGGATCCCACAGGTATTCTCTCCAGGATCTCCCCCTCCTCCCCTGACTTACAGAAGACCCCAGCATACTAATTAATGCATTCGTTTAGCTTCTATCACTTCAATATACCATTTTATACAATCATCTACTCCTCCCATTATATTTTTGATTTCCTATTAGCAGCTCTACATAACATCATCTAACCCCTGTGTTTTGCCATTCCTCTTATTCCAAAACATGTTGTGTCATACTGCCTGCTTTCAATTGCTCCACAGCTCTGTGATCAGCCACGCTATCTGCACCAGCTCGGACCCCAAAGCTAATAATAACATCCCCCGTTCTACCTTCTCTTCTTGCCTACCCCCTCATCCTCCATCTAGGATATCAGCTTACTATACCCACTACACAGTTACGAGTATGCTCCATTCCTATATTACCCCACTATATCTAATTCGCCTCCCTAACCCCCATTTCAGTTGGGGCGTCTTATAATTCACAGCCCGGACCATCTCCAACCTCCCATCTACAGTGGTCCTCCCATTGACCTTACAAATCACTCACGCCAACCTCTTTTCCATTTTCCATATATTCTAAACTTATGCTTATATGATCAGTCGTTCCACAATCCAAATGCTTGAATTATCTTTTTCCTCCCACCTTACCCCTATGTGCTCTCAACCATGTATTATTATCACAATTTTTGTAAATTTTATTATTATTTCGCTACTTGAATCATTTTGTTCCTCTAATCAAACATCTGAAATACTGAAATTACCCTTCATTTCCCACCATCTTCCTGTGCGATTATAATCATGTATCACTATTACTACTATTATTATCATTATTATTAATATTATTATTTCACCACTTAAATTATGTTGTTTCTTTTTACTCCCACCATTTTTCTTTCGTGTATTATTATCATTATTATTATTTCTATTTCGCTATTCAATTTACGTATCATGTTTTACGAATTCATGCGGGTGCCCCAGTGGGCTGCACCATCTAACCTATACGTCCCTATTATTGTTTACTGTACGTCCGCTCACGTACTATATCTAATCATGTTAATTTTTAAGTTTTCAACCATCTTTTTACGTATTGAATATTTTTATCCCTTACGATTACTTATCATATTTTCGTTTTATATATACATTTCCTTATATATTTATTATATTTTCTCTTTTACCCTCCATCGCTATACGTCACCTTTCACCAATATTATGTGTTTTTTTAGACTTGAAAAAGGGGTATATTCACTCCGAAATGCGTTGTCGCTCTGTACCAATCAAAAATAAAAAATGATTTTATATACATCCATTGAGGTTGTGTATTTGCGCCAAGAGGTATCATATTTGTGCACTATCCTAGTACACATCCCCCCACTGCATTTGAATGAGGTTGGAAGCCATTCAGGTGAATGGAACTGATTTTCAGTTGCAGAAAATTTTCTTCAACAAAATCCGCCTTGTGTGAAGACGCCCTTAGGCCACACGTGACTGATAAGCTGAAGAATTTTCATGTGACAAATCCTCAGTGTTAGGCCTCTTGCCCATGACCGTATGCCCTCCGAGACATACGGTCCATAAACGGGCCATATGTCCCGGAGTGGCATTGATCGTGCGAACGGGAGAGCACAGCATCATAGATTACAATGATGCTCTGGACGCCGGGCGGCCGGCGGGGCTATTGTCCTGCACTCATATGATCACATGAGTGTGGGACGATAGTCCAGCGGGCGGCCTGATGTGCACAGCATCATTGTAATCTATGATGCCGTGCGCTCCTGTGTGCACGATCAATGCCGCTCTGGGACATATGGCCCGCTCACGGACCACATATCTCGGAGGGCATGCGGTCGTGGGCAAGAGGCCTTATACAGTACTAGCAAAGTAAATGAGAATTTCTGAATTCTGGTCCACACACAGCGGATAAGGTGCGGCATTGCAGATTTGAAATCCGCAGCATATCAATTTATACAGCGGATTTTATCCTTTGCAATGGAGAGGGTAAAATCTGCTGGTTTTTCCATGGCACACAACCATATGTATTTTAGAGTCGGCAAACAGTGGATCTGCAAAACACGGATTCCGGCTGTGTGCATGTGGTCATTTTTTTTCAGCTTTCTGTAGAAATGTCTTATCCTTGTCCACAAAAGGGAAATGTTCTATTTTTTGTGGGCCGGCCGAATGGACACATGGCGTGCTGTCTGCAGTATTTGTGACCCCATTGGAATGAATGGGTCCACATCCAATCTGCCAAAAATGCCTTAGGGCTGTTTCACACGAGCGGATGCCGTGCGTGACATCCGCTGCGTGAATGACAGCCAAGACCCGATGCGGACAGCAGAAGCACGGAGCAGTAACATGATTGATAATGCTCCGTGCCTCTCTGTGATCTCTTTACTACGAAATCACAGTGACAACTTTATCTCACTGTGATTTCGTAGTAAAGAGATCACAGAGGCACGGAGCATTATCAGTCATGTTAATGCTCCGTGCTTCTACTGTCCGCATCGGGTCTTGGCTGTCATTCACAGAGCGGATGTCACGCACGGCATCCGCTCGTGTGAAGCAGCCCTTAGAGGAATGCCTTAGAGGCCTTAAAGGAATGTTAGGCCAGATTCACAAAAGCAGTGCACGGACGTATTTTGCATCCGCATTAAGACGTTTTTTTTTGTTTGTTTATGGGCCGTTTTTTGTGTTCCGTATACGGAACCATTAATTTCAATGGTTCCGCAAAAAAACGGAATGTACTCCGTATGCATTCCGTTTCCGTATTTCCGTTTTTCAGTTCCGTTGAAAGATAGAACATGTCCTATTATTGCCCGCAAATCATATTCCGTGGCTCCACTCAAGTCAAATGGTCCGCAGAAAAAACGGAACACATACGGAATGTATGTATGTCTTCCATATCCGTTCCATTTTTGCGGAACCATCTATTGAAAATGTTATGCCCAGCCCAATTTATTCTATGTAATTACTGTATATGCAATACAGAAAAACGGAACGGAAAAACGGAACGGAAACAAAAAAAACCCTGAACAACGGATCCATGAAAAACAGACTGCAAAACACTAAAAAAGCCATATGGTCGTGTGCAGGAGGTCTAAGGCCGAATTCACACGGCCGTGGAACACGGACGTGAGCGGTCCGTGGTATCCTGGCCTGACATCCTGCTGACAGCAGGAGTGCACGGTGTCATTGGTTGCTATGACGCCGTGCGCTTCATGCCGCCACTTCACTACAGTAATACACTCTGATGTGTTATGGCTTGACCACAGGTTTAACTGACCATACCTATCAGCAGCACAGATCAATATAGATCCCACGGTTGGGCCATAACACATGGGAGTAATTCAGACGTTTAATTTGTTTGTATTCTGCTCGTGAGAATCCAGTCTTATTGATTTTCATTGCAGACATTTCCGCAACAAATCTGCCACAAAAATATATAAATCACAAAGGTAGCAGCAGTTTTTAGGTGCTGTTTTTATTACACTTAATGTCTGTGGAAATATGTCTTAGGCCTCATGCACACGACCGTTCCGTTTTTTGCAGTCCGCAAACCACGGATCCACAAAAAACAGAAGCCGCCCGTGTTGCCTTCCGCAATTTGCGGAATGGGCGCCGGCAATATAAATGTCTATTCTTGTCCGCATCTTTTGCGGCCCTATTGAAGTGAATGGGTCCGCATCCGAGCCACCAAAATGGCGGCTCGGATGCGGACTTAAACAACGGCCGTGTGCATGAGGCCTTAAAAATACCACCCCTAGGGCAATCTGAATTCAGAGGAGTAATGCCACCAAAAAAAAACAACACAATGCAATATGTATTGCAATCTAAGAAAAATACTGTAAAAAAACCTCATTGGGTGAGACTTACTAATTTACATTGCAACAAAGAACTGGCTACCTGCCTTCATTGTGTTTTGTCTGACAAGGGGGCACAGCTCAGTGGAAAGGGGGCATGGGTTAGCAAAAAGGGATGTGGTTTAAGATGCAAAAATGTGCGCTAAAAATGCAACAATATTTTGGTGCATGATTCTGGTGTAAAGCAAGAAAATATACTAATATACTTCTTTATTTTTATATATCTTCAAAAAAGATTTGGCAAAGGCATAGGGGGCAGCACTAAAATAGGTGTAGGGTATTTTTCCTGGCTTCACAAATCATACCTTTACGTAATTTTTAGCTCCATTTAAGTTATAAAATAAACTTTTTTATACACAAGAATTATTTATTATTTATGGCTCACAGAAAACATAGTAAACACTAAAAAAATCAAGACCAGAACAATACCAGAATTATTGTTTTCTATACATCTAACCTATCAAAAACACAATAAAAAAACAGGATAATAAATAATTAAGCAATAAAAATGGTACCAATCAAAACCACAACTTAGGCTACTTTCACACTAGCATGTTTGCTGGATCCAGCAGGGTTCAGCAAAAACACTTCCGTTACTGATAATACAACCATCTGCATCCGTTATGAACGGATGCGGGTGTATTATCTTTAACATACCCAAGACGGATCCGTTATGAACTCAGTTGAAAGTCAATGGGGGACGGATCTGTTTTCTATTGTGTCAGAGAAAACGGATCCGTTCCAATTGACTTGCATTGTGGGTCAAGACGGATCCGTTTTCCGCTCCACATCCTATGACGGAAAGCAAACCGCAGCACGCAGACTGCATTTTGGAGCATCACGTTCTGTTCAGTTACATTTTGTCCCCATTGACAATGAATGGGGACAAAACGGAAGCGTTTTTCTCCGGTATTGAGACCCTATGACGGATCTCAATACTGGAAAATATTAACGCTAGTGTGAAAGTAGCCTTAGGCTACTTTCACACTAGCTGCAGGACGGATCCGACAGGCTGTTCACCCTGTCGGATCCGTCCTGCCGCTATTTCGTTGTGCCGCCGGACCACCGCTCCATCCCCATTGACTATAATGGGGACGGGGGCGGAGCTCCGGCGCAGCATGGCAGTGCATGGCGAAAGGCCACCGGACTAAAAGTCCTGCATGTCCGACTTTTTAGTCCAGCGGCCTCTCACCGCGAACTGCCGTGCTGCGCCGGAGCTCCGCCCCCATTATAGTCAATGGGGATGGAGCGGTGGTCCGGCGGCAGGACGAAATAGCGGCAGGATGGATCCGACAGGGTGAACAGCCTGTCGGATCTGTCCTGCCGCTAGTGTGAAAGTAGCCTTATCTGGCAGAAAACAAGCCCTCATACAGTTACAGCATCAGAAACGTAAAACTAGCAAGGAAGTGGAAGAGCGATACTATCTCCACATTGGAGGAGGTTATCCTAATGGTTAACAATTTCCACTTACTCAAATGTGTATGGATGAGAACTATATCTTTCAAGTAAGGAATATAAGGGGGAAATGGAACATATGGATGGAGTGTGCATATTCCATGCTATAATTAATAATTTTTAGGCCCTCCCTGCATGGTATTAACTGCACGATAGTCATTGAATGAATATGCTAATATTTAAGGTTTTGTATTGTGTATTATAATATATAAATAATTAAAAAATGCTCCATATTTTTGGTCTAATTTTTGGGTGACCGATGTCACATTTAAGCCAAACACCCTTCCTGGACTGTCATATGCCTTTCCACTAAGAACTACCCCTTGGTCATAGAAAGTGCCTAAAATACTTCATAAGGCTTCATGCACACGACCATGGCGGTGCTGTGGTCCGCAATGCACGGGTACCGACACCTGAATGGGGTCCACGATCTGCATCCGATGTCACGGAGAGAAAACCCACCAAAGCACTCCGTAGTGCTTCTGTGGGCTTCCAATCTGTGCCTTCGTTCCGCACTGCACCGGATTGCGCACCCATTCAAGTGATTGTGGATTGCCACACCCATTCAAGTGAATGGATCTGCATCCGTAATATGATACTCACAACCGCCAGTGCCAGCATATTGTGGACCCGCTGTTTGTGGGCCACAATACAGGCACGGCCGACACACGGTCATGTGCATGAGACCTAAATGTGCTGAAAAGCATGTAGGTCCATTTTATATACACAAATTAGTAAATCTCCCCCACTTTTTGCATATAAATTGTATTGCATATTCGTCACTTTTCAAGATCCTCACACTTTTCTGCTTTTCAGTGAATAGATATATTTTTTCCCCCGCACAGCTGTTTTAGAGATTCTTTTGTCAAATGAAGTCAAATACAGTCGTGGCCAAAAGTTTTGAGAATTACATAAATATTGGAAATTGGAAAAGTTGCTGCTTAAGTTTTTATAATAGCAATTTGCATATACTCCAGAATGTTATGAAGAGTGATCAGATAAATTGCATAGTCCTTCTTTGCCATGAAAATTAACTTAATCCCAAAAAAAAACTCTACATTTCATTGCTGTCATTAAAGGACCTGCTGAGATCATTTCAGTAATCGTCTTGTTAACTCAGGTGAGAATGTTGACGAGCACAAGGCTGGAGATCATTATGTCAGGCTGATTGGGTTAAAATGGCAGACTTGACATGTTAAAAGGAGGGTGATGCTTGAAATCATTGTTCTTCCATTGTTAACCATGGTGACCTGCAAAGAAACGCGTGCAGCCATCATTGCATTGCATAAAAATGGCTTCACAGGCAAGGATATTGTGGCTACTAAGATTGCACCTCAATCAACAATTTATAGGATCATCAAGAACTTCAAGGAAAGAGGTTCAATTCTTGTTAAGAAGGCTTCAGGGCGTCCAAGAAAGTCCAGCAAGCACCAGGATCGTCTCCTAAAGAGGATTCAGCTGCGGGATCGGAGTGCCACCAGTGCAGAGCTTGCTCAGGAATGGCAGCAGGCAGGTGTGAGCGCATCTGCACGCACAGTGAGGCAAAGACTTTTGGAAGATGGTCTGGTGTCAAGAAGGGCAGCAAGAAGCCACTTCTCTCCAAAAAAAACATCAGGGGACAGATTGATCTTCTGCAGAAAGTATGGTGAATGGACTGCTGAGGACTGGACAAAGTCATATTCTCCAATGAAGCCTCTTTCCGATTGTTTGGGGCATCTGGAAAAAGTCTTGTCCGGAGAAAAAAAAGGTGAGCGCTACCATCAGTCCTGTGTCATGCCAACAGTAAAGCATCCTGAGACCATTCATGTGTGGGGTTGCTTCTCATCCAAGGGAGTGGGCTCACTCACAATTTTGCCCAAAAACACAGCCATGAATAAAGAATGGTACCAAAACACCCTCCAACAGCAACTTCTTCCAACAATCCAACAACAGTTTGGTGAAGAACAATGCATTTTCCAGCACGATGGAGCACCGTGCCATAAGGCAAAAGTGATAACTAAGTGGCTCGGGGACCAAAACGTTGACTTTTTGGGTCCATGGCCTGGAAACTCCCCAGATCTTAATCCCATTGAGAACTTGTGGTCAATCCTCAAGAGGCGGGTGGACAAACAAAAACCCACTAATTCTGACAAACTCCAAGAAGTGATTATGAAAGAATGGGTTGCTATCAGTCAGGAATTGGCCCAGAAGTTGATTGAGAGCATGCCCAGTCGAATTGCAGAGGTCCTGAAAAAGAAGGGCCAACACTGCAAATACTGACTCTTTGCATAAATGTCATGTAATTGTCGATAAAAGCCTTGAAACGTATGAAGTGCGTGTAATTATATTTCACTACATCATGAGAAACAACTGAAACAAAGATCTAAAAGCAGTTTATGCAGCAAACTTTGTGAAAACTAATATTTGTGTCATTCTCAAAACTTTTGGCCACGACTGTACAAGTCAATTACAGTGGAGAAAAGGTGTACTCAAGGTCAACCCACCAGAGAACATTAAGGGGTAATATTGATAAAATGGGTTTATCCATTTTTAGGTAATTAAAGCATATCTGTTGTATAACTGAAGGTTACAGTATTAGCCTTGTCATATTTTTCAATTCCTCACAATTTCAAGACTTCCTCTGAGGTAAATCATTCTTGTTTACATCAAGAGACGGAAAAATTGTAAAGAGCTAATATTCTCTCTGTTGAAAGGTGGATACTAGTGTAAGCAGTATAGGGCAGTTTAGGGAAATCTTCAGTTTTTACACAAAAACGTTTTCACTCACAGGAAGTAGAAAATTATAAGGGGTTGTTTGGCCCCAAAAGCTAATTTAATGAGGCCTAGAAAAGAAAAAAAATATACACTCAACTAGTCACTGCCGCTGCGTTCCAGCACTGAGGGTCCCGTCCTGATGCTTCCAGTCACCTTTGGACCAGAAGTGTGATGTCCCATCTGTGGTCATGCAGTAATTCACTCAATGATGATGTGTCCCCAAGCGACACTTGATCACATAGGCTCAGCGGTCACGTGCAGCTTGGCGACCTGTTATAGCTGGAGCCGTGAACATGATCATGCAAGGAATGTCAAGCTTCCCGTGCACAGTGGAAAAATTTGCTTTTGGGGTTGGACCAATAGACAAAATATATCATCTTTGTTTACATAAATGTGGGAAAACCCCTTTACCTGCTTCCTGTCACAGAGCTGCCTCTTCACATCCAAATAGAAAATGCCAGTTTCCATTAGAACATGAATAGACATCTGATGTTTCTCCCTGTTACAGAAGATTCGGGGTTCTCTCTCCCACTCAGCTTATTCGTATTTAACCCCTTGCTGATGCCAATTGCGACCACACCATCTAAGGTGTTTGAGGGAGGAAGGAGCTTCCTCTGTCAGCGCTTCATCTTCCCATGATGCAAACGTGGAATACTAATGGATTTCAATGGCGGCAAGCAGCCAGACACGGGCCTCCAGGTCTGCCAGAACCATGGTCTAATAGTTTTCCTGTCATTTTTACACAGGCATATTTAATATTTTTTTAAAAATAGATGTATATGGTAGTGACACAGTACTGTATGAAAGCAGCCGTAGGCCGTATTCAGACGGTCAATGTTTAGTCTGTGATTTCCATCAGGTGCTGCTCTAAATAAAGAAAAGGTGCAGATATTTCCCTTATAATTTATCTATGTTTACGGCTCCAATCCTGGTTTTGGCTCACAATCACTGAAAGAAATCACTGACTAAGGGTACTTGCAGACGACCGTATGCCCTCCGAGACATACGGTCCATGAGCGGGCCATATGTCCCGGAGCGGCATTAATCGTGCGCACGGGAGCGCACAACATCATAGGTTACTATGATGCTGTGCGCTCCCGAGCACATGATCAATGCCACTACGGGACATATGGCCCTCTCTTACGGACCATATGTCTCGGAGGGCATACGGTCGTGTGCAAGGGCCCTAAACACTGACCGTGTGAATAAGGCACCTAGCAGCTGCTTATCCAACTGCTCTTAAATCAATAAACATGCAGTCTCAGTTAATTGGGATAATGTTCTATGGAAATACTAGTCAAAACAGAACTACTCACACTACCATGGCCCCATCCGGTCACAATATTTGGTTACTGTATACTGAGATTGAACTGCTATTTAGTTGAGTAGTAAGGCAGTGATCAAAAATACAAAAACTAACATTAAATGTCTGGGCTATCCTTAAAAAATGAAAATGTCCCAATGCTTCAGAATGCCTAGATGTAGTAAGGGTACATGTACAGTCTGTGGATAAATCACAGTTTTCTCAAGTACTATCTCCAAAACAGCAAGTCTTGTGGGGTTTTCCCAGTAGGCAGTGGTTAGTACAACTGGTGAACTGGCAGCTGGGTGATGAATGCTGAAGGTTTATAGATTTGCGTGAGATATTCTGCTGGGTTCAACAGAAGAACTGCTGTAGCACAAACGCTGAAAAAGTTAAAGGAGTAGGCCACTTTTTGGCTACTAGTGGCACTTACTAATATAGCCTTTGTTGATATTCTGTGCCGTTTGCTATGTTTCATGTGCCGTTTGCTATGACACTTCCTCTGCCAGTCAGGGAATGTCAGCTCCGGTAAGCAGGGACCAGGAGAGCAGGCAGGCCAGACAGGTGCTGTAGTGGGAGACTCAATTATTAGGGGAACAGATAGGGAAATCTGTCACAAAGAACGTGATCGCCGAACAGTGTGCTGTCTTCCTGGCGCTAGAGTTCGACATATCGCGGATCGGGTTGACAGATTACTGGGAGGGGCTGGAGAAGATCCAGCGGTCATGGTCCATATCGAACCAATGACAAAGTTAGGGGTAGGTGGAGAGTCCTTAAAAATGATTTCAGGGATTTAGGGCAAAAGCTTAGGGCAAGGACCTCAAAGGTAGTATTTCTGAAATACTACCGGTACCACGGGCCACACAAGAAAAGGCAGCGGGAGATTAGGGAAATTAACAAGTGGCTCAAGAACTGGTGTAGGATGGAGGGGTTTGGGTTCCTGGAGAACTGGGCCGACTTCTCTGTCGGCTACAGCCTCTATCGTAGGGACGGGCTGCTCCTCAATGGGGAAGGAGCAGCTGTGTTGGGGAAGAAGATGGCTAGAAGGTTGGAGGAGTGTTTAAACTAGGGACTGGGGGGGGAGGGTAATTACACTATAGAAGGGGAAGATAGTGCAGATAGAGACCGGGGGAAAGGTAGTGGGACGGGGGGAGAAATGGAAGGAGGGACAAGAACAGTTCAGAAGGAAAGGTGTAGGGTAAAAAATATACATAAACCTCTCATATGTATGTATACTAATGCCAGAAGCCTGACTAATAAAACTGGTGAACTGGAATTAGTGATGTGGTGAGGAGGACTATGACATAGTGGGAATAACTGAGACATGGCTGGATGATAGCTATGACTGGGCAGTTAATGTACAAGGTTACAGTCTGTTCAGAAAGGATCGTCAAAACCGGAGAGGTGGAGGGGTCTGCCTTTATGTAAAATCTTGTCTAAAGCCCACACTCCGTGAAGATATAAGTGAGGGGACATGAACATGTGGAGTCACTGTGGGTAGAGATACATGGAGCTAAAAACAACAATAAATTACTAATAGGAGTCTACTATAACCACCTAATATACCAGAGTCCACAGAAAATCTACTACTAAACGAGATAGACAAGGCGGCAAATCATAATGAGGTGGTTATTATGGGGACTTCAACTACCCAGATATAGACTGGAAACTGAAACTTGTATATCTCATAAAGGAAACAGATTCTTGGCAATAACCAAAGGACAATTATCTCTCCAACTGGTTCAGGACCCGACTAGAGGGACGGCCATAGCTGGACTTAATATTAACCAATAGACCTGACAGAACAACAGACGTTGCAGGTTGGGGGACACCTGGAAATAGTGACCATAAAGTAATAACCTTCCAATTATCATTCAAAAGAGCGTTTCTACAGGGAGGAGAACAAAAATAGCCAAACTTCAAAAAAGCTAAATTTAGCAACTAAGAGAGGCCATAGGCCTAACTAACTGGGACAAAGTCCTCAAAAATAAAAATACAGCCAAAAAATGGGATATCTTTAAAAACATCCTAAAATCTCATTGTGAGAGGTACATACCGTATGGGAATAAAAGGTTAAGGAACAAAAAGAAACCAATGTGGATAAACAGAACTGTAAAGAAAGCAATAAATGACAAAAAGAAAGCATATAAACCCTAAAACAGGAGGGTAGCACGGAAGCACTGAAAACTATAAGGAAAAAAACAGACATGTAAAAAACAAATAAAAGCGGCCAAACTAGAGACCGAGAGATTAATTGCCAAAGAGAGTAAAACTAACCCTAAAATGTTCTTCAATTATATAAATGTTAAAAAGTATAAATCTGAAGGTGTCGGTCCTTTAAAGAGTAATGAGGGGGGGAGTCGCAGAGAGCGACGAGGAGAAAGCAAAGATGTTAAATATTTTTTTCTCCAATGTATTCACTGAGGAAAATAAACTGTCAGATGAAATGCTGAATGCTGAAATAAATTCGCCATTAAAGTGTCCTGTCTGACCCAGGAAGAAGTACAACAGCGACTTAAAAAAATCAAAATAGACAAATCGCCAGGACCGGATGGCATACACCCCCGTATCCTAAGGGAATTAAGTAATGTCATAGCCAGACCCTTATTTCTGATATTTGCGGACTCTGTACTGACAGGGAATGTCCCACAGGATTGGCGCATGGCAAATGTGGTGCCAATATTCAAAAAGGGTCCAAAAACAGAGCCTGGAAACTATAGGCCGGTAAGTTTAACATCTGTTGTGGGTAAACTGTTTGAAGGTTTTCTGAGAGATGCTATGTTAGAGCATCTTATGGGAAATAAGCAAATAACGCCATATCAGCATGGCTTCGTGAGGGATCGGTCATGTCAAACTAATTTAATCAGTTTCTATGAGGAGGTAAGTACTAGACTTGACCAGCGGCGAATCAATGGATGTCGTGTATCTGGACTTCTCCAAAGCATTTGACACTGTACCTCATAAAAGGTAGTATATAAAATGAGAATGCTCGGACTCGGAGGAAAACGTCTATAAGTGGGTAAGTAACTGGCTTAATGATAGAAAACAGAGGGTGGTTATTAACGGTACATACTCAGATTGGGTCACTGTCACTAGTGGAGTACCTCAGGGGGTCAGTATTGGGCCCTATTCTCTTCAATATATTTATTAATGATCTTGTAGAAGGCTTGCATAGTAAAATATCAATTTTCGCAGATGACACTAAACTGTGTAAAGTAATTAACACTGAAGAGGACAGTATACTACTACAGAGGGATCTGGATAGATTGGAGGCTTGGGCAGATAAGTGGCAGATGAGGTTTAACACTGAGAAATGTAAAGTTATGCACATGGGAAGGAATAATGCAAGTCACCCATACATACTAAATAGTAAAACACTCGGTAACACTGACATGGAAAAGGATCTAGGAATTTTAATAAACAGCAAACTAAGCTGCAAAAAACAGTGTCAGGCAGCGGCTGCCAAGGCCAATAAGATAATGGGTTGCATCAAAAGGGGCATAGATGCCCGTGATGAGAACATATTCCTACTACTTACAAATCACTGGTCAGACCACACATGGAGTACTGTGTACAGTTCTGGGCTCCTGTAAACAAGGCAGACATAGCGAGCTGGAGAGGGTCCAGAGGAGGGCAACTAAAGTAATAACTGGAATGGGGCAACTACAGTACCCTGAAAGATTATCAAATTAGGGTTATTCACGTTAGAAAAAAGACGACTGAGGGGAGATCTAACTTACTATGTATAAATATATCAGGGGGCAGTACAGAGATCTATCCCATCATCTATTTATCCCCAGGACTGTGACTGTGACGAGGGGACATCTCTGCGTTTGGAGGAAAGAAGGTTTGTACACAAACATAGAAAAGGGTTCTTTACGGTAAGAGCAGTGAGACTATGGAACTCTCTGCCTGAGGAGGTGGTGGATGGTGAGTACAATAAAGGAATTCCAGAGGGGGCACTGGATGTATTTCTGGGAGTGTAATAATATTACAGGCTATAGCTACTAGAGAGGGGGTCGTTGATCCAGGGAGTTATTCTGATTGCCTGATTGGAGTCGGGAAGGAATTTTTTATTCCCCTAAAGTGAGGAAAATTGGCTTCTACCTCACAGGGTTTTTTTGCCTTCCTCTGGATCAACTTGTAGGATGACAGGCCGAACTGGATGGACAAATGTCTTTTTTCGGCCTTATTTACTATG